>NC_091779.1:68263278-68563944 GCF_029378745.1 Bos indicus | reverse complement strand
GAAAAATAACAGAATGGGAAAGACTAGAGACCTCTTCAAGAAAATTAGAGATATCAAGGGAACATTTCATGCAAAGATGGGCTTGATAAAGGACAGAAATGGTATGGACCTAACAGAAGCAGAAGATATTAAGAAGAGGTGGCAAGAATACACAGAAGAACTGTACAAAAAAGAACTTCACTATCCAGATAATCATGATGGTGTGATCACTGACCTAGAGCCAGACATCCTGGAATGTGAAGTCAAGTGGGCCTTAGAAAGCATCACTACGAACAAAGCTAGTGGGGGCGATGGAATTCCAGTTGAGCTATTATTCCAAATCCTGAAAGATGATGCTGTGAAAGTACTGCACTCAATATGCCAGCAAATTTGGAAAACTCAACAGTGGCCACAGGACTGGAAAAGGTCAGTTTTCATTCCAATCCCAAAGAAAGGCAATGCCAAAGAATGCTCAAACTACTGCACAACTGCACTCATCTCACATGCTAGTAAAGTAATGCTCAAAATACTCCAAGCCAGGCTTCAGCAATATGTGAACTGTGAACTTCCTGATGTTCAAGCTGGTTTTAGAAAAGGCAAAGGAACCAGAGATCAAATTGTCAACATCTGCTGGATCATGGAAAAAGCAAGAGAGTTCCAGAAAAACATCTATTTCTGCTTTATTGACTATGCCAAAGCCTTTGACTGTGTGGATCACAATAAACTGTGGAAAATTCTGAAAGAGATGAGAATACCAGACCACCGGACCTGCCTCTTGAGAAATCTGTATGCAGGTCAGGAAGCAACAGATAGAACTGGACATGGAACAACAGACTGGTTCCAAATAGGAAAAGGAGTCCGTCAAGGCTGTATATTGTCACCCTGCTTATTTAACTTATATGCAGAGTACATCATGAGAAACACTGGACTGGAAGAAACACAAGCTGGAATCAAGATTGCTGGGAGAAATATCAATAACCTCAGATATGCAGATGACACCACCCTTATGGCAGAAAGTGAAGAGGAACACAAAAGCCTCTTGATGAAAGTGAAAGTGGAGAGTGAAAAAGTTGGCTTAAAGCTCAACATTCAAAAAATGAAGATCATGGCATCCGGTCCCATCACTTCACGGGAAATAGATGGGGAAACAGTGGAAACAGTGTCAGGCTGTATTTTTGGGGGCTCCAAAATCACTGCAGATGGTGACTACAGCCATGAAATTAAAAGACGCTTACTCCTTGTAAAAAATAGCATATTCAAAAGCAGAGACAGTACTTTGCCAACAAAGGTCCATCTAGTCAAGGCTATGGTTTTTCCAGTGGTCATGTATGGATGTGAGAGTTGGACTGTGAAGAAGGCGGAGCGCCGAAGAATTGATGCTTTTGAACTGCGTGCTGCAATTCATGGGGCTGCAAAGAGTCGGACATGACTGAGCAACTGATCTGAACTGAACTGGACTGCAAGGAGATCAAACCAGCCAATCCTAAAGGAAATCAACCCTGAATATTCATTGGAAGGACTGATGCTGAAGTTGAAGCTCCAATCCTTTGGCCACCTGATGCGAAGAGCCAACTCATTGTAAAAGACCCTGATGCTGGGAAAGATTGAAGGCAGGAGGAGAGGGGGACGACAGAGAATGAGATGGTTGGATGGCATCATCGACTCAGTGAGCATGAGTTTGAGCATACTCTGGGACATAGTGAAGGACAGGGAACCCTGGCGTGATGCAGTCTATGGTGTCACAAGGAATTGGACAGGACTGAGCAAATGAACAAAATAATTGTTAGAAGCAGCCCACACAGACTATAATCTAACTGATTGCATAAGCTCTTCATAAATTCTCACTTCCTGCCTTTAGGGTCTTAAGGAATTTTTGAGTTACCATCAGTACAGGTTATTCAAAAGACCCTGAGTCTTGGTAGTGTTTAGGGTGGGGGTTGTTTGTCTTTAGGAATTGTGAAGCTTCCCACTAAATAGGGATTCAATTTCAAAAGGCTTCCATTTAATTTCAAAATGATGTCAGTTTTTTCCCCATCAGAGAAAACAAGGAGAAAGAAGGAACTCAGCAAGGGGTAAGGGATTTCGGGGAGAAGGGTGGGGTGGGGTGACTTTCCCATTTGCCCTACTCCATCCATGCTGCCTCTTCCAGAGGATGCTGCCTTCTCGTGTACAGCCCTCCACAGGTCTCCCTGCCTACATCCCTGGGGACCATCCCCTCCACCTGGGGCGTGTGATCTGGGAGAAAGGGGCTGAGGGTGCGGGACCACCTTCTACTCTGGGCTTCACTCCCAGTCAGTGTTTCCCAGTTAATAACCAGTGTGTCCAGAGGATACCCCAGGAGATGCAATCTGCAAGGCTTGGACTCCAGGAGAGAGGGCAGGGCTAAGAGGAGAGGGAGCAGGGCTGCAGCTGGCGCCCTGTGGACTCTTGGAGATTGCCCATGAAGCCACTGTCCAGGAGGCAGAGCTGAAAATCAAGGACAGGGTGATGAGAGCCTGTGTGAGTTTTGGCTAAATCCCACCCACGTTTAGAGCTCGTAACCGCCACCAACACTCTTCTGTCTTCAGTCAGATTGAGTCGGAGTTTTAATTGCAAATACAAGACTAATAGAATTCCCAGACACGTACCCCTTCCACTCCCCTGAGCCTGTGGGTCCTTGCAGACACTGTGCTAGAAGATGGGCTACCCTGCTCAGTAGACACACAATGAATAGATCCACAGGGTAGAGCAGGAAGCCGTGAAAGTTGAATTTAAGTTTTTGGTCCAATTGCATCTTTATGGAGTAGTAGAGGCCTAAGTTTTTTTTGTTTCATTTTGTTTTCTTTTTCTTTAATGAGAATCTTCAAGAAAACAGAGAAAAAAAAATGAATGTATCTGTTGACTTAAAAAATGTGCAATGTGAGACTTGCAAGTTAAGTTTTATTAGGGGTAAAATGAGGACTGCAGCCTGGGACACGGCACCTCAGATAGTTCTGAGAGACTGTTCCGAAGGAGCAGCAGGGAAGTCAGTATAGACGTGATTTTGCTGAAGAGAGGGTACGTGCAATCAAGCACATAGTTTTTCTAGAACATTTCTCTAGTCTTGTGAAGCTTTCTGCTAGTCATGAGGAGCAGTCATCATCGTGAAGTATTTTAGAGCTTATCTAGATCTGATCTGAGATATAAGAACTGGGCTCATAAAATCAGCTTCTGAAAAGAAGTAACTGAAGACCTGTCCTGCCAGTTTCTCACAGAGCTCAGGGTGCCTCCTTCCTGACCTCTGGCCTGAACTCCTCTCAGGAGGGGTTGAAGGTTAGCAGCCGCAGCAGCATAGGGTTCAGTGCTTGCAGAGGCAGAGGGCAAGTGCCAGTCTGCAGCCGACCTGTCCTTTCCCTGCGGCTCTCAGTTGTCCTATCTCTGACCACAAGGTGCCCCTCCCTGCCTCTCCTGCCTGGTCCTGATACAGCTCCAAGAGTCGGGAAGGCGTCCCTGCTTGGACGCAGACCACGTCCCAGCCTGATCTTTTCAGTCAGTTACCCCACACCTGGAATCAGCCGTTGTTCTGAGCAGCCTTGCTGGTGACACTGAGGGTGGCTTTGTCACAACACAGTTCTGCTTGCTGCTGCCTGGCTGGCATGAGGTCTCGGTCTTTCCCATAAAAGTACCAGGAAGATATGAAATTAAAAAATAATAAATTCATGAGAATATATTCAACTCAAATGTTATATTATGGGACTTAACTTTTGACCTCATAATTCTATTCCTTTTCTCTTTACTAAGGACTAATATGTTTCTATGGCATTAATAGAGCTTCCCTGGTAGCTCAGATAAAGAATCCACCTGCAATGCAAGAGACCAGGTTCAATCCCTGGGTCAGGAAGATCCCCTGGAGAAGGGAATGGAAACCCACTCCAGTATTCTGGCCTAGGAAATCCCATGGACAGAGGAGCCTGGTGGCCTATAGTCCATGGAGTCACAAAGAATTGGACACGACTGAGTGACTAATACATACACACAGTATTAATATCATGACATATTTATTGCAAAGCACACATGTTTACATGGTTTCAAATTTTCCAAGAAGTATCAATATTGGTACAAAGAATAAGACTATGGAGTGAAGTCTGTATTTTCTACACACTTCCATTTGTCCTTAGGAAATACATTAGCTAGAGTACTCTCAAAATGTTGTCTCTTAAAATCAGTCCATCGATTTGTCAGCCTTAGAGCACTTGAAATGATTCTTTGCTCTGTGTGGTTATGTAACCAACTTACCATACAGTGAGGGTCATTAATTTCTTTTGTATCTAATTATAAAATACTTGGAATATTACATTTTATGAGGTGATTATTGTCTAATTCTTGGTAGGATGCATTTGGTTTCCTTTAATTTAATAATATGCATTAATGTTTCCTTTCAAGGTTGTAAATTTGAAAACTTCATAAATTGATTTTATTAAACCTTCTAGATTCATGTATTTATTAAAACCTGTTGTTCACAATGACAACCATTTAAAGGATCTTTTCCTAATAAATACTCGACCTTAGTATTTCCAATTAAAGAAAATGACAAGTATTAGAAAAAATAATGCCAGGCTTCTTGGTGGCTCAGTGGTCAAGAATCCACCTGCTACTGCGAGAGACATGGGTTCGATTCCCGGTTCGGGACAATCCCACAGGTCGCGGAGCAACTAACCCCGTGTGTCACAGCTGCTGAGCCTGTGCTCCAGAGTTCAGGAACCACGGCTACTGAGCCCACGCACCACAGTTACTGAGCCTGCGCACTCTAGAGCGCATCCTCCACAGCAAGAGAAGCCAGCACAATGAGAAGCCCATGCACCACAACTTCAGAGCGCCTCTCACTTTCCGAAACTAGAGACAAGTCTGTGCAGCAACAAAGACCGAGCACAGGCAAATAATAATAATATAAATAATAATAATAAATGAATATTTTTTAAAATTAAAAAAATAATGCCACGCAAAATTTACAGTCCAAGAAAATGCAATTAAGTCTCAGCAGTACATTTTTCATAAATGAATCATCCTCTTTAGGTTTAGAGGAAAGGTCCAGGACTGAACTGGAAGGCTCTAGTGACTCCCTGGGATGTCCATTTTTGATCTTAAGTTTATCCAGCTGCCCACATATCATTTTCAGTGAAGCTTGTGTGTATGTGTGTATGTATCTGTGCATCTGCATCTGTATTCTGAGTTCTTTCCATTAACTTTACCAAATTGTAATCAGTCTTTAAATCCGGTACCTCTTTAGGCTGAGTTGCCCAGTCTGGGTTTCCAGCCATTCATGAGATCTCAAACCATTTCCTGAACATCTGGATCCACAAACCACTCACACATGGAACTGTAGGACGGCTCATTCTTTAGGGACAACAGTTTGTGTTCTGATGGCTTCTCAAGTGAATGTCAAATGTCCCTCGGGTATTTGGAGATTTGGAAACCAACAGTTCTTTTCAAATAACCAGAAACCTGGATGTGTCCACTTTAGTAATGTACAGCATCTGATTCTTGTTCGAATTCCACCAGTATTTTTAGTCATCTTTATTCTGTGTGGATAACTATGGCATCCCACCAGATTGCTCTAATGCTTGGAGTTCTACATCTCATAACTTGTTTGGCCTGGAGCCTCCTGAATTGGAAATAAGGCGCATGGCTTCAGGACCATGGCCTCCTTCCG
Source organism: Bos indicus (assembly GCF_029378745.1). Classification (NCBI taxonomy): domain Eukaryota; kingdom Metazoa; phylum Chordata; class Mammalia; order Artiodactyla; family Bovidae; genus Bos; species Bos indicus. Next base: position 68,558,297 of record NC_091779.1, on the reverse strand, counting down.
ATATGTCTGGCCTGTTGTAAAATTCAGCAGCTAGCATTTTCTCCCTTCCTTCCCCATCGCTCCAAACTGTATCAGCGGTTACTGAGGGCCCGTAACTGTATTTCCAACAAAGATTACACAGATATTCCTGTCCAGCTTCATGTCCTGCAGGGCTGTTCTGTGGTCTTCCGATCAGTAAAAATGTAATAACATTTTCACATAGTCAATATTTAATTCTGTAAATGCAACTGGTGTAATCTACGTTATTAACCACACGGTGATTTATGACAGAGGGCAGACAGTGGTGGGGGCAAGAGCTGTGGGACGGTCCTCTGGTGACAATAAAAAGGTTATAAATTTCATAGCTCTGCCTGAGAAATGTATTTATATCCTGTATTAAGAATAGCTTTTTATAAATTTTAATGACCCATGTTATTAATGGAGCTGTCATCATCACTGCCTATATGAGACTACAGTCCTTGTTTTTTTTTTTTTTTCCTTCTTTTCCATCAGCTGAAGGTCTTGTGAAAAAGAAAGAAAAAAAAAAAAAAAAACTCTTATTAGCAATTTGCCAAAAAGATCTTTAAGAGTTATAAGCCTATCATTGTTCGCCTGGACGGCACAGTCTGTGAGCGGTAGTTTGCATAAAGTTTTATGACCGAGGCCCAGGTTAGGCTAATTGGATACAGCACAATCGGTGCTCTATCATGTTTACAAAAGCCAAGTCAATATGCAGAAATAAACCCAGGGCCATATCAAAGAGAGAGGCTTATGTATGGAAATTGTTCTTCACCTCAGTCCCCCGGTCCTCTCACTGACGGCGCGGTTCCGACCAGCACACGCATGCGCGGGCAACGCGAGGTCGGCCAGCTCCGCAGCAAAGCCGCTCCCACGCCACGGCCCTTTGCGACCTCGGGCCGTGGTGCGTGCAGACGATGGAAAGCAGAATTTAGACACAGTTCCGGCAGTCCGAGGTGTTCTCAGCTGGTGGCTTTGGCAGTGCTTCTCATATTCAGACACCACTGTTTCATTTAAAAACCAGATGTTTAGAACGCGATCCTTAAGCATCCAAAACAGGTTTTGGCAATGGGCCCCCAAAGCGTTTCCCTCCAGCCCAGGTAAGGCAGCTGAGAATGGGCTGCTCCCAATTACCCGTTTTTGGTGTCAATCTGCTCCATCATTTTTCCTTCAAAGATTACGTAGCCAGAGGAATGGAGAAGGCAATGGCACCCCACTCCAGTACTCTTGCCTGGAAAATCCCATGGACAGAGAAGCCTGGTAGTCTGCAGTCCATGGGGTTGCGAAGAGTCAGACACAACTGAGTGACTTCACTTTCACTTTTCACTTTCATGCACTGGAGAAGGAAATGGCAACCCACTCCAGTGTTCTTGCCTGGAGAATCCCAGGGATGGGGGAGCCTGGTGGGCTGCTGTCTATGGGGTCCCACAGAGTCGGACACAACTGAAGCGACTTAGCAGCAGCAGTATCAGCCAGAGGAAATATGATGGATAAAGCCTGAGAGCTACAACTGAGCCCGTGCTCTGCAACAAGAGCAGTCACTGTGATGAAAAGCCAACACGCCTCAACTAGAGAAAGCCCATGCCCAGCGAAGGAGAACCAGCACAGCCAAACATTAATAGCTAATTAATTTTAAAAAGGAAGTGTGATGGAGAAATGGAGAAGGAAATGGCCACCCACTCCAGTATTCTTGCCTGGCGGGCTACAGTCTATGGGGTCGCAAAGAGTCAGGCATGACTGAAGCAACTCTGAAGGAGAAAGGGGGTATAAGACAAAACCAACACACAAGAAAGCGGAAGCTGTGTCATGGACAATGTTTTGGGTCGCTGTTCTTTACACAATATGCTGATTTATTGTGGTATAACTTACTGCAGTCAAATTTTCCGGGGGAAAACTCTTTTAATGACTTACCTTTTTAAACTGGTAAATAGTTTCTTTATGTAGATAATGCACAGAAAGTTTCTGAAATCTTTATTTTGTGCTTACTCTCAATTTTGAACGGGAAAATAATGACTACATGCCTTTTATCAGAAGGTACAGATTAGGGATGTTAAGAAAGACTTCATTTTAGGACTTTATTCCCTCCCAGAAATCTTAGTTTTAGATCCTTTTTCTTTCTGCCTAATATCTTTTCCAACTAAAAGAATATTGTCTTATGACGAGTCGTGAAAATGATGTATTGGAATTTGCCTGTTTGGGGGCCCTTTTTCTCTTCGAGTGGCTAAAGTTGCATTTGAGATAAGGCAGCTGAGAGTGTGGGCTCCCTGAAGTCACAGAGGGTTCTTGGCACTGTCTTCTTCCTCTGTGTCATCTTTCGTGGTTCCTCTCCCCGCCCTTTTCTTCCTCTCTTTCCACACATGGGAAACCAGAGGCATATGTTTGGCTTGCTGGGGGATTTGTGACTGAAGGACACTCTGAGCCCCCAAGTTCCCTCTCCTCACCTCGGCTCCACCTGCGGGCTTCAAGCAGACTCACTCCTATTTTCCTTCCGTGGCTCTTCACCCCCCAGCATGACACGTCCCCACAACAGCCCCTTTGGCAAGACTCCTATCCTTTCTCTCCCATTTGGACTCCACAGGCAGCCCGGTCTTGGATGCAGACTGTCCACCCAAAACAGCTTTTCATTTATGCGTGCATGCCAAGTCTCTCAGTCATGTCCAGCTCTTCGCGACCCCGTGGATCACAGCCCGCCAGGCTCCTCTGTCCATGAGACTCTCCAGCAAGAATACCGGAGTGGGTGGCCATGCCCTCCTCCAGGGGATCTTCCCAACCTGGGGATTGAACCCATGCCTCTTACATCTCCTGCATTGGCAGGTAGATTCTTTACCATTAGCACGGCCTAGGAAGCCCTTAAATTGAAAGTTCTGTTCTCTCTTATTATCTTATTTGCTCGTCTTTGTCCAAAATACATGAAAGACACTGAAAAATAACATACCACTGTCAGTATGTTCAGTACAACTTGAGTTTTAAAATGTATGTGATTTCTTTGTTGTCCTTAGAATGTTCAACTGAAGATAAAAGCTTGGTGATTATTTGGTTTATATGTTTTAGTTTGTTTCATTCTTAAGGACTTTTTCCCCTCTTTTTGCTTTAATTTGTCAAATGTTTTATATTTGAGTGATTCACACAGCAAAGCTGAATAAGGGGTATCACCCAGAGGAGCCTTCCAATCAGGCCCCTAGCTTCTGTCTTATCCTCCAAATTCTTCTTGATGCTAACATTCACATAGACTCTCTTTCCCTATCTTCCTCAACTGTGTGCAATCTCTAGACTGCACTTGGTTCTTGTATTCTGATTTTCCATCCTGTAAATGTCAGAGTGGAGAAGTCAGGTAGTGAACAAGAGTTAGGACCAGACAGCTTGGCTTGAGCCCTGCGTCACCATTTACAGGCTGTGAGTCCCTATCCCTTCGAGCCTCGGCTTCCTGTTTTGAAAAATGGGGATGATTGTGGCACCTATCTCTCGGGGTTGTTTTGATTGTTAAATGTTGAGAGCAGTGTTCTGCATATAGTGAATACTGAATATTACAATGAATGTTATAGTGAATACTCAATTTTATAACCATATCTGGTGGCTCAGACAGTAAAGAATCCTCTTGCGATGCAGGAGATCTGCGTTCAATCCCTGGTTGGAGACATCCCCTGGAGAAGGGAATGGCTACCCACTCCAGTATTCTTGCCTGGGGAATTTTACGGACAGAGGAGTCAGGCGGGCTACAGCCCCTGGGATCACCAAGAGTGAGACACAGCTGAGTGACTAGCATGTTCACTTTCCCTTGTAAGCCAGTGTAAGCCGCAGCAGTTAGCAATCAGGGAAGGGGGGACAGTTCTGCCCTTGAGGGGACACTTGGAAACATCTAGAGACCATTTTGGTGCCACAGCTATAGTAAGGGTGCTACCAGTACCCTGCTGGGTAGAAGACAGGGATGCTGTAACACGCTGCACGCAGCACAGACTCCCCCAGCACAGCCCCCAGCACGGAATCGTGTGGCCCAAAATATCCCTCGTGTGACATTTGAGTGATAAAGTGAATCTTTTATAAAATATGAAAATGAATGACAAACAAGGATGCTCATACCTAACTGTAGATTTGTTTCTGTTTTTATAAAAATTTAACTCACTAAAAATAAATGCCCAGTAAAAGCGTAGTGATTCCTTCTTCTTGACTCATGGGTTTATCTATATTAAAGAAGATAATTGACCCCCCCCTCCAATGACGGCACCCTCTGAGTCCCTCCAGCTGGACTGACATGAGAATGCTCTCCTGAGCATTCCCTCCGTTAAGCGTATTACTCATTCAGAGATTGTTTGCTCTGAGTATAAGAGTAATGATGAACAGAGGGTGGCTGCTCAGCATTCTCTTCAGTGTCGGAGGGAAGAGAAGTATGTGTAAAGTTCACGGAATGTGGTGTTTTATTTTGTTCATAAAGTTATGGTCATGCTTTCATGACTCCAGTGAAAGTGAGAGTCGCTCGGTCACGGCTGACTCTTTGCTGCCCATGGACTGTCCATGGGATTCTCCAGGCCAGAACACTGGAGCGGGCAGCCTTCCCTTCTCCAGGGACTATACAGTCCATGGGGTTCTCCAGGCCAGAACACTGGAGCGGGCAGCCTTCCCTTCTCCAGGGGATCTTCCCAAGCCAGGGATCAAACCCAGGTCTCTGCATTGCAGGCGGATTCTTTACCAACTGAGCTATGAGGGAAGCCCCCATGATGCCAACTATTTAACAACAAAAAGCCAACACTTACAGAATGAGGTTATGATTCTATTCCACGGAAATAGGCAGGAAAACAATAACTTCACATCATATATATATATATATATAGTTTATTATTTTAAAGCATTTATTTCAACTCAAGTTTTTCTTATTCATTTTTTTTTCCTGATTATCCTAAGGTATATATATGTGTATACACACACACACACACACACACACACACATATATATGGAAAAACGATGAGCCTATAGAAGACTTATTTCCTTAAAGTGTTTAGGTTGAATATAATGGGCAGGGACAATCTGCTAACTGGCCTAAACATAGGGGAATTCTGATTTCAGGGTGAGTGAAGACTCTTTTGAAAACCTAAAATCACTATGAATGCGGTCTTTTTTAACACCGTCTATTATTTTTTGGCTGTGTCGGGTCTTAGTTGCAGCGTGCAGGAGCTCTTGGTTGTAGCGTTTGAACTCTTCTTGGTTGTGGCGTGTGGGATCTACTTTTCTGACCAGGGAGCGAACCCAGGACCCCTGCACTGGGAGCACAGAGTCTCAGCCACTGCCCACCAGGGAAGTCCCTGAAATGCAGTCTCGACATGAGTTGGGAAGGAACCATCATTACAGTGTTAGAGACCAAGAAGCTGTGTGTTGCAGTTGAAAAGCTATGATTTTGGAAAGAGGTCTGGGCTCAAGGGTCAGTCTTTCTGGATTCTAGCTGCGTGGTCTTGAGCCAGTTATATAAACTGCTTTGAGCTTAGATCATTTCATAAGCAATGTGGAGAATTAAATCCTTCTCCATAGGATTCAATAACTTGAACTAAACATCGAGCTGGGAAGCATGCATACAGTAGGTACTCAGAGAATATGTTAGTCTCTTTCCTCCAGCAAAACATGAACATGCTCCAATTACAGCTTATGATACAGAGATTCAGTTATCTTACACCCCATCTGGAGCATGCCCAGGTCAACAGAAGGATGACCATACAGGAAATGGGATACGACCCCACCTCTGATAAGAGAGCAAGTGTGCAGAGTTCCATGAGAATCTCATCTTTCTCCATGGTTAACTGAAGTCCGAGGTTAAGAGCCATGACTGAGTGACATAAATATAATAGTATAGGGACTAGAAATGCTATTTCTGAAGTTCCTGTTGTAAGAAACCATATAGAATGACCCTGTTATGTCTCTAAAAGCTCAAATGCTCTGTAGGAGCACAACAGATGCCCACCCTGTAAGAAGCAGAGACAGTGCCTTCCTTCAGTCTCTGCCTAGTGCTCTGTGGACCGCCCTTCTGTTTACAAGGCGGCCTCCCCCCACTGAGGGGCAGGGATGCGACAGACCTATGAGCGGAAGATGTTAAATGTTCAACTTGGGTACGGAAATGTGTGGACTCCACTGACGTCAGTAGGAACAAAGGTGGACCCCACTGCCTACCCCGAAGGGATCACACAGCAAGGAGAGGTGACAGGCATTGTCCACAGACATGAGGACAACTCTGGAACCAGACGCTGGGTCTGATTCATACTGCCCAGCGCTGGAAGGAGCAACAGGTACAAAGACATAGAAAGTGAGATCCTTTTCATTATCTAAATGGCTTTCTTGTGTCAAATTGGACACAGAGTGTATTTTGGTTAGGAAAATTATGAGACAGCGGGAAGTGATCTTTTCTATCTTTGGGCCAAGAAGTTATCAAATAGCTTAATAGATTGCAGAGTAATTACAAACTCAGAATGGAAAATAAATTCAGTGGGACTTTGCACAACTGTCACATGCTTTTTAAAAATTAAGTGAGTTGTTATTTTGTAAATCCTGATCTTTGTTTACTTTGAAAGTGAAAGTTCAAAAAAAAAAAAAAAGAAAGTGAAAGTTCTTCAGTCGTGTCCGACTCTTGGTGACCCCATGGACTATACAGTCCATGGAATTCTCCAGGCCAGAATTCTTCAGGACTCCTGAATTGCAGGTGGATTCTTTACCAACTGAGCCACCAAGGAAGCCCAAGAATACTGGAGTGGGTAGCCTATCCCTTCTCCAGCAGATCTTCCCAACCCAGGAATCGAAGTGGGGTCTCCTGCATTGCAGGCAGATTCTTCACCAACTGAGCTATCAGGGAAGCCTCTTATTTACAAACATGGATTTAAATATTTAAATATGCAAGAAACTATAGCCTTCAACATCCACAGATTTTTCAATGACTTCCACCCACAGTAGAAAAAAACCACTGCTAGTCAGGAAGCTCTTTATCTGCTGCAACAGTGTTCTGGGATATTCCATTAGGAGTCCCTGAGCTGACCTTATCTCATAGACAGGGAGGACTTCACAGCAGAGCCCTGTGGGGAAGACTGGATCATGACCTTCAGATGAAAGGATGACAAAATTTCTTCATAGAGGAGAAACATAGTGTCTCAAACACTTGTTTTCTAGTACCTATGGTCCTATTCATCAAGGCTGTATATTGTCACCCTGCTTATTTAACTTCTATGCAGAGTACATCATGAGAAACACTGGGCTGGAGGAAGCACAAGCTGGAATCAAGATTGCCAGGAGAAGTATCAATAACCTCAGATATGAAGATGACACCACCCTTATGGAAGAAAGTGAAGAAGAACTAAAGAGCCTCTTGATGAAAGTGAAAGAAGAGAGTGAAAAAGTTGCCTTAAAACTCAACATTCAGAAAACTAAGATCACAGCATCTGGTCCCATCACTTCATGGGAAATAGATGGGGAAACAGTAGAAACAGTGGCTGACTTTATTTTTCTGGGCTCCAAAATCACTGCAGATGGTGATTGCAGCCATGAAATTAAAAGACACTCCTTGGAAGAAAAGTTATGACCAACCTAGACAGCATATTAAAAAGCAGAGATTACTTTGTCAACAAAGGTCCATCTAGTCAAGGCTATGGTTTTTCCAGTGGTCATGTATGGATGTGAGAATTGGACTATAAAGAAAGCTGAGTGCAAAAGAATCGATGCTTTTGAACTGTGGTGTTGGAGAAGACTATTTAAAGTCCCTTGAACTGCAAGGAGATCCAACCAGTCCATCCGAAAGGAGAGCGGTCGTGGGTGTTCATTGGTAGGACTGATTTTGAAGCTGAAACTCCAATACCTTAGCCACTTGATGCAAAGAGCTGACTCATTTGAAAAGACCCTAATGCTGGGAAAGATTGACGGCAGGAGGAAAAGGGGACAACAAAGGATGGGATGGCTGGATGGCATCACCAACTCAATGGACATGGGTTTGGGTGAACTCCAGGAGTTGGTGATGGACGGGGAGGCCTGGCATGCTGTGGTTCATGGGATCGAAAAGAGTCTGACATGACTGAGTGACTGAACTGAACCTATGGTCCAATATCCACTCCCAAAGAAAGAAAATGGCACATCACCAGCTTAGCGGAGATGTATCTATGTGCTTGCATATTTGTTGCCTGCTCTGTGTTTCAACTAGGTTCTAGGTTCTTGGTGGAAAGTAAAAAGTTCTCTTCCTTCCCACCAGCTGAGCAGAGATGCATCTATGTGCTCGCATATTTGCTGTCTGCCCTGTGTTTCAACTAGGTTCTAGGTTCTTGGTGGAAAGTAAAAAGTTCTCTTCCTCCTCTGTCATCCCTGGGTAATGTCTGTTCAATGGTTTTCAAATCCTACCTGTTTAGTAAAATATTTCATCTTAGTAATTCAAAGTAAATTCCTACTCAAAGTCATTAATTCCACTTTGTAATTAAGGAAAACATTGTTGAATTCAGCAAGGTCAGTAGATAAAAGTGTTGTTGGAACCTTGTTTCTCTGACAACCTGCAGGACTAGGTTACGAGGCGGTAACCTGTACTCCTACACTCCTACACCACATGCAACTTGCTTCCCTGTACCTACTAGGTGCTCTATAAACATTTGCTGAGTAGATTTGCCCTCCTCATAAATATATATTCATGGCTAGAATAATTTATATGAACTAATATGAACATAGAATTCAGTTTGGAAAGGAAATGCAGAGAAAAATGAAAATAAACCTGAAGTAGACAGATCTTAGGCAGGGATGTTAAAGTCTCAGTAAGCAGTAATCTGTCATCCTCATCTTTGCTCTGATGGTTCTCTGCAGGTCAGGAGGGATGCTCATAAAGGAATATTATTAGCCTTCCATCCAGTTCAAGGTTCTGAACAAAAGAATCAAGACTCGGAATCTAGGCATTGTGCCAACACTGCTGGGTGAGTTTCAAGTTTCGTATAAAAACTGCACAGAGAGAAAGGTAGCAAATAACTCAATGCCTGTCTTAAAATCTGCACTCAGCTACTCAATCTGAAGTTCTAATTAGTGTCTCCAATACACTCAGGTGAGAGGGGAATTCACCTATCACCTCAGTAACTCTCTCTGGAAGGCTGGGCGTTGCATGTGAGCTGAACGTGAATTAGCTATCTTGAGCTGCACTATAGAGAGGGTTAGTCCTCGGTCTTGAATCTACACACAAGAGGCCATTGGCTAACACAGAAAGAACACACATCACAGGTGACTATGGCAGGGAGGATGTGGTTTCACTCATCAGGATCATGTTTTAAGTATTAAATGTCTGAAATGGCCCTGGTGCCTCAATTGGTAAAGAATCCACCTGCAATGTGGGAGACGTGGGTTTGATTCCTGGGTTGGGAAGATCCCCTGGAGGAGGGCATGGGAACCCACTTCAGTATCCTTGCCTAGGGAACCCCCAAGGACAGAGGAGCCTGGGGGACACAGTCCATGGGGTCTCAAAGAGTTGGAAACAACTAAGCAACTTTCACTTTGGAAATGAGGGTGTTAATCAGCATAATTAGGGCTTCCCTAGTGGCTCAGTGGTTGAGAATCCACTCGCCAATGCAGGAGATGAGGGCTCAATCCCTGTGTCAGGAAGATTCCCTGGAGAAGTAAATGACAAACTAATTTAGCATTCTTGCCTGAAAAATCCCATGGACAGAAGAGCTTGGTAGGCTACAGTCTATGGGGTCACAAAGAGTTGGACATGACTTCGCGACTAAACAACAATTCAGCATAATTAATGTTTGTAGTGGGGTCTTATTACCATCACCTCTGTTGAAAAACTACCACTCACTACATCTCCTGGTCTTACCATCCCCAAACTACTCGTATTTCTCAGTCTTCCCTCTGCCAGTCTCTCATAGGTTGTCGACAGTGACCGTCTCATGCCTTTCTTTCTGTAACATGGTCTCCCCCACCTCTGGTCATCTGCTGTTTCCTCTTTCCATATCCAATAGCCTGGCCGATATTCGGAACCACTCCACTGAACCCCTCTGCACAAACTCTGTCGTAGAAATGCAGAGCAAATGGAAGAGTGCCTGTGTCAAGCATGAGCTGATAAAATTAACCTTATCCAAGGCTGTGGGAACTGGAAGTATCTGGGGGACCTGCTCTACTCTTGTATAAGCATGGAACGAGAATCCTGTAGCTTGGATCTTTAGAGATGGTTGAGTCCTAAAAAGGCTGAGCTGATAAAATTAACCTTATCCAAGGCTGTGGGAACTGGAAGTATCTGGGGGACCTGCTCTACTCTTGTATAAGCATGGAACGAGAATCCTGTAGCTTGGATCTTTAGAGATGGTTGAGTCCTAAAAAGGCTTATGCCCAGCTGTTGGGGCAATTGCTTATTTCTTTGTGCCAGTTCTTAAAGCAATAGAAAGCTGCTTCCAGGACAGACCTTCACCAACTAGGAAATTTACTGTGAGTAAACCTTTTCTGGTGCTTTCAGTCGACTGGCTGATTTCATCCTCATCGCAGTCCTACGTGTCAGTGGCCACTTTCCTCCCAACTACCAGTGAGGAAACCTAGGAGAACAGCTAGTGAGGAGCAGAGGGCAGTTTAGACTCAGGCTCTCTGACTCTAGGTAAGGTTAAGTCGAATTTCATTTATCAACATAAGAGAACCATCACCAAAAAGGTACGACCTCCTGACATGGGAGTTGTTGGATGCTAGTTATTTTGAATATAGTGTACAGGATTGAACATGATAACTCCTAGTTTGCTTCCATTCACATTTAGGTATTTAACCTGCTCAAGGAGCATTGGACTTCCCAGGTGGCATGCATGGTAAAGGACCCACCTGCCAATGCAGGAGATATAAGAGATGTGGGTTCAGTCCCTGGGTTGGGAAGATCCTCTGGAGGAGTACATGGCAACCCACTCCAGTATTCTTGCCTGGAGAATCCCATGGACAGAGAAGCCTGGCAGGCTACAGTCCATGTGAATGCACAGAGCTGGACACAACTGAAGCAACTTAGCTCACTCACGAGAAGCATTAAATTAACAAGTGGCAGTAAACTGGGAAAGTGGCTTGAAGCAGATATGATCTAACTCCACTTTGGTTGTTTACTGAGTTAATTTTAAAACAGATTGAATGGAGAAAAGACAAACAGATAGAAATATTGTTCTGAAAATGGATGTGCTATTTGTTATTAGAGTGTCCCATGTAGGCTAAATGCAGATGGGTGACATAGGGCTTTCTAAGGAGAGAGAAGAAATAAAATAAGACAGAGGAGGAGGAAGCATGCAAAGTCTACTCAGCTTCAAAGCCTGGATGAAGAAAGGCAATCTCAGGCAAAGATTCTTCTCTGATTTTTTTCTTCCAGGTGTTTTCAAGGGTAACTCACACCTTAAATCTACCCCTCAGTCACCCTCTTATCCTGGGCGTGGGGTATCTCTTCATGGCTGCTCCAGCAAAGAGCAGCCATTGCTCCTTACCCTGGACGAGGGGTATCTTCTCACCACCGCCTTTGTGAAGAGGAACTAAAAAGCCTCTTGATGAAAGTGAAAGTGGAGAGTGAAAAAGTTGGCTTAAAGCTCAACATTCAGAAAATGAAGATCATGGCATCCAGTCTCATCACTTAATGGGAAATAGATGGGGAAACAGTGGAAACAGTGTCAGACTTCATTTTTCTGGGCTCCAAAATCACTGTAGATGGTGACTGCAGCCATGAAATTAAAAGACGCTTACTCCTTGGAAGGAAAGTTATGACCAACCTAGATAGCATATTCAAAAGCAGAAACATTACTTTGCCAACGAAGTTTCATCTAGTCAAGGCTATGGTTTTTCCTGTGGTCATGTATGGATGTGAGAGTTGGACTGTGAAGAAGGCTGAGCGCCAAAGAATTGATGCTTTTGAACTGTGGTGTTGGAGAAGACTCTTGAGAGTCCCTTGGACTGCAAGGAGATATAACCAGTCCATTCTGAAGGAGATCAGCCCTGGGATTTCTTTGGAAGGAATGATGCTAAAGCTGAAACTCCAGTACTTTGGCCACCTCATGCGAAGAGTTGACTCATTGGAAAAGACTCTGATGCTGGGAGGGATTGAGGGCAAGAGGAGAAGGGGACGACAGAGGATGAGATGGGTGGATGGCATCACTGACTCGTTGGACGTGAATCTCAGTGAACTCTGGGAGTTGGTGATGGACAGGGAGGCCTGGCGTGCTAAGACTCATGCGGTCGCGGAGAGTCGGACTCGACTGAGCGACTGATCTGATCAGTCACCCTAGGAAGACCCGGTCTGAGATGGGTACAAAGTGTCAACTTAAAAAATAGTCACAACCTAAAAGTTGAGATTTATGTTTTATTCAGTGGAAATTTTTAAGGTTTTAGCCCAGGAGACAGTATCTCAAATGGCCCTGAGAGAATTGCTCTGAGGAGGGTTTGGGGGCGGGGGGGAGGTCAGGTTTGAGAAGTTTGCAACAAAGGGCAGGTAGTCTGAACATGAAAGGTATTTTTGTGAGTTAAATAAAACCAGATATCCCAAGTTAGGAATTTAGCACTTTTCTGTGTATGGGAGGATGCAAGAGTCTGGGCCCACTGAAAACATCCCCTTCATATGCACCTCATCTATCTGGGGCCAGTGCCCTGCATTTTTCACGTCCTCCTAAGTTCCTCAGAGCTCACCATAGAGAGTGGCTGCCGCTGATGGCTGGTAGATCACAGGTATTCCTCTCCTTCTCGATTGCCCTTAGGGCTCAGGAATTCACATTTGGAGCTGGAATTGCTGATGACTGTGGCATCCTTCAGAGAAGGCAATGGCACCGCACTCCAGTACTCTTGCCTGGAAAATCCCGTGGACGGGGGAGCCTGGTGGGCTGCAGTCCATGAGGTCGCTAAGAGTCGAACACGACTGAGCGACTTCACTTTCACTTTTCACTTTCATGCATTGGAGAAGGAAATGGCAACCCACTCCAGTATTCTTGCCTGGAGAATCCCAGGGGCGGGGGAGCCTGGTGGTCTGCCGTCTATAGGGTCACACAGAGTTGGACACGACTGAAGTGACTTAACAGCAGCAGCAGTGGCATCCTTGTTTACTGACATGGCAGTAAGCGCTCCATTCCTCAGAAGCGTGTGCTTCCCAGAAGTGGCCAATTTAAAATGAGGTTGCCTATTCTGCATCTCATTTATCAGTTTTCAGAGAAGCTTCAATCAGGCTGTAAAAGTCACACTTTTTATTTAATTAAGCAATTATTTTCTGATTATCAAGACCCTTATGATGTCAGAGCTCTCCTTTGGTGGAATGAGCTGAATGATTTTAACCAGTTTTCAGGCTTGATATTATTCTTAATTCCTCTATCAAACTCAGACTGCTAAACAGGTGAGTTACAACGATGCTAATGAGGAGCAGAACAACTCCTGTTTATTAGACTGATCCGGGGTGGCTGGGTTCTGGTTTGAGTCTTGCTCTTATCAAATGGCTCCTTTGAATTTCAATGAATGGAAGCCAGGGCTCAGGTTTTCTCCTAAGGCAGTCCTGAGGCGTACTCTCAGAAATCCACAGTACAGAGAGTCAGCAGTGGGGATTTCACCTTCAAAACCATTCATCTGCTATTTCAGTCTCACATTCTCCATCCTCCCTGACCTGCAGGACATTTTCCCACCCAGTAATGACTGCAAGATTCCAAGGAAAATGCCTTCTGCCTTAGCTGAGCTGCTACAAGGCGGCTGTTCTTTGAAAGTGGAGTCTGACCTGAGAACTGAAGCTTCTTACCCAAAATAGCACAGTCTCCCACAACTGTTTCTCTCTAGGACTTGCCCACTTTCTTTGAAAGTGGAGTCTGACCTGAGAACTGAAGCTTCTTACCCAAAATAGCACAGTCTCCCACAACTGTTTCTCTCTAGGACTTGCCCTCTACGAGCAGGGGGCGGGATGACAGGCTGGGAGGGGCAGTGGGCAGAGACCCTCACACCAAGATCTAAGAATTCCCCACAAGCAGATCTCCAATTGCCCCCCAGATCACCTTATTTCTGTTCTGTTGTTGTTTTTAATGTTGCTTTTTGTCAATGTAGATTTGTTTCCACAAATTGATATTAAATTTGGCCACTTCAGTTTTAAATCATTGTCTGTGGCAGTTAATCTAGAACCAATTAATGGGTTAAATAATGTTCTAAAAGAAACCTGCTGAATAATTATTGTGTTGCCCTTGTTTTCAATTATTAAAGGGAAACAATGGATAATGCCAGACACTGGGGTTCCCCATGACTTTTACTTCCTGGATGACTCAAGGACTTCATGCACACCCATTAAGAAAGCCATATTATTTGTCTGTGTATCACAATAGGTCCTCGTTGGTTTGTTTTTGTTGTTGTTTAGTCCCTAAGTCATGTCTGACTCTTTCCAGGCTCCTCTGTCCATGAGATTTCCCAGGCAAGAATAATGGAGAGGGTTGCCATTTCCTTCTCCCCTTGTTGGTTATCTGTTTTAAACACAGGCGTGCGTGCATGTCAGTTTCAAGTTCCCAGTCTATTCCTCCCTCACACCTTTCTCTGGTAACCATAAATTCATTCTCAAAGCCTGAGTCTGCTTCTGTTTTGTAAATGAATTCATTTTTATCTTTTTTTTTTAGATTCCACATAGAAGCTATTCAGTGCATATATATATTAATACAATGGAATATTTCTCAGCCATTAAAAACAATGAAATAATGCCACTTGCAGCAAATTGGAGGGAACTGGAGATGATCATACTAAACGAAGTAAGACAGACAGAGAAAGAAATCCATATTATTGAGAGTAGCTGCATTAGATGAAATTTCCTTTAATTGCTCAACCTCTACAGACGATTTTTACAGCCAGCACTTGGGCACTACCCACTGTCAGAAAGTGTGTAAAGAAATTCCAAAGTTGGAGTTGCCAGAAAAAACTAGAGAATTTCTTTGAGAAAAATGACATTCTAATGAAAATTTCCAAAGTTGCCTACTCTAAGAACAATTTCTTGTACATGTATTTTGCATGTTCCAAAAATATTCCATTTGTATTGACATTACTAATTCCCTAGGTATTCCAGACAGCTACTCCTATAATTTATTCTTTCGTTTTTCTTGCAAACCATTGGTAACACTCTTCTTATATTCACTGATTCTTATTGTTATATACACTTTGTGAATCATGATTTTAGGAGGGAGGCAGACAGATTCTTAAATAAAGCTATTTCCAACTTTCTCGAATAAAACTATTTGAGACACTGTGAGTCCTGAGGAATCGGTTTGTCCACTCTGTCACTCAGCAGGGGTGCACCCATGGTCTGGAGAAAGGACGTGGCTGACTGGGGACCTCTCTTCTAGGAAGAGCTGGACCAGTGAGCCTAGAACCTGGTCGTCTTGAGTCACAGGTTTGCTACCCAAGGAGCACAGAGGTGTGACAAGACACAGGCCCCATGGCATGTGTGTGTCTGTGTGAGTGTGTGGGTGTGTATATGTGGGTATGTGAGTGTGTGTATGCATGAAGTGTACACGTGCATGTCTGTATGAGTCTGTGTGAGTGTGTCCAGCGTCTCTGTGAGAATGTGTGGATGGGTATGTGTATGTGTGTGTGAGTGTATACAGGTGTATGTGTGTATGTGAACGTGTCTGGGTGTGAGTGTATAGGAGTGTCCCCATGTGTCTCTGTGAGAATGCACGTGTGTATGTGTGTGTGTGAGTATGTGTGTGTGTGAATGTGTACAGGTGTGTGTGTGTATGTGAATGTGTCTGGGTGTGAGTGTATAGGAGTGTATAGGAGTGTCCCAGTGTGTCTCTGTGAGAACGCATGTGTGTATGTGTGTGTGTATATGTTAATGCATCTGGGTGTGAGTGTATAAGAGTGTGTCCTAGGGTGTCTATGTGACAATGTGTGTGTGTATGTGAGCATGTGTGTATGTGAGTGTGTGCAGGTGTGGTGTGTGTATATGTGAGTGCATCTGGGTATGGATGTAAGAGTGTGTCCCACTGTGTCTATGTGAGAATGCGTGTGCGTTTGCAAGTGTGTTTCCCCCCGCCCACAGAGAGGGGTGGATGAAGGACAGGGCAGGCAGCTTTTCATGGGGAAAAAACTCTGTGAGACGCCCCCAAAGAACTCTGGGGTAGCGGCAGAGTTCTGGGAGTAACCGTGCCCCGCTAAATTCTTACCCTGAAGTCCTGGCCCCCAGGAGCTCGAATGTGACCTTATTTGGACACGGAACCTTTTAGGAGATGATTAAGGTAGAACAAGCTCCTTGGAGTGAGAGCTTCCAACAGGCCTGACAACCGACGCCCTGACAGAAGCAGGCGTGTGGACACAGACACGCACGAGAGGGCACATGAGGAGACGCAGGGCCCAAGGCCCCCTCAAGCCCTGGAGAGAGGCCTGGGACTTAGCCTTTCCTCACAACCCTCAGGGCAAACCAAGCTGTCCACACCTCCATCTCAGCCCTGTGGCCTCCTGGCCTGTGAGAGACTCCGTTTCTGCTGTGTAAGCCACCGAGTTTGTGGAATTCTAATACAGCAGCCCTAACAAATGCAGACGCCGGGTTAAGGGGGTGCTGGCTATGAGACAACAATTAGGATGAGGGAAGGAGAAAGTGTAAATGGAGGGTCTTGCCTTTCAATGCAACATGCAGCAGGCTTCACATTACGAGGGTCAAGGGGCCACTGACGGATTGGTCCTCAGGGGCCCAGAAGCTCCAAGTTGCATGAGCAACTCTCCTGCAGCAATACAGACGTGCTCTGGAAGGCGTACCTGTCAAGAGGGGTGGGTTCCCAGATTAGAGCCCTGACCCTGGCCAGTGGGAGGAGGAGCAGATGAATCACAGAGGCAGAGGGTGGTGGGAGGTGTCCTGGTGTCTGGACTTGGAGTCTAGCAGGCGGTGAAGCACTTGGAGGAGAAACAGGGAAGAGAAACAAGAGTGGAGGAAGGGGAGGCCTGCAGCCCTGGGTTCTGGGTAAAGATGTAGATCTTGGAGCCACCAGCACATGAGAGGCGGAAGGACGTCACACAGGAGGGCCCTGACCAGGTTCAAGGCTGGGGACTGCCTAGGCAGACCACACATCCCTGTGAAAAGTGAACTGAAGGCAGAGAGAGAGAGAGCAGCGAGGCCCGGGGGCTGAAGCAACACTGACAACACCAAGAAGCGTGTACCGACTGTCTGCTCCAGAAGCTTCCCAGGGAGGTCGGCCTCCTGTGTCCACCTGTTTGTCCAACATCAGTAGCCAGTGTGGAATCTGCACTAACACGCAGAAGATTCCATTCTTTCAGGGCTCCTCAAGCACCAGTTTCTTTCATATCAGTGCTAGTAGATGCAGAAGCCTTTCCCAGTTACCATGGTCTCAAATCTCCTTGTTCTCACTTCCAAAGCATTTGGAATCTGTCTCATTGCTGCGGCTTTATGTATTTCAGCAAATACATCTACCGTTTTACAGGCTCAGGGGAGATTCCAAACCAAAGGGTTTGGAAATTCATACCAGAGAGACATAAATATTGCTATGTGCCAACTGGAATGGTTAAATGGATGACAGTGAAAGTGTGAGTCACTCAGTCGTGTCCAGCTCTTTGTGATCCCATGGGCTGCAGCCTGCCAGGCTCCTCTGTCCTTGGAAATTTCCAGGTAAGAATACTGGACTTTGTAACCATTCCCTACTCCAGGGGATCCTCCCAACCCAGGGATCAACCCAGCTCTCCTGCATTGTAGGAAGATTCTTTACTGTCTGAGCCATCAGATGAGTGTCTTTTAATTATTGAAATAAATATTTTTCAAGTCATTGTTTTTCTTTAAAAGTAAATACACTAATAACTTTTGTGAAACACTGATATTTCAATATGAATCTAAGAAAACAATTTACAAAAATCATATTTTATATGCCATTCTAAGCATAAAGTCCTATGGAACCTGTGATATTACTGTTTCAGAAATTTTCATAGTTTTACTTTTATCCATTATAAAGCTGGCATCCCACACCATGGAGGTCAAAGGGGCGTTACTTAAAATATAGCTGTCTGATCCTACCCTACCTTATTGAGTAAGAACATTCAGGGGAGAAGCACTGGGCATCTCTATGTTTAATTAGCTTTCACTGAAAGTGAAAGTTGCTCAGTTGTGTCCGACTCTTTGTGACCCCATTGAACTACACAGTCCATGGAATTCTTCAGGCCAGAATACTGCAGTGGGTAGCCTTTCTCTTCTCCAGGGGATCTTCCCAACCAGGGATCTAACCCAGGTCTCCAGCAGTATAGGTGGATTCTTTATCAGCTGAGCCACAAGGGAAGCCAAATTAGCTCTCTTAGATAATTTCTATTTACCCCAACACTTGAGAATATTGATTTTTTAGAGATTAGAAGATGGCTTGTAAAATAATGATATAGTCAGTTGTGCACTGCCTGCTACCTATCACTAAAGGATGCACTTACACTGCTTTACCCCAAATCTAAGTAGCTCGCAGTGTGTGCTCCCAGGAAGTTCACAACTCCTCAGGATGCTGCAGGCTGGGGACTCTGCCTCCCTGGGGACCCCTCAGCCCCGGGTCACCCATTCCCCTCTGGTGCTTTCCTGTCCCTCTGTATCTCTATAGAACCTCCCCTCAGATGCTGAACACACAAAGCTTAGTCTAGCCAGCTGGTAGCTGCTTCCTAGAAAATAGCCATTTCCAAGTATTCTCCCTGCCAGAGGGTGTCTATTAGGTACTTTGATATTTCCAGCCACTAATCTCCTGCACTTTGCATATGGTCTAGAATTCCACATGCAGTTTCTTATGGCATATCTAGCAAAGGATTGGAAGAAACGGAAAAGTCAGAACTAATAACACTTTTCTCAACCTTGGATAGTTATATAAGCAGCCGCTGCTCCAGTGGGACCCTCAGAGAGGCAAGGTTATCCTGAATCCTGTCCTTGGCATCTACGCATGTTCAGTTCAGTTCACTTCAGTCACTCAGTCGTGTCTGAATCTTGGTGACCCCATGAACCGCAGCACGCCAGGTCTCCCTGTCCATCAACAACTCCCGGAGTTTACTAAACTCATATCCATTGAGTTGGTGATGCCATCCATCCATCCATCTCATCCTCTGTCATCCCCTTCTCCTCCTGTTCCCAATCCTTCCCAGCATCAGAGTCTTTTCCAATGAGTCAACTCTTTGCATGAGATGGCCAAAGTATTGGAGTTTCAGCTTTAGCCTCAGTCCTTCCAATGAACACCCAGGAATGATCTTCTTTAGGATAGACTGGTTGGATCTCCTTGCAGTCCAAGGGACTCTCAAGAGTCTTCTCCAACACCACAGGTCAAAAGCATCAATTCTTCGGCACTCAGCTTTCTTTACAGTCCAACTCTCACATCCATACATGACCACTGGAAAAACCATAGCCTTGACTAGATGGACCTTTGATGGCAAAGTAATGTCTCTGCTTTTGAATATGCTATCTAGGTTGGTCATAACCTTCCTTCCAAGGAGTAAGTGTCTTTTAATTTCATGGCTGCATGACGCAGGTGCAAACTTCCATTTTTCGGATCAGTGCAAAGTATATTTGGAAAGAGCCCTCTCTGCAGCCTCCCGAGGCACAGGGCAATTGATGGCCCTCTGTCCCAGGTGCTGAACATACTCTTGGAACTGGCCACAGAGTCCTGGGCAGCTGGGACAGGGAGAAGGACCAAGGCTCCTCCCTCCACCTCCATCCAGCTATATGTGCGATGTTCCAGCCATGGACCTGAAAGTGTGTCCATGTCTGCTGCTGAGTGGTTCGGTGAGACCCTCTGCAACAGTGTACCCTGTCTTGATATGAGATTAAAAGTATTTCTGGGCATAAGGATAATGTAAACAAAGATTTTTCCTTTAAATTGTTCGAAATGTTAGAGAATGTGTCCTACCAGTAACAGAATGGAGGCACGTGGGATACTCTTGAAAGAGTTGGGAGGTGACTGTGGGAGCTACGTACAGCTACCCAAGGCACCTGGTCAGAACGGGAGAGCTTGGTCCCTGGGTCTCAGGAATTCAACCAGGGCGACAGTGGGTCAGGACAAGCAGCCCAGCACACAGGCATCTCAGGGACATGGCCTTACTCTGAGTGTCCAAGTCTCTGCTCTAGACTTTTCTAGATTTTCCTGGAAGAGCAAAGCTGCCCGTTACATCCCCGTCTCCACATTTTTGTCACTTTCTTGATGACACCCTGCAGCACCCAGGGGACACAGCACAGTCACCCTTCTTCAGCGCGTGCAGTGTTTCACATTTGCCCCTTCGGGAACGCACCACCGTCAGAGCATTTGAGCTTAAAGCATTAGTGGATGTGGTCTATGTACTGAGCTTGGAAAGTAGCTTTGCTTCTGAAAAATCACATTAGTGTTCTGTTTTGTTTTTAATTAAGGCTGTCATGGAGATCGCCACAAGCGGTTAATCTCACGCTGCTGTGTGGCCCCTGGCAAATCATCGTGGGTGTCAGTTGCCTCAGCACTAACATTCCTTCCTAGGGACTGCTCAGTGACTATCACACGCGCTGAGGATCATAAGGAGAAATGAATTCTTCTTTATCTTCATGGAAAATCATATAAGGTGTAATTGGATAAAACCAAGAGTAAACAATCTGTCACTACTGATCCAGATTGAGGTTTACACCCAGACGGGTAGATGGAGGGGATGGCCTGGCCTCTGCACCTGGGGTAGGAGTGTCCTTCCACAGTCGGTACCACACAGATCACACAGCTGGTCCAAACAGGAAGACTTTCCTTGAAAGTATACAGCTGAGACAGCAGCACGGAAAATAGCATTCAGGGGGCCTCAGTGAAAAAACAAAAATACTGGACCCGTGTGTTCTGCTCTAAGTAAGACAAATGCTGTTCACCAACCGATCCTTGTCAATGTACACAGAACTAATGTCAATACTTGGTAATGCCTGGTGTCAGTGACACACGGAAAACACCCCATTTTTTAGGAAAGCCATGAGATGCTGAACTGATTCTTGGGGTCCCCCCAGACTCCACCCTCTCCCTCCTGGGGCCCTAGATGCCTGGGAGGCATGACTCCCTCACTTGCAGCACGGATCAGGTAGAACTCACAGAAAATGAACATATCAGCACTTGTGACAACCACTCATCTCTGCACCCTGAGCAGGCTGAGACTCTTCTTCACAATACCCCTGGGAGGATTCTCTGCCACCCAGAGCCTTGATCTGAGGGAAGTTCACCTCTAATCACTCTGGGTTTTTTTTTTTTTTTTAATCAAATGGACAGATTGAGAAATCTAGAATGCATGAGCTATTAATAGAAGGACACAGATAGATGGTTTAAACAAAAACCCACATTTCTGCTGACAAAACTGAGGCTCAGAGGGATCCATTGTGCGGCACATGGCTGTAGAGATGATTGCAGGAACACATCTTCAAATGATCCGTCACCATCACCTGCAGGACAGGTTTTCGAGTCGTGCACATCAGAATGGCAATGCATAAACTGTGTTTTCTATGAGTCAATGTCAACTCCATTCACACTCGAATTTAATCTAGTCACTATCAGGTAATTAGGAATTACTGAGTCCACTGCAGATGGTGACTGTAGCCATGAAATTAAAAGATGCTTACTCCTTGGAAGGAAAGTTATGACCAACCTAGACAGCATATTAAAAAGCAGAGACATTACTTTGCCAAAAAAGGTCTGTCTAGTCAAAGCTATGGTTTTTCCAGTAATCATGTATGGATGTGAGAGTTGGACTATAAAGAACGCTGAGCACCGAAGAATTAATGCTTTTGAACTGTGGTGTTGGAGAAGACTCTTGAGAGTCCCTTGGACTGCAAGGAGATCCAACCAGTCCATCCTAAAGGAGATCAGTCCTGAATATTCATTGGAAGGACTGATATTGAAGCTGAAATTCCAATATTTTGGCCACCTGATGAGAAGAGCTGACTCATTTGAAAAGACCCTGATACTAGGAAAGATTGAAGGCAGGAAAAGATGGGGGTGGCAGAGGATGAGATGGTTGGATGGTATCACTGACTCAAGGGATGTAAGTTTGAGTAAACTCCAGGAGCTGGTGATGGACAGAGAGGCCTGGTGTGCTGCAGTCCATGCGGTCACAAAGAGTTGGACACAACTGAGAGACTGAACTGAACTGAACTGAGTCCACTCGGATTTCAAGCAAATCAGTTTAGGGAACAAGAGTTCTATGTCACTCACCATCCCCATCCCAAGGGGACTTAATGGGCAGCCCCCAGTGAGGAGGTGGGGGCAGGTGGGGTTGTCCCTTGTCTCCTGCTGGCCACTGTCTCACCAGGCCCCCACCCTGCTGTGGGTTTTCCATGTCAGAGTGCCGTCTTCATGGTCACTGAGTAACTGTTGCCTTCCTGCAATGCTCCGAGTCCGGGATGGAAGGTGTCACTCATGGTCAACACCCCAAACCTGGAACACACACTCTGCTACCACCTTCTTTGGGCGAGTGAAGAAAGAGGTTGATTGACTTGCCTAAAGTCACACGGAGCAAGGAGAGGATGGAGCTGTGGCTCAGGACCAGCCCCACCCATGAAGTTACCAGGTCTCCCAGCCCAGCCCAGCAGACTGTCTCGGGCCAGGTGTGCAGTCCCCTGCCCTCAGGTACACCCTCTCTCTCTCTCATAAGGGCAGAGGAATCCTCAGGGTCTCCTCTGAGCTGCTGGAGAGAGGAGGCAGGTGTCACCGTGGACCTGTCTGTCCTGAATCAACCAGCTGTCTGCTTCCATGGGGGTCCTGGGATGTATGTGGAAGGTGGGGGTCCCAGCCTGAGATACAGGAAGCGAGCACCACCCCTGCTCCTGGCCCCGCCCTCCATGCCCACCCAGACTCCAGCCTCCCTCTTCTCCACACTGTTCACACTGAAATCTCCATCTCAAAGACCTTCACCGGGAATTCACCTTATTACTCTCTGCCCTCGAAAAGTATGGATCTCTCTCTCTCTTCAAGAGGAGGCTTGAATCTCCCATCCTTACTGGAGGATGAACTGATGCTAAAATCTTCATAAAGTTTTAAAAAGCATTCAAACTCTATTTCTAAGTTTCTTTTTTAGAATCAAAAAATAAACTCATCTACCCCAAATTCCTGTTCTTGCAATGAGAAGGAATGGACTTGAGGAGTGTCTCTAATCATAGACAGAACACTTGTTTACATAATGGCACCCCACTCCAGTACTCTTGCCTGGAAAATCCCACGGATGGAAGAGCCTGGTAGGCTGCAGTCCATGGGGTCGCTGAGAGTCGGACACGACTGAGCGACTTCACTTTCACTTTTCACTTTCATGCATTGGAGAAGGAAATGGCAGCCCACTCCCGTGTTCTTGCCTGGAGAATCCCAGGGACGGGGGAGCCTGGTGGGCTGCCAGACATCTGTGGGGTCGCACAGAGTCAGACACGACTGAAGCGACTTAGCAGCAGCAGCAGCAGCAGCGTTACATTTGGTCTTCCCCGGTGGCTCCGTGGTAAAGAATCTGACTACAATGCAGGAGACATTGGTTCGATTACTGGGTTAGAAAGATTTCCCTAGAGAAGGAAATGACAACCCACTCCACTATTATTGTCTGAGAAATCCCATGGACAGAGGAGCCTGGAGGGCTACAGTCCATGGTATAGCCAAGAGTTGGACCTGGCTTAGAGACTAAACAATAACAAGCAAGCAATGGCAACCCACTCCCGTGTTCTTGCATGGAGAATCCCAGGGATTGGGAAGCCTGGTGGGCTGCCATCTATGGGGTTGCACAGAGTCAGACATGTGACTTAGCAGCAGCAGCAGCAACAATATACTTGGGAACAATCTGTTTCCTAAGGCTTTTGTTCTTCCTAGACTGCTAGCTCTGTCTTCCAGGGGTGATTTTTTTAAAGGTTAAAAATCTGTATTTTACTCATCATACTGTACTCTCCTTGATTTTGTACTTCAGCTAAGTACAAATACTTAGTACTGGTGTTTACTGGTTTTTTGTTGTTGCTGTTGTTAAAGAGGAAAAGTATCTTGCAGAGTGAAAAGAGACAGCCCTTCTCTTATGAGACCAGGACTACAGAAACCCCAGCATTGTGTGAGTCCTCAAGTTGCTGGAAGTGCAACTTCTTAGTTGACTTATTATTTCCAGCAACAAAATAGTACATCTTTAAGAAGCTCCAATCTTTTGGCCACCTGATGTGAAGAGTCAACTCACTGGAAAAAACCTTGATGCTGGGAGAGATTGAGGGCGGGCGGAGCAGGGGACGACAGAGGATGAGATGGTTGGATGGCATCATCGACTCAGTGGGCATGAATTTGAGCAAACTCCAGGAGTTGGTGATGGACAGGGAAGCCTGGTGGGCTGCAATCCATGGAGTCGCAAAGAGTCGAGCACGACTGAGTGACGAAACAACAGCATTCTTTTCCCAACCTCACGGAAGAGCTAAAGCTGTGCAAGTACAAATTTGTAAAAAGCATGTGGTATCTGGAAGTCCATTGTGATCTGGCCAAACCACCTAGGGCTCCAGAGGTGGTCTGGTTTTCATCTGTTTCACACGAGGTATCAGAGAGAAGTTACGGACACATTTACTGAAATTCATTCCTTGGGCTCTAAGATGTATTGAAGATAGTTTAATTCTATATAGGAATTATATAAATTTGATTATTTTTTAAATACAGGAATGTATTCAATTTATGGCATATATGTAAGTTATGGCATATGTATCCACATTGGATATTTATATATATATATTTATAAGTTACCATTCTGTTTTATCAAGATTTATGCTGAATTCTGCTGAATTTAGTTATTTGAATCTTCCCCACTAGTAGATGAAGTCATTCTCATAGCAGATTATTCTTTCTTATCTTCACTCCAAATATTTTTGTTTTCACAATTTTACTTAGTTTAAAAATATTTTGAAGTATATATTACAGAAGAATTACAGTTATACTTAAAACCTTGATAAGACACTGAACTTTATTTTATTAACCTCTTCCAAATGGTAAGGTTCAACTACTTGCATCTATCAATGTCTAACTTAATAGATCCAATCACTAGTTCTAAGTTTATTTTAAGTAGAACCTTGAGCTGGGTTTCTGCATTAATGCATTTGTTCTTTGTTTTAATATTCCCTAAATGACGAAACTCTCAAGTTATTTTTTAAGGATATGGAGACTAAATTGCTTTAATGGATATTATATAACAACAACAACAAAAAACAGTCATAAGGGAAACTTAGAAGACATTTTGAAGACTACTTTATACAAATATTTAGGAAACCCTTGTGAAATATCATACTATCTCATGGATCTGACAGTCTTAACTTAGACTTGTTCTATACAATTCCAGCCAAGTCGGCCTCAACAAAACCTCAGGTGTATCTGAACCATCTCTCTGTCAAAGGGGATGGACTTAGAGGTCCTAAATTGTTTGCACCAAATCAAGCCAGTGGATGGGAGAAATCAAACAGTTTTAATCACCAGGATCATGAGTGCTCAGTTGCCCACTAGGCTCCTCCATCCATGGGATTTTCCAAGCAAGAATATTGGAGCAGGTTGCCATTTCCCTCTCCCAGGGGATCTTCCTGACCCAGGGATCAAACCCAATTCTCCTGCATTGCCTGCATTGCAGGCAGATTCTTTACCACTGATCCACTTGGGAAGCCTCAAGATCATATGAAGGAGATCTTAAATGCCACATTTATTTCTCTCCAAAGCAGGAGGGCACTGGCCTGCACAATAAAGCATGTACCAGCCCTGTGTCTGCTCTCTGTGATGCTGAGGCCAGGGCAGAGCGCTGGCAAGGCATCACCAGGACCTCAGAGTGTTTCTCTGGGTTCCCTCTGGTGTTCCCACTCAGAGCAGCACAGCTGTGTTACTTTCACATTGATTTTGACCATCACCTTTCAAGTTGACATTCACATGCACAGTTCAAACCCTCTCCTCAAAACATACAAGGCTTCCAGTCTGTCCTCTGGCTAGTAGCTGGCTCAGGAGTGTGCTCCCCATTGGTCACAAAATACTAAAGTTGCTTTCTAAAATAGAAAATTTAATAAAGCAGAATCAGTAAGCAGTGTGCCCAAAGGTTCTGCTAAGAGCTCTATCTATGAGGTCTGTGTGTCAGGGTGGCCGGCACTGCCCCTGACTTGGCACTGAATCCCATTGGAGAACCCCACACCACTGCTGTTTGGAGGGTGGCACCGACTCTGGCTTCTGGGAGGGCTTGCCACTACTTTAGAAACCAGGAAAATACATCCACCAAGTTGCCAGGGTCTTTGTAGAGCATCTTTCACTAGAGTCACGTTTACAAGATTTGCTGTTCAATCGCTCAGTTGTGTCTGCCTCTTTGTGACGCCATGGATGGCAGCATGCCAGGCTTCCCTGTCCTTCACTATCTCCTAGAGTTTGCTCAAACTCATGCATAAGATAGGAAACTGATGAGCCCAGAATGCCCTAATGGCACACACTGGGGGAGAAAAATCCATTTTAGGAGGGGGGCGACAGAGGATGAGATGGTTAGATAACATTACGAACTCAATGGACTTGAGTTTGAGCAAACTCCTAGAGATAATGAAAGACAGGGAAAGCTGGCATACTACAGTGGTTGGGGTCACAAAGAGTCAGACATGACTGAGTCAATGAACAGCAGTGAGCAACTGTTGACCTGATATCCAGTATTTTCTCAATATCATCCATTCTGTCACTTTGTAATTGGAATTCTTTGAGTAGGTGTTGTGATTAGGGATAAAATTTTCTGTTTTATTTCCTCAAATAAAAGATGTAAACATGTAGTTTGTTTCTAGAAAATAATGTCATAAATGGTTTGAGGTTCAATTTTGAAATACATAATGAGATCCTTTACTAGTCTTGGGTTTTAGAGTTTCATTGATGAAATTATTAGAAATTAAATGAGTCCTCTACTATGCTTCAAATGACTCAGAGGAAGGGACAGACTCTGGAGGAATCTGAGGATCCTGGGATGTTCCTATAGGAACCCCATAAACCCTATCGCCACAGCGCTAAATATGAACCTTTGGAGTGATGGTTTGTTTGACAGTTTCCCCTCATAACATACTCTAATTCACATTCTAGTTGGCCAGGTTATTGACAGGATCACCTAGTTGGCTTCACGATATAATCCTACAAAAGTCATGAAATGACGTATCAGACAAGCATTTCAGAGCGCCCCAAATCCCCTTCCTCTCACCCTCCTTCTCTCCCTCCTTTTCCCTCTCCTTCCTTCACTTTTTCTTTCCTTCCATATAAGTATGAAAAGTGAGGGAACAGGAAGCCTGTAGTTTCCTCTATTTACCTACATTTGTCTATTGTGTCTTCTTGGAAGGGCCAAACAGTGCTTTGTGTTACCAGACTATTTCACTTTCACCGTGAAACTCAGTTTTCTAAACACGTCTAACTTGTCTTTCTCTTGTCAAACATGGATTCTTGTCTGTAAGAATGAATGCTCTATACATTCTAGGTTCTTATGTTCATAAAACACCCATCCAATTTTGTAACTTTTCCAGCTTTCTGGTACATGTGAACTTCTTTGAAGTTTGCTCATTTTATATTGGAGTTTTTTGCTTGCTTTAGTAGAGAAAAGAATGTAGCTTGAATTGCAGTGAGAAAGATAACTCTCTCATTGGCAGTGAGTCAGTTTGTTTTCTGTGATATTTAAAGGATGGGAAGAGGCACAAAAATTCTCATCCTTCAATGAATATTTGGCATTGATTTCCTGGTGGCTCAAACAGTAAAAGGTCTGTCTGCAATGCAGGAGACCTGGGTTCAATCCCTGAGTTGGGAAGATCCCCTGGAGAAGGAAATGGCAGCCCACTCCAATACTCTTGCCTGGAAAATCCCATGGGTGGAGGAGCCTGGTGGGCTGCAGTCCATGGGAATAGTCCATGAGGTCGCAAAGAGTCGGACTTCACTTTCACTTTTTTTTTCACTTTGCTTTAGGATTGACTGGTTTGATCTCTTTGCTGTCGAAGGGATTTTCAAGAGTCTTTTCCAGCACCACAGTTCAAAAGCATCCATTCTTCAGCACTCAGCCTTCTTTATGGTCCAACTCTTACATCCATACATGATTACTGAAAAAGACACACAGCTTTGATTATAGAGACCTTTAATGGCAAAGTGATGTCTCTGCTTTTTAATATTCTGTTTATATTTGCCATGGCCTTTCTCCAAAGGATCAAGTGTCTTTCAATTTCATGGCTGCAGTCACCATCCGCAGTGATTCTTGGAGCCCAGGAAAATAAAATCTGTCAGTGTTCCCACATCTTCCCCATCTGTTTGCCATGAAGCAATGGGACTGGATGCCATGATCTTAGGTTTCTGAATGTTGAGTTTCAAGCCAGGTTTTTCACTTTCCTCTTTCACCCTCATCAAGAGGCTCTTTAGTTCTTCTTCACTTTCTGCCCTTAGAAATGCCTCAGATACCATCTGCATATCTGAGGTTGTTGATATTTTGTAGTAGGTTACTACTGCTGCTAAGTCACTTCAGTCGTGTCCGACTGTGTGGGACCCCATAGACGGCAGCCCACTAGGCTCCCCTGTCCCTGGAGTTTTCCAGACAAGAACATGGAGTGGGTTGCCATTTCCTTCTCCAATGCATGAAAGTGAAAAGGGAAAGTGACATCGCTCAGTTGTGTCCAACTCTTCGCGACCCCATGGACTGCAGCCCACCAGGCTCCTCCATCTATGGGATTCTCCAGGCAAGAGTACTGTAGTAGGTGTTAAGTAATAAGTGAAGGTAAGTCAATCAATCAGTATTCTTAAACGCTTTTCATTGGACTTTGAGATGTGTGTTCTAATACTGAAACATGCCAGGCCTGCGTATAACAATGCACAGTCCAACTGCCTTGGTCTACAAGGGCCACGGTCTTCAGCGGGAGGAGGCCATCCTGCCTCCTGTGTCAGGTCCTTACTGGGAACCATGCTTCCAGTTCCTACTTCCAGTTCCCTTACTGGGAACCATGCTTCCAGTCTCAGCTCCCACACTGCTGCTGTCTCATCCCACAGGCCTTCGTATAGTGATTCCAGGTCCCAGATTAAAATCGACAGAGAAATGAAATATTTAGATATTTTCCATGATACAGAACCTTCAGATATTTGACTGTTCATAGACGAAAGCAGCATTTTTTTTTTAAGTTTAATCAAAGGACATGTGAGTGTGAAATTAACTGATCACAAACGTTAACTTTGTTTTTCTACAATTATACCAGTCTAAGTGTTTTGAAAAACTTGTCATGGTGTAAGATGAAATAAAAGTGGATATTTTTTAGATTCCATGAAATGTATCAAGTTAGCTGTGCGTGAGTACATAAATGAAGCCTTTCACCCTGTTCAGGTGACTCATCTTGACAGGACTGACATTTTGGGCTGGATTATTCTGTGCCTGTTGCTGTCCTGTGTGTTGTAATAAGCTTATCTGTGGGAAGCCATGGGAGGCACTCCGCCCGTGGCAAAGGTCATGAGGAAGGAGGCTCAACATACGCAAAGGCGGGATCGAGCCTCAGGAGTCCCCCTGGAAATCCTCGAGCATCTACCCCCATAACCAGAGCTTGCCTACTTTACTACTTTGTGCTCTCACCTACACCTCTGACTTTATGGGGGGCTGTCCCCCACCACCTCTTTTGGAGAAGGAGTTAACTTAGAGCTCCAGTTAATAATAATTCCTGGGTGTGACAGGAGTATTTCAAGCTACAAACTCCTCTGAAGGTTCTCTAGCCTGCCTGATAGGCTTGTCCGGATACATGTGATTGCTCACAGCCTCCCAACCGTGAGAGGCAGGAGATGCTTTAAACCTTCTAAAAACAGGTTCCTTAGAAAAGTTAGAAAACTATTAGTATAAGTATAGTGGGCTGATTAGAAATTGTGTTGGTGAAGGGTTTTTCATTTGTTGAGCCAATGTTTACTGCTAAGTTTCCACATCCCCTGCCCTTACACACATTAATGAATATATAGAAATAAGTATTAACCTTTGATATTAATCACGTTGGACCTTAGGCTAAGTAAATTCTTTCCTTAATTAAAACCCACTACACCCTCACCCTATAGGAATGTAACTTTATCTGGTAGCTTCAGAAGGTGGCGTCTGTTTCAAAAATAATCACCCCTGGAGAAATAAGTGTTCTGGTTGACTGACCGCTGTCTCAAGGAGAGGGTCATAAATTGTCAGCAGGCCCCCTGGCCAGAAGATGATGTAACATCCCTAAGACCTCTGTATACATTTGTATGAAGCACCTGACTTTAATAAAAGTCAGGACTGCTGTCCCCGCGTGACTTTTGTATAACATCTCAGTGTATAAAAACAGACTCTGGAAAATAAAGTATTGGAATCACTTCCTGGAAATACTGGTCTCCCCATGTTGCTCTCTCTCTCAAACTCTGGCTGAGTCTCCATCTGGAGTGCAGAACCCACCAAGCTTACTAATTATGCCCGGGCTTCTAAGATCCGACCGGGGAGGCCTCAGTGTCTCCTCTCCTTCGGGAGAATGGAAGGACGCCTGCGGCCTACATAAGTGGTGCAAGCTTCTTGTCTTGAAGTTTTATTGGTCTCCTGTGTAAACCAAGCTACTCAGCCTCTTTTCTCCACTGAATTTTCCTACTGAACTATCCTCATTCTATTACTCTTTATATCTCTAATATCTAATTGAAGCTATTGTATCCTGATCCTCGCAGACGCTGTCCCCGCTTCTAACTCCCTGGATCAGCCGGGGCTGGACGCCGGCACTTATCAGCACCCCTGGCCTCCAAGCACTGGATGCGTGTAGGCCCCCTCGTCCCAGTCGTGATAATCAAACCTGTCTCTGTGCTAAGTCTCTTCAGTCGTGTCTGACTCTTTGTGACCCTATGGATTGTAGCCTACCAGGCTCCTCTGTTCATGGGATTCCCCAGGCAAGAATACTGGAGTGGGTTGCCATTTCCTCCTCCAGGGGATCTTCCTGACCCAGGGATCGAACCTGCATCTCTTATGTCTCCTGCATCGGCAGTTGGTTCTTTACCACTAGCACCATCGAAAGTTCTCTGGGGAGGCAAAGTCAACCAGATTGAGGATGACTGGTCTATATATGATGGTATCAAAAACCTTCAGCATACACACAATTCTAATATCTATTTAGGAGGTATAGGATTACAACTTTGTGTCTCGAGTTAAACGGAAAGAAAACATTCATTCAATTGATATTTCCTCTTTTCAAGGGGTTCCTTTAACTTGAAGCAGGCATGTAGAGGTTTGTTCTGATATATCAATCACTATTGCCATAGGCTCCTTCACAATGCCCCTGGGGCCAGCAGACAGAGGCGTTTCCCTGACTCTTGAATATTTAGACCAAAGCGAGAGGATAGCACACGTCCAGCCCGAAACACAAGGAGGTAGGAAAGGGAGGGCCAACCATGGGGTCAGTCTGAGGTGAGCGCCCATGTGAAGCCCCCAGTGGACATGGCAGGAGCTCAAGGTGTCTACACGGTGATGGGTCAGCCGCACGGGCCTTACAGCTACAGTGAGGACACCAAAGCAGGGCCTGGGGTGCCGGCCTCTCTCTTCTTTACCACAGTCACTCACGGTCATTCTAACTGTACGTTTGAACAGATCAGTTGGAAGCCATTTAGAAAAGCGTGACTGTGCCAGTAGCTGTGGGGGTTCTGAAACGTGGGGAGGAAAGCCACAGTCATTGAGCATCTGGGTGACCTGGCAGAGACACCTGATTCTGGGCTGACTCTGAACCTCATGCAGTCAACCTTCCTGAGCTTGGACTCCTGCAACAAGAAAGCAATGGCTGCTTTTCATGTCTGCTGGAAGAATGGGGTATATAGTAACACAGACCCACACTCAACAAGGGCTTCCTTGGTGGCTCAGCGGTAAAGAACCCTTCTGCTAATGCAGGAGAGGTGGGTTTGATCCCTGGGTCAGGAAGATCCCATGGAGGAGAAAATAGCAACCCTATCCCTGGGTCAGGAAGATCCCCTGGAGGAGGAAATGGCAACCCACTCGAATATTCTTGGCTGGAGAATCCCATGGACAGAGAAGCCTGGTGGGCTACAATCCATGGGGTCACAAAGAGTCAAACACAACTGAAGCGATTCAGCACATGCATCTTACATATGCATTGAAAGAACTTGATCTGTTTAGCACATTAAGTGGGAGAGTCTGAGAAACACAGCAGTTGGTCTTACTGTTTGGGGGGTTGCCTCTCTGAGGGGGCTTGAGTGTCTCCCCAGGTGCAGTCTTCACACGCCGCACCTCACAGGTGGGGATGTGCAGTCGGGTCCAGTCCTGGTGGCTTCCTTCTCCATCTCGGGATTTCTGCGAGCTCAGAAGCCACTTCCCCACCATAGATGTCATCTATCACTTTGGCCCAACGAACCACGAAATCTGTTCCAGTGCTTGGCCATCACGGCTGATGAACTGTGAAGGTAGAGAGGCAGAAAATAAGCTACGTGCCAGGCTCTTAATCAAGCCAGGGCTCCACAGTCTAATCAGCCTGTAACTTCCTCCCACAGTGACAGGAGAGCAGCCCTGCAGTATCGTTATGTTATCTCGGTGGCTAACCCCGGCCATATTTCACAATGAAATCATGGTTGGCATTTACCTGAGCAGATCACCTGACTCTCCTATCTCCATTATTCTTAAATATATGGCAATAGCTTATCTAGTTCTTCCAGTAGTCGTGTATGGATGTAAGAGTTGGACTGTGAAGAAGGCTGAGCGCCAAAGAATTGATGCTTTTGAACTGTGGTGTTGGAGAAGACTCTTGAGAGTCCTTTGGACTGCAAGGAGATCAAACCACTAATTCCTAAAGGAAATCAGTCTTAAAAACTCACTGGAAGGACTGATGCTGAAGCTGAAGCTCCAATACTTTGGCCTCTTGATGCAAAAAGCCAACTCCCATTGGAAAAGACCCTGATGCAGGAAAAGATTGAAGGCAGGAGGAGAAGGGAATGACAGAGTATGAGATGGTTGGATGGCATCATTAACTCAATGGACATGAGTTTGAGCAAATTCTTGGAGATGGTGAAGGCCAGGTAAACCTGACGTGCTGCAGTCCATGGGGTCGCAAACAGTCAGACATGCCTGAGCAGCTGAACAACAGCAAATAGTTCATCTCTCCAGTCCTCATATGCACACACACTCTCTCTCTCTCACACACACACACACAGGAGGATAAAAATATTCATCTCTATAACAAGGATTCTTCAATCAAGTTTAAGATTCCTTTTATCAAATTATCAAGAAATGTAGTATCTCCTTCTTGAAATTTCTGTCCCACCCCGAATCTCCCTAGAAGCCAGGTGTCAGATTGAACTCTAGTGATGTCAGAGATTAAGCAGAGCTCCAAGACTGGGCCAGAGAGCTTCTGGTTTGGGCATTTTTGCAGCTGTGTCCCCTGGTGGGTCTTTGTCCACCATGCTGCGGATTTGCTGATTGAAGTCTATCACCTGCACAGAGCCTCAGGACAGCTATGCTCCAGGAACAGGGGTCCCTTTCTCCAGCTTTGCTGCTTGGTCTTCCCAAGGCCTGAGTGTCATGTCCAGGTGGCCGTGTCAGAGCATATTCCACCCTAAAAACACAGTGTGCAGGAACCAGACATGCTCTGTGAGCTGGATCCCATGGCAGAGTTCCCTTCCTTGTGCTGAGCCCACTGCTTCCTGTTCTACAACAGGTTAGTGTCTGAACCAACCTGATCCATGCAGTCTCTTCCACTCATGATGATGCTCACCTGGGCAGGACTCGAGACAGCTCCATCCCTCGTCCCCGAAGACCCCGGATCACATGCTATCTACCTGTAAGCTTCTCACGAAAACTCCGTGGGCCAGGGCCTCAGGGAGAGGCAGCCTTGGCCAGACTCAATCGGGGCAGTGAACACCCACTTACAGTGCATTTTCATAAGGTTCTTGGAAGATCTAAGGTAGATGTTCTCTTCGATGATTGTGTGTGGTTCAGTTTAAAAAAAAAAAATTAAGACTCAACTCATCTAGCCATACAAATCTTCTGTACTTCACACACACACTCAGATGTATGCGTGTGCTACACTTTAATAGGCAAATCAGCAAGTCACGCCAACGCTGAAGTGAACGTCTCCCAGACGCCCACACCCTTTATTGGGCCACCCGTGTTAGTTCTGTTATTGTTTGCAATTAGTGTGCTTCTTGCGTGTAATTCAGTTTTCCTATAGTTTCTCTGTATTTGTTTACTTCTGTTTATTGACAAGTTTCTTTCTTTTTTTCCTTCTTTATGTTGAACACTGTCCATAGTCATAGCAATGAATCCTTCCTGGAAGAAGAGCTGTGGGAGTTAGTAGCCTCTTTAATACTCCTTATTGTCGCTGTATAAAATAAATATGATGCTGCAGTTGTCCTTTCAGGTCTTCACGTAAGCTTCCTTCTATCATTTACTGCTTTGTCTAATTTAAATATAGACAGTGATCTGGGTCACATTGTCACAGCTTCAGGAAAACTAGCACTTGATTCGTTTTGTGTGGGATTTTAATCAGGCACAATATTTCGGGATTGTGGCTTGTCAAATGTATATCAAAAATATGTTGAAAAAAATATAAATGTGCTTTAACACAAAAATTATTTTCCCGAGATTTTTTCCTAAGGAAATAATTAAGATATACAAAGTAGATAAGAATAAATAAAGTATTAATTCAATGGAATGGATAGAGTAATGAACATTGGAAACAACCTAAATCTCAATAATGATGAGATTTTTAATGAAATTAATAGTCATAAAATAGAACTTTAAAGAGTGCTCATAAGTGCCTCTGTTACTCACACGTGTAGTGCTTTCGTCTCAACATGGTGAAGACACAGAGAGAGTGCCTGTAACAAAGCAAGCACCCAGAACACTCAGACAGTGATATTTGTCTACTTTCTTCTGATTCTTTACAGAATTAAAGTGGTACTCAACTGAAATATGGTAACGTTGGTTAGGTGTGTTTCTTTTCCCGTCCAGTCCAGGTTCTCTCCCCACTTCCAGTCAAGAATTATGCGGGGCATCTTTTAAAATTCATGATTTTAACTTTATCACAAAAAAGTATGTATCCATTTTCCATCTATTGATACTTTTCTTTTCTATCTGTCAATCTATATGCCATCAATAATCCAAATATTTTGCATATTTTAAAAGTCATTTCTGTCACTTATCTAAGTTTATTAATTGTTTCTGCTCTCCTTTAGAATTAAGCAAGAACTTACCTTGTTTTAACTTCCCTCCAAAGTTACCTTTTAAACTGTTGCATGCTTTTATTGCCATTTTCAGTTTTTTTTAATAAAACATAAATCTGTTTTTACAAACAGTGGCTAATTCCATTATACATATACTTTATTAGTTTATTTCTATTTGCTTTAATCCCATTTCTTCCTTTTGAAATTTTTTCTTTAAGAATTGATGCTATTAATAACTACTTTAGTTGTTCAGAGTAGGACACATGTGTCTAAACTCATCATCCTCCCGTGCTTGGAAACCTGTTTATTTCGTCCTCACATTTTCAGGGTAGATTAACCACATATGACAAACTGGGTCTACCTTTATTTCCCCTCAGCATTTTAAAGACATACTTTTTATGATTTTCCAGGTTCTGTAGTTGTGGAGATGTCTAATGTCAATGCAATTATTTACACTGGTGATTATAAGTTTTTAATCTCACACATTTTCTGTTTGGAATTTATTTTATGTAATTTCATTAAAATGTATCTAGTTTACACTTCATTTATTCTTCTCAGAGCTAGATATATGCTGAAGATTTAAGAGCCATAGGAAAAATGCATGACTGTTATCATTTTAAATATTATCCATCATTTCTTTCTTTGGTTTAATTTTTTTGTTTTATTTTTTCCATGTGATGTGTGTTTTTAATTATTGTCTTCACATTTGCTAATCCTCTCTTAGTTGTTTCTAGTCTAGAATTTATCTTTTCTATAATTTTTTAAAATATATTTTCCATATTTTAATTTTAGGATTTTAAATAGATTCTTTCTTTTCATTTTAATTTCTTTTGTGCATGTTGCTATTCTTCCACATTGGAGGAGGAAATGGCAGCCCACTCCAGTGTTCTTGCCTGGAGAATCCCAGGGACGGGGGAGCCTGGTGGGCTGCCGTCTATGGGGTCGCACAGAGTCGGACACAACTGAAGCGACTTAGTAGCATTCTTCCACGTATTTGCTTTTGAGTAATTCAAACATTCTATCAACAGCATTTCTAGACTGTTCTGCCATTTCCATTTTATGGTGGGATATTTCTCCCATTTGGAAAGACTATTTTTTTCCCTGTATCCTCTCAGCTCTTCATTTTTCTCATGTGTATTGGAATGTGTTGTGACAACCCAAGTGGACACTCAATTTGGAACCAGATTCTGGGTTACTAGCTATGAACCTTGATCCGCAGACTCATGCTTGAGCCAACTTCAGGCCCATTTCCTGGGTTCTGATATTTCCTGGATTTCCTGTTGTAGCAGACGACAAACAGTTCATTTGCGGAAATTACTCTGAACATTTTCAGATTTTTAAAGCCTCTCTTAATGTGAAATCTTTCTTTTCCATGCAATTAAGGTGTTCTCCACTTCTCCTATTTCTGTTCACAGAGATCAGTAAGCGTGCAGTTCAGCTCAGTTCAGTCGCTCACTTGTGTCTGACTCTTTGCGACCCCATGGACTGCAGCATGCCAGGCTTCCCTGTCCATCACCAATGCCTGGAGTTTGCTCAAACTCATGTCCATCGAGTCGATGATGCCATCCAACCATCTCATCCTCTGCCGTCCCCTTCTCCTCCTGTTCTCAATCTTCCCCAGCATCAGGGTCTTTTCCAATGAGTCAGCTCTTGGCATCAGGTGGCCAAAATAAATGTGCAACTGTGTTCCATTTCATTGCTGTGAGTGTGTTTCTTCTCTTTTTCTCTCTCTCTCTTTCTCCCTCTTCCCTCTCTTCTCTCTCCCAAACTTACAATATATATAGACAAGCTAACACATGAGTCTGCTGTTTGCAGCCCCCCCAGCTAAATCTGACAACTATCTGGATGTTACTTCCTGTTACTTTCCACCGTCTTCCATGGGGGACTGGGAACCACCATCGTGTTTATTCCCTGAAAGTGAGAGTCACTCAGTCGTGTCTGACTCTTGCAGCCCATTGGACTACACAGTCCATGGAATTCTCCAGGCCAGAATACTGGAGTGGGTAGACTTTCCCTTCTCCAGGGGATCTTTCCAACCCAGGGATCGAACCCAGGTCTCCCACATTGCACAAGGATTCTTTATCAGCTGAACCATCGGTGAAGCCCAAGAATACTGGAGTGGGTAGCCAATCCCTTCTCCAGGGGATCTTCCCACCCCAGGAATCGAACTGGGGTCTCTTGCATTGCAGGCGTGTTATTTACCAACTGAGCTACCAGGGAAGCCCTGTTTATTCCGCAGGGGCTCTGCTTAGTCCATAATGGCCTATTACCCCAGCTTTGTTGATGGGACCCTCTTTGGGTCTGTGGGCATCACTATGACCTTTAGCTCTGGGCTCCTGCTTACACTGCACGGCCGAGTGCACCGTGGGGACTGGACATCTCTGAACACGTGATGCAAACAATCGGTTGTAAAAAGTCCTGTTGAATTAATATATCAACATCCTTCAGAGGTGACAAGGACTTAATCCCCACAAGGACAGAGATCTTTGTGTGGGTTCATGACCTCCAGCACCCTCAGCGGTTCCTGGCACAAAGCAGGGACGCCTGTGCCCTGAATGGACAGGTGGTGTCCTGAGACTCTGCACCATCTTGGTATCAGGAAGAGAGTGAGACCTGTGGTGTCAGTCTAAAGATGAAGAATTGAAACTGTCCCTTGAATAGGATCATTGCCCCATAGATGCTGTATATCCCCTCTCTCTCCCATTTCCAGAATGAGGCTCTTCTGTTTCAGTTCAAATTTAACTTAAATGTTCCTTGGAAATTCACACATGATTTGAGAGCTCAAGTCAAGAAGAAGAATGTTCAATTGGAATCCCTAAGGTAATTTCCATTAAGTGTGTTGTTTGATAGCATGAAAACAGATGGGAAGAAAGCATCTTCATCTCTTCCTTATGGTGCACTGGAAATAAAAAAGTTAGAAAGTTGTCATAAGATAAAGTCTATAATTAAAACAATTTGAGTTGATTTAACAGTTGGTTAAGCAACTCTTTCAGTTCCTCTTTGCATCGTCAGAGATTAAGATAGAAGCTTCATCTGTGATTGTTAATTATTCTTTTTTATTACAGGCATGGCACTTGGGATGTTCTTTGTGCTTTAGTCTTCTCTGTAATTCAGTATTATGGTCAAAATGTTTATTTCTGTCTTGCCAAAGTTTTTTTCTTAATCTCCTAGCAGGAAAATTACCTCCACTTCTCATTTAAAATTTAGAGGAAAACAAAGCCTGTGCATCTGGTATGAGTCACGTCTGTTCTCTGTTCAGGACATGGCATCTTTGTGAGGTCTCTACTTTCTCCCTTATCAATGTCACATCAATTTCTCTCCATAGCTAGGCACTGGGTAGGCCCCCCACCACTCACAAAGTCACTCAGACTACTTCTGTTCTCAATATAAATTCAATGCATCTTCTTTATGGAATATCTAGAGAATGCAAATAAAGTATACAGAAGAAAATAGAAATCAATTGTAATTATTAAATATACCATCAAAAGAAAATCTCATAATTATTTTTGGAAGTATATCTGGTTCTTGAACATGTTTTTGAGAATCTCTTTAACCATTTACCATGTTACTGTGAGGCTTCTCCCTTAAACAAAAATACACTCTGAGAGAGTTGCTTTGTGTCTGCAGAGAACTCCCTCTAAAGATCCGCTGAGGTAACTCACCATCCCTTTAATGGTGGATGCAGTTACCATTTAAAATGTTTTATCACAAGTAATGAGGTTTGATTCCCCTTACAAATACACACTTGTTTACATCTCTGATTACTCAAGTGACATACATTTCTAAAAGTCCATGCCTTTTAGGAAAGAGAAAGTGAAGTGAAAGTCGTTCAGTTGTGTCCAACTCTTTGCCACCCCATGTACCATCCAGTCCATGGAATTCTCCAGGCCAGAATACTGGAGTGGGTAGCCTTTCCCTTTCCCAGGGGATCTTCCCAACCCAGGGATCAAACCCAGGTCTCCCTCATTGCAGGCAGATTCTTTACCAGCTGAGCCACAAGGGAAGCCCAAGAATAATGGAGTGAGTAGCTTATCCCTTCTCCAGTGGATCTTCCTGACCCAGGAATTCAACCAGGATCTCCTGCATTGCAGGCAGATTCTTTATCAACTGAGCTACCAGGGAAGCCCACACCTTTTAGGAATAGTCACTAATTGTCAGATGGTTATTCTTTTGGTAGAATTATTTTCTCATATGAGAATAATTGAAAAGAGGGGATTATAATACCTTCTTCAAGATATAGCATTTAACTAAATAACAAATTTTAAATGCCTTAAGGTTAAGGTGATTTTTTATTTAACCTAGATGCTGCAGCAAATCACAAAAAAACACAATTTGAATTTACAGTCTCTGAAACACAGAGATTTAGAACTTCTTCTGACTTTGGGGGTTACTGCTGGGGCTGATCCAATGTGGCTGTGAGCTGAAGCTCAGGCCAAGAGCACGTGAGTGGATGGAGGGTAGCATGCGGAGGCACAGCATGGGGATGGGAAGACAGACGGTCCATGAAGACGCTTACCCCACTCCCTGGAGCAGTGGCCAGCACGGCCATAAAGCAGCAGCAGCAGTCCCATCTGAAACCAGTCAGTGCCTGCCCGGGGGGTCATGTGTCCACCACATGACTGACTGTCTAATTTCTGGAACCTGTGAATGTGACCGTATTTGG
The DNA here is from genome assembly GCF_029378745.1 of Bos indicus. Lineage (NCBI taxonomy): Eukaryota > Metazoa > Chordata > Mammalia > Artiodactyla > Bovidae > Bos > Bos indicus. The sequence continues at coordinate 68,518,603 of NC_091779.1, read as the reverse complement.
AAATAGGATCTTTGCAGATGTGATCAACTTGGCGTGATGTGACTAATCAGGGTGGGACCAAACCCTCCTGACTGGTGTCTTTGCAAGAAGAGGAGGCACAGACGGGAAAGGGCGTGTGGAGATGAGGAGACTGGGGCGATGTGTCCACAAGCCACACTCAGGGCCCCGAAGACCGAGGATGGTGGCCAGGAGCAAAGAGATCAGCTGACGGCAGTTTCCCTCTGTGCCCCTCAGAGGAAGCACGGCTCCACCCACGCCTCGCTATTGGTCTTGAACCATAAAGATCATGATGGAATACATTTCTGTTGTTTAAAGCCACCTGGTTTTTGGTCCTTTTTCACGGCAGGCAGCTTAGGAGCTGATTCAAGGCCCAGGGAGTCTGTTCATGGAAGCCAGAGGAACAGCCCAGACAGCATCGGAGGAAAAGGCCCCTTCAGACCTGAGTCCTCCCTGGCGGCACTGGCGGGTTTGCTACGTGGGGCTTGTTAAAGCTGATGTGGCTGCCCTGCAGGCACATGTCAGCCCAGTTAAGTCACTTGTCTCGGGGTGTCCCCTCCGTGAACCCCTCGACCCATGTGCTGGAGGTGTCTGCGCAGTTTCAGGCAGAGTCCCGGGTTACTTTCTTGCCACACCAGCCCCTGCCAATGTGCTGGCTCATCTCTGTTTATTCCCATTAGGTTCACCCGCCTGCCAACAGGATCCAGATTTTTGCTTGCTTGCTTGCTTGCTTTTTTTTTCACGTCCAGTGGTAAACTGCCTACCTCTTTCCTTATTAAAAAAAATATGAAAGCAAGATGTCAACATTCTATGTTATTTGGGGGGACAACAGCCTGAAGGAGGGTTTCACAGAGTGAATATTCTCATTTTCCTTCTCCACTTTCCACACACTGTTCCCGAAGCTACATTTACTGCTCCATCCTCCCGTCTCCCTCCTCTTCCTGGTCGTAACCACCACCTCTCTCCTCTCTCGTCCTCTGCTTCACCCCTATTCTTTCTCTTCCACTTTGGTGCTTCACACCGTTTGTAAACTATTTTTTGCAAACTACTGAAAAATGTCTGCAAAGTTGTGGTGAAAATATTCCCAGATTTTTACCAACTGCTCCTTAAGGATGTTGTCACACCTGCATTTGAAGAATCCACATGGAATTTGAATCTGAATCCTGGAAGGATCCCTCTGGTGGATTATGTAACGGCAGGTGATGTATTATCCACATGGGTATCTTATACCCTCTGTCATAGTTGACATAGAGCAGCATGTGAATTCCCACCAAAACTTTGGGGGTTATATTTCTAATAGGGCTTTACCAAAATGCACTCTCTTTGTTGACTTACTTAGCATTTTCCTTTACAGATCGGTTCCAATATTAAAGGGAGCTATAGAAATAATCCATGCTTGAGAGAGAATTTAGAAAACAAAAAAGCACAATCTCATCACTTTACAGGGTTCACACACACTTTTCGAAATATTAAGGGAACATTTGGGACTTCAGGTTTCCCAATGTATAGGAAGTTTTCCAGGAATAAAAATGAGTTCAAAGACTCATCTGTGTACAAAGTCTATGAAGTTGATTTCAGAAGAGCCCGTCGCAGGGTTTTCTGAACAGTGTCTCCTATGGTACCCAGACCCCAGGGTTCAAAACTGAAACGTATTTCAGTCCTGGGATGAACAGTGCCCGGAATTACTAAATGCCAGAGCAGCATGACAAGAGGCATCCTTCCTGCCAGGGTGAGGTGACGTCCACCCCAGGACAGCGGGGCCCCTGTGTGTCTGCCTCCTCTGTGGACCCAGCCCCTTGGTCATCCCTGAGCACAGCCAGGCATGCAGTCAGCGGTGGGCTTGGGGCCACAGAGGGTTAACAGAGCCGCAGTCAACTGAGCCACTTCTAGATAATAAAGCAAAGCATTAGGTGGAGAAAAAGAATGTCAGTTTGATATAGAGATTCCCCTTGGGATCAATGGCTCCGTAGATTATGAAAAGTATGAAGGAAGTTTCCCAGGTGTGGGCACTTCCTTCTTGATGTCAGTTGGTTGGCCGGACACAGTAAACGGGTCAGTCCCTGGGACGGAGCTCAGCACCGGGCGGAGAACCTGTCTCTGTTAAGAGTCAGGAAACCTGCCGCTGGAAACGCCGGCATTCACTGCCAAGTCTCGGGCAGCCTGGCGCGGCTGTGCTCACCGTGTCCGCGGTCCAGTCGAACTGGCAGTGTGGCCAGGTCCTGACACATCATATAAAGCGGAGGGAAAAAGTGTAACTAGAAAGAAGATTCCCACATATTTTGTGCTTTACTCCTTTTTAGTTTATAAGGAAAGGCGCACGGGGAAGAACTTGCAGGATGAAGTAGGTAAAGATGGTCTTATTCTTTCTTTCCTTATAAACCACGTTATAAGATGAATCAGTGATTTTATGGGCCTGCCATCAAAACTGCCCATAAAAATGCTCCTTCTTTGCACAGCAAATCCCCCAGTCCCACGATAGCTCTGCACCTCGCCCCCAGGGCCAAGAAATGCCACATCCATCACCGCCCTCCGCCCTGGGGGATGGACACCCATTTTCTCAGCTGCTGGCACCCTAGTCTGCAGGGAAAGAGAGCTCAGAAACAGCTGCCTTTTCTTAGCAACACAGTTATTTTGCGGGCCTGGGAGAAGCCTAAGTGAAGTGTCTTTGTAAGTCTTATTTCTGTCACCACAACAAATTCACCTCCTTTGTTCCCTCTTGTTTGACCCTAATCCCCTCTGACTCGTTAGTTCAGACTGCAGAGTGGATGAAGCGTCGCCTCATTTTCCTAAGTGCTCTGCGGTCTGAAGCCGTCATCCCTCTAGGCCGGGGCTCCTCAGACGTGCTGAGTGCTCGTCTCTGAAGAGACCTCCGGCAGGAAGGGACAGGCTTTATCTGGAGATCACGCACCCGAGGCTGGCCCTGCCCACAGCCCCCGTCCCGATGGAGTGGCCCACACGACCGCACCACCCCGTTTAGGGCACAGGCAGATGGAACGGCCTGGACGCTCCTCTTCCGCCGTCCAGTCGGGGCCCCTGCTTTCTGCCGATTTCTCCTGGAGAGGTGAGGGCGAGGCCTGGGAACGGCTTTAGGAGTCATGGCTCGTTTTCTATATTTACCCCAACCCGGCTGCTGACCCCAGTCCTCACCCCTTTCCAGGGGTGCCAGAGGAGGCCAGGGCTGCGGTCCTTCCTGTGGGCGCTGGATTACTTTTCCAGGGTCCCTTAAATCTATGGACCGCTCCCCCAAGTGCTGTTCCCAGCTGGTACGATTATTATCCTTGGTTTAAAAATTGAAACAGGAGAAGTATTTTCACAACTGCTTTTAGAAACCGTTCCCACAGGAAATGTGTCCTTTTCTTTTTGTCTGCATCGTACAGTGCGGTATACAGGGGTCTTAGCTCCCCAACCAGGGATCAAAGCTCAGAGGCTTAACCAGTGGAGCACCAGGGGAGTCCCAGGAAGTGTGTCTTCTGCCCCATCTAAGGCTGAGTAGGAGATCAAACCAGTCCGTCCTAAAGGTGAATATTCTTTGGAAGGACTGATGCTGAAGCTGAAGCTCCCATACTTTGGGCACCTGAGGGGAAAAGCTGACTCATTGGAAAAGACCCTGAGGCTGAGAAAGATTGAGGGCAGGAGGAGAAGGGGACAACAGAGGGTGAGATGATTGGATGGCATCACCGACTCAATTGACACAAGTTTGAGCAAACTCTGGGAGATAGTGATGGACAGGGAAGCCTGGCGTGCTGCAGTCCAGGGGGTCACAAAGGAGCCAGTGAACACCACCAGTATAGCTGAGTAGCACCTGCTTCTCTGTGTGGGGTTCCGAAAAGATGGTTGTGATCTGGCCACAAACGAATTTCCTGTAACCATCATTCAGAAGGAGCAGACAGCTGTGTACACTCCAAATACGATTTTTAATCAATTCACCAAGCAGATTTTAATTTTAATCCTATAGATGCACTAACAAAAGTATCACCGTATAAAAATAAAGACGTTCACAAAGACATTCTCCCAGCCTGGAGGTGTGGTCAGGAGGTGGCTTGGGTCTCCTGGGTGGCTCCCCACCAGGCACCCCTGACCCTCCGGTGCAGTGACCTCACGTCCAGTGGGCCCTGTTGAGGAGCCATGCGTGTGCGCAGAGGGGGCTGGACTGATGGAGAGGGCTGGGCAGGGCTGCTGTGGATCTCGGAGGGGTCCCGCAGGCCCCCAGCGTCAGCGTGAGGCCGCCTGTGACTTCCCTTCTCGGGAGCCTCAGGATGCCACCCGAGATGCCTGTGGCACACCTGGGCCGGCTTCACCATCTCCAAGAGGCCTGGGACGCTCAGGGCCTCCCTCGGGGCTGATCGACCCACTCAGGGGTTTGCAGGGCCTTTTGACCATGCTCTCCCTGGCCAGGACGGCCTCTCTACTGTGTCTCTGCCAGGTGGGATTGCACCAGCGCGGCCAGGGTGTGCATTCAGGTCTGGGGTGGGGACGTCTGCCTTGTAACCAGCCCAGCTGAGCCAGCAGCTTTGGCAGAGGGGGCTCCTGGCGGGCGGTTCAGAGGGTGAGCATAGGCTGGCTCCCAGCCCTGGGTTTAAGGCTGCAGCTTACGCTGTCAGAACGCAGGCCGGTGTGATCCTCTTTCTCGCAGGGCTGGATTCATGGACAAGCTGGCTCTGCCGTGGTGATAAAGGCCTGTTCAGTGTGGGGTCCGGCCCGCGGGGACACGCAGGGACGCCGGGGTGGGGATGGAGCTCTTGTGCCCCCTACAGCCCAGAGGCGGTAGGTTCATCACAGAGGCAGACTGATTTTATTTTTTTTTGAATGACTGTTTCCCAGCCAGATCCTTGAGTGATTTATTTCTCATGATGTGTTAGTGAGTCCTGGAGTTTATGTGTGGAGGCCTGGGAGTCTCTGATCTCTGAATGGAAACCATTTCTCTCTCCTGGTGCTTAAGCAGCCTGGGGTCCATCATCACCAGCTGGGGGGACATTCCAGTGGCTGGACCTTCCTGGAAGGTGAGCTCCTGCCAGCTGGCTGCACAGGCCTAGGAGGGGGTGTCACGTGGTGTCCGCCACCCCTTCCAGCCTGAGGCCACAGGGGTCACTTTCTCAACAGTTCAGAAGCAAGAGCTGTGGGGGGTAGACGCCACTGGCAGCGGGACAGAGATGGGTTGGGCCTCCTCTTGTTCAAAAGCTGGGCTTTGCTGTGGGTGGGAGGCTCAGAACCAGCCTGACTGCACAGAAAGACAGAAAGGGAGGTGAATATGAAGAGATATCATTTTATATAGATATATATACCTGTATACCATCATATATATGTACACACATATCGGCTTCCTAGAGGCTGAGACGGTAAAGAATCTGCCTGCAATGTAGGAGACCCAGGTTTTATCCCTGGGTGTTGAAGAACCCCTGGAGAAGGGAATTTCAACTCACTCCAGTATTCTTGCCCGGAGAATTCCATGGGCAGAGGAGCCTGGCGGGCTACAGTCCATGGGGTCGCAAAGAGTTAGACATGACAGAGCAGCTAACACTTTCACTTTCATATGTATATATAGATATATACACTTATATATACTGTATACATATAATGTATATTAATGTACACACAAACATATCTACATGTATAGGATATTTATTTATATTTATATAAATTTATTATTTAGATATATATTATTGTGTCTACACATATTTTTATATAGAATATGTATTATGTGTATATATACCCACATACATATATACATACATTGTGTGTATATATGTATAACACTATATATAATTATATGTATATAGATATATCTTTTGTATATAGGCTTCCCTGGTAGCTCAGATGATAAAGAATCTACCTGCAATGAAGGAGACCTGGGTTCAATCTCCTGGTCAGGAACTCCTTGGAGAAGGGAATGACTACCTACTGTAGTATTCTTGTCTGGAAAATCCCGAGGAGAGAGGAGCCTGGCAGGTTATAGCCCATGGGTTCGTTATATAATCCTCAATCATACACACACACACGTGTATATAATGCTGTGCTGTGCTTAGTCTCTCAGTCGTGTCCGACTCTTTGCACCCTCATGGACTGTAGCCCACCAGACTGCTCTGTCCATGGCGATTCTCCAGGCTAGAACACTCAAATGGATTGCAATGCCCTCCTTCAGGGGATTTTCCCAAGCCAGGGACTGAACCCAGGTCTCCTGCCATTGCAGGCAGAAACTTGACCACCCGAGCCACCCGGGAAGCCCATATATAATGCATATACACACATATATATATTAATAGTATGTGTATTTATATATATATGGCTTGCTAGGTGGCTCAGTGTAAAATACATCCAAGCCAGAAAACATGTATATATAAAATGTATATATATAAATATATGTATTTATATACAGGAGACTTGAGTTTGATCCCTGGGTCGGGAAGATCCCCTGGAGAAGGAAATGGCAACCCACTCCAGTATTCTTGCCTGGAAAGTTCCATGGACAGAGGAGCCTGGTGGGCCACAGTCCACGGGGTTGCAGAGTCAGACGTGACTGAGCGACTGAAAACAATATATACATTATGTACATATATAAACACACACACATATCCCAGCTCCTAAGCCCAGACCAGAGCTTGCATTGTCAGCCTGGCTCTCTCGGTACTAAACCAGGTAGCTGGGTCAGAGTCAGAGAGGAGCATGTTTTGTCCTGAGGAACCTCACCTGAGCAGACAGGGGCTTCTTCATCCAGACCCCAACACAGACACAGAGAGAAACATCACTTGGAAACGTGGAGAAAAACTGACCCGTCCCATTCAGTTTGCTGTGTCTCTTTTCACATGGAGAAAGGATGTGGCTGTCTCTGCTCTCCTACCCCACGCTTACCCTTCAGAATAAACCCGCACGGGGTGCCCCACCTCTGCCCAGTGTAGACCCAGGATATAATGAGATCCCATCCACTGGACGCGTGGAGTCGCCATCACGGCCATTGCCAGGCTGGCTTCTGTCCGACTGCCCAGGACTAAATGCGCCATCCTGGGAAGTGCTCCCTTTACTCTGCATGGCGCTGACCCTTGGATGGGACCCAACAAGGCTGCCATTCCCACAGGATGGCTTTGTCTTCCAGCTGGAAAATCACCCCTGAGCTTCGTCATCACCCTACAAACTTGCCTGATGCCATCGCCGCGACAGCCACCGAACTCATTATTACATTCTGGGGACTACTTTATAGCGATTTCCAGCCTGTAGAAAGGGGTACTTAGTAGAGTTCCACAGCGTGTTTTCTGGCTTGGATGTATCTTAACTCCATTTTCAATACACAAACACCTCCTTAGCAGAACTCCTGCAAGAACAAGGGCAACTCTACCTATGACCCGATTAGTAAAACGTGTTCTTATTTAAGAGTTATAACAAGTTACTATGAATTTTTTTCTTTACTTAAAAAGATTAAAATCGCATAGACTTGTTATAAAGAAAGCAAATCTGAAGAACTACATGAAGCAACGTATTAGCTTTGTCCTCAGAACCTCTCCCCATCCTGTTTCTCAGAGGATACCAATGGTAATACTGTGTTTCATTCTCCGAATTGGAACTGTTGATGAAGATTCCAGAAACCTTGTCAAAACTGCACTTAGGACAATGTCAACAGTCCAGAATGTTCCTCCACCCAAGCTGCATAAAGTCTCAAGGTAAAGAAACAATGGCCATTTTCTTGAGCAAAGTATTTCTCATATTCCCAACACAAACTCATCATCATCTCTACATCTTTTAGATACACAGTAGGGAAAAGTAGAAGTACGTGGACTCTATTTCACTTGATGACACACACAAATCTTTCACCCAACGATTGATTTTTCTTCACAGATCTCTTTTTGATGTAGAAAAACTGGAAAATATTTCCATGCAAAGCACCAGTTAATTTGTATTAAAGTGAATGAAATTAAAGATCCATATAAGAACATCTTGTAAAATGGTATAAAGCACAATATAAAAAATACAATATAAAGTAAAAATACATTTTCCACAAATAAATTATGTCCCCAAAGATTAAGTGTATTCAAAATGCAAAGCACAGCTAAATAGAGTGTTTTATGGAAGCTGTATGAGGGTTTTAAGAATGTTTTTTAGTGGGCAAGGAATCCTATTTTGCAGAGCTATAAAAGTTGCTTTCTTTTTTTACCCTCAGAAAAGTTCTAAAAAATCTTTCCAGATTCTTGAACCTGCTGAGAGTCTGCAAAAATCCAAACAAACATTAAAATTGCCCTCACGTTACATCCATTTTTAAGAGTTTATGATAAAACTTACTCAAGAGACAAATAATGCCTATCCTATGATTTATGTAGGTAAATAAATAGCTTAAAATACAAACAACAAGATATATTAGAAAGAGAATTGGGATAGTTCTGATTCCTGTAGCTATTGCAGAAAATAACATTTGCCATATTTTACACATTAAAAATGTTCCCTATTATTTTAGGAAAGAAAAACAACTCATCTGAGCTTTCTTTATTTAAACATTACCAACAGAAAGAGGGCATCTGGGCAAGTCTGTAGAGGCACTGAAAGAAATACGAAGACAGAATTAAAAATGAGACCACTGAGAGCCAAGGGACAAACACAGGTAAAACCAAGCATCAAATTCAGGTTAAGGGAGTCTTCATTTATTATTGGGATTTCTTGTAGACAGTATTTCAGAATACTTTATATAGATTATAAGATTAATTGCTGTCATATTTAGAGAGTTAAAAGGCAAGAACATATTGATCACTTCATTTTATAGATGAGAATACTGAAACAAAAAAAGAAGAGCCCTTCTGTTCATCGCATGATGCTATTAAGAGAGAAAAAGTAAAGCCACAGAGTGGCAGAAGGTATTTGAAGTCTATATATCTGATAAATAGCTCACATAACTTCTTAATTCAGTAAGAAAAGGACAGACTATCTGATTCCAAATGGATAAGAAAAGTAAATAATCATAACTCACAAGAAGTCTTCCAAATGGCTGCTAAATATATGAGAAGATACCATCTTATCAGAGAAAAGCAAGTTAAAATTATAAAGATGCATCACTACACAACCAATATAATGTTAAAAACAAACAACTACAGACATAAATAAATGTTTGTGAGCACATGGTCCTCCCACTACCTGTGGGAGCATATATTGACATGACCACTTTGCAAAATTGTATGATGGGGTCTTCCAATGCTAAGCATGATCCAGCAACTCTCTTCCTTAGTATATACCCTACAGTCTGTTCCCTATACCCTCACCTGAAAGGGATGCTCAGAGAAGCATTATTTGTATGTACTTGAAACTGGACGTTTACTGTAGCTCAGACAGTAAAGAATCTGCCTGCAGTGCAGGAGACCTGGGTTCAATCCCTGGGTCGGGAAGATCCCTGGAGAAGGAAATGGCAACCCACTCCAGTATTCTTGCCTGGAGAATCCCATGGACAGAGGAGCCTGGCGGGCTACAGTCCACGGGGTCACAAAGAGCCGGACACGACTGAGTGACTAACAGTACTACTACTGCTGCTATTTGAAACTGGAAGGAAGCTCAAGTGTCCATCAACAGTAGAATCCATCAGTCTATCGTGGTCTTTCCAGCCTGTGGAATACTGCACAGCACTGAAAATGAATTGCCACCTACTACATAAAAAAGATGGGATAAAGCTCAGAGATCAAGGGGAAAAAATCCAGACACAGAAAAATATCAAATCCTGACAAAGACAGCTAACTGAATGGCCGAAGGTTTGGCTGGAAAGGAGGATTGTGAGTACAGGTCGTCACCCCCGGTATCTTGCACAACTTGGCACGATACATGGATAGGTGAACTTTGTAAAGACACACTGAGCTGGCACTCTTGATGTGTGTGCCATAGTCTATACACAGATGACACATTGGGAGCTTTTAATACCTCCAGCAATCCAGAGGGTAAGACCTCTCAAGTCATGGCTGGTTGGCTTCCAGATGAATCACTGATGTTCTTACTCATCCCCAGCCCTCCTCCCTGTAGGAGAGACAGACTTGAGGAAATTCTTCGTCACGTTAACATTGGGAGAATCCTCCAGTAATCTTAAGATTTGAGAATGTGATTGTTCTTTTGAAGCTTAGACTCAGGGATGAGGCACAGTTTTGAAAGCATTGCCGAGTGGTGGGAAGGGCGTGGCCAAAGCAGGCGTTACAGCTCAGAGGCATTGTCAAAACCAAACTCTCCATGAAAATATCCTAAATTTCATTCTTTATGTGTCTTGAGGCAACACTGTGTAACGAGAGCATCTCTGGATTACGTGGTACGACCACCAACATCTCATTGCTTCTGTAACTTCCACAAGCCAGGCACCTGCTCATGCATCCAAAGTCAGGGCCTTGGGTCCACTGGTCTATGGTTGAGCAAACTTAGTGGATGCCAGATGCTGACTGGAGATGGGGCACAGGCAAATGGAAGACATCCAGGCTTTTGAAACGTGTGGTAGTCAGTTAACTGACACCCATTTTACTGATATGTTGAAAAAGGAAAAAAAGGTAGAAATATTGATAAACAATAAACAGCATAACTTTATTCCTTTCCAACAATGACGTCAGTGCTGTGGGTGGGTTGTTTTATTTTGTTTCGTTGTGTCTTTATTGTCTTTCTCCCACTGAAGAGAGATGCTACCTGTCTTATTTCTGCATGTATACCACCTTGCAGTGTTGGGCACATAGTGTGCATTTAATAAGTACCTCTTGAGGAGTTACTAAATCCTCAAGGATGAATCACCATGGCATACGATTTTCTCTCCTCTGAATGAAAAGAGCCTCAAATTTCATGTATTTAGCAAAAGATGTGCTGTGCTGTGCTTAGTCACTCAGTCATGTCCAACTCTTTGTGACCCCATGGACTGTAGCCTGCCAGGCTCCTCTGTCCATGGGGATTCTCCAGGGAAGAATACTGGCGTGGGTTGCCATGCCCTCCTCGAGGGGATCTTCTCAATCCAGGGATTGAACCCAGGTCTCTTGCATTGCAGGTGGATTCTTTTCCATCTGAGCCACCAGGGAAGCCGCTTAGCAAAAGATACATATATCATAACCATAACAAAGAAAGAACTTGTTCACCTTTTCTTGAAGACATTCTTTTTTTCCTAAAATTAATTTAACTTGACTGCTTTCAAGGATGTCATTTTCCCTTGGCTCATCTGATTAAGGACTTTTCTTAAATAAGCATAGACCCTTGAGAGGTGGCACAGTGGTAAAATCTGTCTGCCTGCCAATGCAGGAGATGCCAGAGGTGTGGTGGGTTCAGTCCCTGGGTTAGGAAGATCCCCTGGAGGAAGAAATGTTAACGCACTCCATATACCTGGGAAGTCGCACGGACAGCGGAGCCTGTTGGGCTATAGTGCGTGGTGTCGCAAAGAGTCGGACATGACTGAGCGACTGAGCACACACACACAACCACTGGTCCCAGAGTTGAACAATCACCTCACCCTAACTCCAGTGGGAAGCAGACCAACATATATTGGAATAAATGCAGAAGGGGCATGAACTTTTCATCTTTTCCTAAAAGAGCCCAACCCTTATTAACTGAAAGTGCATTTAGGAATTCTAGGCTAAAGCTAGCAGTAACAGATACTTGCTTACTTTGTGTACAATAGGGCCTTTCAGATTTATTATCTTTTGTTCCAAATCATGTTTTTTATTTTCTTTTACTGAACTCAGATTTTGGGGGGTTTGATAAACTGACATGTATGGAGATCCTTGTCTGGGCCAGGCATGTTGATTGAGATTTTTGTATCTTTTCTCTCATAAAGTTTTCTGAATGGACTGATGGAAAATAGATGCCATTAGTAACCTCTTGTCAGTGTATGAGAAACAGAAGAAAATAAAGTAGCTAAAACATAATGGGAGTTTCTCCTTCCTGAGAAGTTTGAAGGTTGTTTGTTTAAGGCTGGTGAGGTCCTCTGTGGTGGAAGTGTTGTTGCTGTTCAGTCACTAAGTCATTTCCGACTCTTTGTGACTCCAAGGTGGATGTGACCACGGCTGGATCTTGAAGATACCTCATGGTCCATGATGGCTGCTGAATTCCAGCCATTGTGACCTTTTCGAATCTAGTAGAAAAAAGATAGCAGGGGTAAGAGTCAGGGAATAAGGAAATACCCTTTTCTTAAGACAGCTGTTAAATTGGCATATATCACTTTCCTAGAGTGTGTTGGTCAGAATTCAGTCACATGACCACATCTAATTGTGAAGAGTGCTGGCTGGGAAATGTAGTCTTTGTTATGGAGAACTAAGCTGAATACTGCTAAGAAAAAATGGGAAAAATGGATATTGGCTGGTAGAAATTGTTGCCACAAATTGTACAATCATTTTCTGGTACAACATGGACACTGAAGTCAAAGAATTAAAGACTGTATTCACATAGATTTTAAGCTGCTTTCTGTTTGTGATTATGTTTCTACAAATTCAGTGTGAATGCCTGCTTTAGCACTTAGTTCACCAATCAGTAATCTGTCAACAGACACTTTTCTTACTCAAGGAGCTTTTCCACAGTGCAAAAAGTGCACTGAAAGATGAGTTTTCAAGCATACTTCCAGTTGTTAGGCCCCGTGTGAATGGTAAAACCCAATCAAACAAAGGCAATAATAGAAAGGAAACAGATGACCCTTGCTTCAGCAAGTTTGTACAGCTCTCCACTCCTTTTGTGAGAGGAGAAACGGGGCTAAAGTGATCAGAATGATCAGTGACCAGTGTTCAGAAGAACAGTGATTTCTGCTTATTGAAAGATCTCTTCTCTTCATTCTCCGTGTTTACTGTTGCTCACTTTTATTTTTCAGTTCTAAGCTGACTCAGGAGTTGTGGTAAAACAGCCAATAATATTCATGGCCCACAGGTAGGCCAAAGAGAAGATAATTTTAATTCATTCTTTAAAGTATATGGAACAAACTACACTTTGCACCAAAAAGAAAAAAAAGGGCCCACCCCAGCAAGAACCCTGGCAGAGAAAGGGCAAACCTCAACCAATAAGAAAGCACTGTCTTCACCGTTCCAGGATGATGTCTGCTAAAAGAAACATATTTAGAGCTGAGGTTTAAGTAATCTTAACACTCTTGTCACCAATAAATGGCTATTTCTATTTCTATTTTTCAGTCTCTTTTTTAACTCTCTTTAACTTTTCACTGATTGCTCCATATGTTTTACAATTTTCTCAACAAAAGGGAAGGAATACTACAGGTAGACGTGTAAGAGGCCCAGAGACACCACGGAGGCCTTTCTCCATTTGCAGTGTCCCTGTGGTTGTTCAGCCGTTCAGTTGTGTCTGACTCTTTGCAACCCCATGCCCTGCAGCACGCCAGGCTTCCCCGTCCTTCACCGTCTCCCTGAGCTTGCTCACACTCACACCCGTTGAGTCAGTGATGCTCTCCAACCACATCATGCTCTGCTAGTTTGCAACATTGGGACAAGGTTTTTCTATAGACTCAGCCTCAGACACCGACACAAAGCACCAAAGAAGCGAAAAAGAACATTTGAAGAAACATGTGATGTTGGGATTTCTGGAACTTTAATAGCTTTCCACTTAAATTTTTGGCTATCATGCACTTTAGCTAAGAGAAAAAAAAATAATGAGTTTTACAACATTCAACGTGCTTTATAACTTATTACATAATGGTGTAAGCTCCATAAAGAAGGCTGTGTGCAGTGCTGTAAAACTTATTAGGTCACCGATACTTCTAGTTTCATATTAAGAAATTAGAAATAATGGTGCAGATTAGAGTTACCAGAATTATTAAAAATCCTTTGAATTCAATCAGTCATTCCCAAGGATATACTAATGAATTTGTAGCCTTAGAAAAGAGAAAAAAAAGTTTCATTTATACATTCACCTGAGGTGACAGAAGTCATGTTAACATTTTAAGTTTTATGTGGACTTTCCATGGGCAGCAGGCTTCTCTCTGCTCACCTCCTGCTCCACACAGCTCACCTTAATTTTCGTTTTGTAGGCCCCAATGTGAGAATGATTTTTAAAAATTAGACATTTAGTCTGAATATAGTCATGGCTAACCATCCTGCTTCAGATGTTATTTTAGGTTGAAGTGTTTAAGTCTCACGAAGTAGGTTAAGGTCCGGCACGTTCTTCAGGTGGCACTTTCCCTTCACCCTGTTGCTCAGCTTCCCAGTCCCCTGCCTTCTTGGTCTAGACAGCGTCTCACAGCTGTAGGTCCTGACAGTGACCTCTGTGGCTGGCCAGACCGGCCTCCCCCTGCGGTGCCTGCCACGCTGAAATATTCCTGTCTGGGCCTGATATCTCCAAGTAGAGGGAGAGTTTTGGAGGCTGACAATGCACAGCACAGCATGGGCGAGAACTTACACAGAAGAGAGTTCCAAAGCTGCTTCTTCTGAGTGTGGATAGGAGGGAAGGACTAACAACAGAAAGAGTAACCTCATAGTTTCCACTGCATACTGCTTTGAAACCAGAACTGCAATCGGCAAACAGATAAAGGACTGATCTGGACTCATGATGTAATTCATCTGTCCTTCTCTCCAAAAGGCAATTACCTTTTGACAAAACACATCTCTCTGCTTTTTAGGGCAGAGTGGCAAAATACAGAGACCACTAGCCTGTTCATCAGTCACACGTGTCTTGGGAAGATATTGGTCCTTTATCCCTAGGCAATCTTTACCCATCAATCCATCCATCCACAACCCGTCCATTCATTATCTACCCGAACGTCCAACCATCCACCCATCATTCATCCATCTAACCAACTGTTCACCCATCCATCCATCTGTCTGTTTGCCCAGCCAACCAGCCAGCCAGCCAGGTAAACTTTACATCAGCAGGTATTGATGTACCAAGTATTGTAATGACAACGGTGCATTGATGTTATTTCTGGGAGCCCACCGTAGGACGTGCGAGTGGAGGCGACACAGACGATGGCAGGGAAGGGAAGGTTGCACGAAGACTGGGTGTGATTCCGTGGGAGCAAGATTCCCAAGAAAAATTCTGGGGAGGGCATGTCAATATAACCTCCCTAACAAATTAATGCGGTATAAGGTCAGTACTTTCCACTTATATCTGACCTGCTGCTGACCTAATTTATAACAAATAAGGGGCTTCCCAGGTGGTGCTGGTGGTAAAACTCCACCTGCCCACGTGGAAGGTGGCATGGCAGCGTGGCAGGCACCACGCGGGAGATGAGGATTCGGTTCCTGGGTCAGGAAGGCCCCTGGAGAAGGAAATGACAGCCCACTCCAGGATTCTTGCTTGGAGAGTCCCGTGGACAAAGGAGTCTGGTGAGCTACAGGCCGTAGGGTCACAAAGAGCTGGACCTGACTGAAGCGACTTAGCACATGACACATAGAGGAAAATACATATTCCTTTACGTCGAACAGAGTGAACATGTTGAGCTGCAGGTGTGCCTTTGTTTCACGTACTATTAAGAAAAAGAGTCCCAACCTGCCTAGTGAGATGCTGGAAGAGTCGTGGCCTCAGTGTGAGGATGAACAAAAACAGAGCCAGAACCCAAAGAACAAGGAGGATGCTCGTGTGTCTCAACGCTGGCCTTGAGTGGAAGAACAGAATCTTCTCTGAGAGTCTGCGTCTCATGCAGTGTGTGCCTGGGTTTAGTTGGAATTCACACTGACAGAAAGGCACAACGATCCTGAGGCAGAGAACTGATCTCATCATGGTTCAAAGCTCATGGGCCCCAGACTACAAATAGTCAAAATGCAAACCCTCTTCGTAAGATTCTGATCTCTATGCAGGCCTGCTGTGCTTACACGGTACCGTCGATGGAAACTTACACATCAAGTTCAGAGAAGATGAAATGCAAAGGGAAGTAATCACCTTAAGATCCGTATCTGTAGATATGTAGTCACGTTAGCCATACAAATTGTGGATGTACACTCAAAATATCTATCTCCTCTTTACTATAATTGGATATAAAACTTATAAGAACTGGCCATATTTATATTTAGGGCTATAATATTAATATGTGATAAAAGTGTGGTAAAATTACTGAGTAGTTTATTAACCATATACCTAGGCAGAAATACATCATAGGTCTCTTCTCATTAAGCTGTCATTTGTAGAGACGACACTAAGTTTAGAACACTGTCCTACAAGAAGGGCGATTCCTTCAAGTTTGCCAAACAAGACAATTTTGATGAATAAACAATATATGATAATTGATGTATATTGTCTTTATGTAGGAGAATGGCTGTCTTCATTGAGACAGGTGTTGAGTTTTTTATCAGATTGTGGGATGGGCGTTAATAAGCCATTTCAATTTCTCTGATGGAGTTATTGCAGTGTTTCACTTTTGCAAGGCTGTTCTGGAGGTAAGTCTAACTGACATGGGCAGCGATTTTCAAGCATAAAATTAGCTTTGGGGACCACGAGAAGCAAGTTTTAGGGTTAAATACAGAATCCAGCACGAGCAAAGTTCCTGACGGACTCGTGAGCATAAGTGGCTTTTTCAGGAATTCATGACCCTTGATATTCCACTCTGGCCATGTGTCCAGAGAGTCAGAAGCAGTCCTACTCCATGTGGGAACTAAGGGGAAAATGCCTTCTCTTAACCTTGATTTCACTTCGGTGTAGTATCCTTTCAGCAAATATTGATGGGACTTGTTCCACGTGGCAGGGGCTGTGGAAGCAGTGAAAATCCAAGGTTTTCTCCCAGGGATACCGTGGTCTGCGAATTCCAGCTGTGGACATGTCACTCTTGCAGGGATTTTGTGTACCGAAGACATTAGACCTGCCATGGTTCCTTGGTTATTCATGGCTCGTTATTGTGATTAATCCATAGAAGTCTCAACCATTGAGTTGATAACCTGAGAATAGTTCTGAAAGTGGGTCAAGATTTCAAAGAGGTAACAATCAGACACTTAGAAGAAAGGATTCACCATAGGGAAAGGAAATACTGTTTAGACTTCTATTAAAATATGACACATATGATACAAGTCTATGATCATTTGTAGACTGGCCGAGGGAAATTGATAACTTTTACCTGGGGCACCATCTTTGTTCTGTCTCGTCTTCCGTCCTTGATTTTTCTCTCCCTCCACCACCTGTATTGAAAGTCTATTGTGCACCAGGAGAATTTCTACTTTGTTCCGCTCAGGACCACGTATCTTAGAAGCCCACAGTCCAGCAAAGAGACAGACTAGACGCACAATTAAATGTTTAAAATACTCTGTAACCAAATTTATCATTTATGTGTGCAAAGGGCATGAGACTGGCCGTCAGGGGTGGAAGGTTGTGTCTGCTTGCCATGTGGGAGGAGGAGGTGAAGGCACATAGAAAAGAAAAGCTAGAGAGAGAGAATATGAGCCACATCCTGAAAATGGAATGGGAGGACACCCTGCTGAGATGGCTGTGTTTGTTTCTATTTGTATTCAACGTTCTAGAAGGCTCTTCTTCCAGGAGTTGGGGATGCACAGGGAAGCCTGGCATGTGCAGTCCATGGGGTCACAAAGAATCGGACATGACTGAGCCACTGAACTGAACTGAACCGAAGGGTCTTCAAGGACAGATGTCCGTGATGGGTGAGTAGTCATAGAAAACACATAAGCACAGGCTATTCTCATGTTTTGGGGACTAATTATTGATTCCAAACTGCTTCAAAAATATCTCTGTCCATCCTCAGTCACACAGGATTGGAGACCTACGTTTTTCCTTCCATGTTTATGTCCAAAGGGAACCTATGGCTGAGGAACCCCAGCAGGCAGGGGAGAACCCAGACGTCACTCGATCCGCCCTTCTCTTACAGAACTCATTCTTCCAGTGGCCACCAAAGACTGCGAATAGATTCTAACTGCAAAAATTGTGCGAGCTTCCCTGCTTATAACCGGCCAGCCCCGCTAACATGCTGCAAACAGGGAAATCTGGAGAAGCTCCCATAGTCCTGCATCCAACAGCCTTTGGGTAGCTGAGGATTCTGAGTTCTTCTCTGCCTATAAGAGTTTGCCCTAGACCCCAGAAAACCCATGGAGTTTGCCTCATTTTCATTTTTATGAACTTACTTAAGTTGCATTCTTGAAGACTCCAACTAAGGGGTGTGTGTGTGTGTGTGTGTGTTTCTTTTCAAATAAAACAAATTGAAGTTAAAACTAACCACATGTCTCAGTTGAGTCAGGCTGCTTTGTGATTCTTCAAAAATAAAAATAAGTGAGTAAGTGCTTTTCAAAGAGATATGTTAACCTCCTGCCAACACTGTTGCCATAAAATATGATTTTTTATTATTATTCAAATGTGAGTCTGGGGACATGATTGAGGTTTTCCTATAATCAGTAAAAATGAGGAAACAACTTAAAAATGTTTGGGCAACCTCCAAATAGAGCGGGGCTGGGGGCGGGGGAGGAGCTTTTAAAGGTGAGTGAGTTAATGCAGCACATGTTATAATAAAAACTCAACAAAAAGTAGCCCTTCTAGTCCAATATTCTGGCACACAAACTCAGCCATTCTTCAGTCAGACTTTACAGCCTTATTTCTAATAGAGACCCCCTAATTATAACACCCGCAACATGAGGGGTGTGGGAAGGTAGGAATAATTGTCTAGTGCCACAGTCGCAAGGACGTGGAGTGAAGCCTGGGCCCCGTCACGGGTTTTTTCCAGCCCTTAAAAATTCTTTCGATTTACAATGTGTGACATCGAAAAAAAAAAAAAAATCTTGTCCCTAAATGTGAAAAGCGAGGTAGCAAAGAACAAAAGTTTCAAATGCACTGAAAGCAGCCCCCTTCCTCAAAGGCAATCACGTCTTTTGTTTTCATCGCAGCTTTTATTTAAGCATCACATTTTCAGTGGTACTCTCATTTTCCAAGTCACCAGGCAAAGTGTGAGATAGGTTTAAACACATCATTTGTAGCCCTGTGCTGTTTCAAGTAAATGCGAAATATGGTTAGTTTCATCAAGAGTGATTAAATCACCTTTGCTATAAACTCATGCTTTCTGACTTTGCTGTTAAGCCATTGGTTCAAAGTTCGTGGTCAGAAATATGTGTCATTAGTGAAATAGTTTATCACGAAGAGAAAAAGCGTTCAGAAATAGATTCAAGTGAAGTCTCACAGAAGAGTCATCAGTGGCCCGTGCTTGCCAGAATTGAGAGGCTCACTTGCTGTGAAGTGAAGAGAAATATTATTGCTGCCGAATCGTGTGCAGATGAAACAGGGTAGGAGTTCTGTGTCTATGTAGTCCTTCGATCTCTTAGCAAGTGCAGCTCTGGGTAGAGCTGGTTCATGGATAATCAATTTCAATCTGTTGCTAAAGGAGAAAGCTGATCAAACCAGGAATGGGCACAATTTTTTTTTCATTAAAAAAATTATTTATTTTTAACTGAAGGATAATTGCTTTACAATATTGTGTTGGTTTCTGCCAGACATCAACATGAATCAGCCATGGGTATACACATGTCCCCTCCCACCTCCCACCCCATTCCGCCCCTCCAGGTTGTCACAGAGCACCAGGGGAGCTCCCTGAGTCACATAGCAAAGTCCCACAGGCTATTATATACGGCAGTGTATGTGTTTCAATGGTGCTCTCTCCTTAGGTCCTGCTCTTTCCTTTCCCCGCTATGACCACAAGTCTGTTCTCTGCATCTGTGTTTCCACTGCTGCCCTGAAAATAGGCTCATCAACACTATCTTTCTAGATTCCATATATATGCACTAATATGCAATATTTGTTTGACCACTATTAAATGGATCAATCTAGGTGCTTTAAAGGTCAGATTGTGGCTCAGCTTGTAAAGAATCCGCCTGCAGTGCAGAAGACATGGGTTCCATCCCTGGTTTGGGAAGATCCCCTGGAGAAGGGAAAGGCTACCCAATCCAGTATTCTGGCCTGGAGAATTCCATGGACTGTATGATCCATGGGGTCACAAAGAGTTGGACACGACTGAGTGACTTTCACTTTCAAACTTAGAATCACTTTCAAATTTCACTTGTGTTTCTTGGCTTCCATGCATTATCACAGACTGGGGATTCTCAGGGATTTCAAGTCTTAAGAAAAGATGGATCAGAAGATGCTTGGGACAGAGAGTGGCAGTGGGAAGGAGTGTGAGGGGAACTGGGACCTGGTTCCCATAAACAGGAGCCATGGAATTCCTCTCCTTCCTAATGACAGCATAAGTTATATCGCGGAGAAAGCCCCAGATGGAAGTGAGCAGTGGTGTGGCAGATAGCCATAGGTATCTGTGACTGGCCTTCTGGGACAAACTCCTGTGTGTGCATTGGAACAGGGGAGGAGTCAGAAACCTTGGCTGAAATGAGACGTAAGAAAATGGACCTGTCTAGGAAGCAGTCTTCAAAAACTCAAGGCCATGGGCAACCTGGAGCAGTTATTTTGCCAGGAACAGATAAGGGTCAATGGTTTGTTGCCAGGAAAGCATCAGCTGAAAGCCAGGTCTCTGTTCAGTGACTAACATTCACATAGAAACTAAAAAAAATAATAATAATAATAATAATTCTAACCAATATCTCACCTTGAGTGGCAACATGTTGAGTTCATTGACTTTTATATTTTCAGCTAGCCATGTGGATAGGTTTAAGCAAATGACATCTAATCATCTTCCCCCAACAGTTACATATTTTTCTACATTAGGGAAGCTGCTGTAAGTAGAATATAATAATCAAATTCAAGGTTTATGCACAGACTCAACTCAGTAGTGAACTGAACGTTCCAGTGGGTCCACATTTCACCAGAAATCTTTCAATTACTGAAAGAATTATTGTTTTCTTTAACACATATGTCTAGTAAGAAAATGCACTGAGCTGGAGACTTGATTGATTGTTATGAAAACAGGATACATTTTCCTACATCAAAGAAATGAAAACTTGCTTCATGAGCAGGAGATGTGTCACATTTTGGAGAGGCAAGATCTCGGTGATGGAGGCACCAGCTGCTGTTGGTCCATCTCTGGGCCTCGTGTGTCCATCTGTCCTCACGCTGTTTCAATCTGGGTGAGATGAAAACACGTAAATCCAAACTACCTTCCTTCCAGTGTTGTATCTGAGAGGGAATTGCTGACTCTAAAGTTCTAAATTTTAAAAAGTAACGATCAGAAAATAAGATCAATTCCTTAATTCCTCCCCTCCTCAACCTAACACGATCATGTGTTATTGGATAATTCAACTGTAGGGACTATTTCTAAAGAGCTGCACTTTCTGAGAAATGATCTTTCTCTTTAAAAAGAGGCAGTTTTGAATGAGAAGTATAGAATTTTGTACAAGCTGGCAATGAATCTTAAGAAAAATTCATCATCACCCTGCAGTTCTGTATTTCTTTTGGGGGTATTTTCCCCCTTCATAATTCAAAGCTTAAAGGAGTTTTTAAAAACCAACTTGGGAAAAACACCATTAGTCTAACTCTAATGTAGAACTTTTAAGTTATGTTAAATTTTAAGCCTAAAGGTTTAATTTCCATGCTTTCTGGTTGTAAGCCAGGCAGACTCCAAATATTCACTTAATATGCTTTCTTATGGTTTAATGTGTAGTAATTTTAGGATTTTCAAAAATTTATTTTCCTGGAAAAAAAAAAGAAAAGCTCCAGTGGTACTTCTGGGGAAGAAAAAAGATTTAACAGCAAACTTATCGACTAGAATGATGGAGCTCGTTAGGATATAATTTGAAGACAAAAAGAATGAGATATTCCAGTTAAAATTTTTATTTTACCTATCAGATCAGATCAGTTGCTCAGTCGTGTCTGACTCTTTGCAACCCCATGAATCGCAGCAGGCCTGGCCTCCATGTCCATCACCAACTCCTGGAGTTCACTCAGACTCACGTCCATCGAGTCAGTGATGCCATCCAGCCATCTCATCCTCTGTCGTCCCCTTCTCCTCCTGCCCCCAATCCCTCCCAGCATCAGAGTCTTTTCCAATGAGGCAACTCTTTGCATGAGGTGGCCAAAGTACTGGAGTTTCAGCTTTAGCATCATTCTTTCCAAAGAAATCCCAGGGCTGATCTCCTTCAGAAAGGACTGGTTGGATCTCCTTGAAGTCCAAGGGACTCTCACCCCAAAAATCAAACAAAGGAATCAATAGTAAAGTCATCAATGTGAATCACATTCGGAATAAAAGGATGTGATAGGCAATCTCGAATGGGGAAGGGAGTCTTGAATGTGTCCAGGATGGAATGTGACATCATCTTTTATCCGAGGTTTCAAGGCTGCGTAAAAGAGCAGCGCCTCACCAGGCCCCACCTTCCCAGGTGTGTGTCCAGCGCTGAGAGTCAGCGGGGTGTTGGGGGCAGGTGGACAGCCGGGGCCCTGGGTCCATCACGACCAGCCTGCTTTTCTCATGGTACAGTGGAGGGGGAGGCGGGGATGCAAGCACCTGGCACCTAGGAGCACTCACAAAATATCTCCATTGCTCACTGCTCCCCATGAGCTGATAAGACAGAGACGGCCCTGTGAGGGAGGAAGAAAGACGTGCTCAGTGGCAAGCAGTAATCCATCAGGTTCTCAAGAGCCGTGAAACTGGTGCTGTCAGAGGAGATTTGCGACATTTTATGTAGGAAATTATGTTTTAGCATCTCTCAAATTGTTGCATATTAAATTAAGGGAGAAAATAGACTTTCTAACAAATAAATACATAGCATTTTTTAAATAGGAAAATGAGAGTTAAATAGCAAGCCATAAGCACTGCCGGGAGTTAGATTAGAGGTGGAGATTGTGTACATGTTTCATCATGATGTAAAAGGACTCTTCCTGGCCCTCGGGACTCTCCCCTTTCAGCCAGAGTTGCATCACTAGAAATGCACTTGATTGCACCTGCCCACTCTTTCTGTGTGCATTGTGAAAGTGCTCCAGGTTGGCTGTGAGTCCCTCTCGCACGCTCCCGTTTCTGCTGTCCATGAGTGGTACCCCCGTCTCGACTGCGAGGACCCGGCATTGGGCAGGAGGAGGGGAAGGGTGGGGGCACCTGCAGCACGCGACACCCAAGGCTGAGGCTCACGGGTGAGGTCACTGGCAGGAAAGCGATTCCTTTTTCTTGATGAAAGCATATGATACGGCAGTGGTTCCCAAAGTGCCATCCGTCTGGTACTAGCAGCGTTAGCGTCCCCTGGGGGCAATGTCAGCTACGCAGATTTTCAGGCTGTCCCCGGGCAGATGGAGCCGGAGATCCCAGAGAGGGGGTCTGGTCCTCTGTTGGAACAAGTCCCAGGTGTTTCTGAGAGCGGCCTTAGGAGAGTTCTGTGATGGCCCGGTTTCCTGATCTTGCCAAATGCGAACCACCCCTCTCCCTAGATTTTCCCAGTGGGCCTGTCTAGTGAAGGGGCTCGTGTGTGTGTGTGTGTGTGTGTGTGTGTGTGTGTGTGTGTGTGTGCTTGTGCGCGCACGCGCTAAGTGACTCTTTGTGACCTCATGGACTGTACCCTGCCAGGCTCCTCTGTCCATAGGATTCTCCAGGCAAGAATACTGGAGTGGGTTGCCGTTCTCTTCTCCGGGGGATCTTCCTGACCCAGGGATCAGACCTGGGTCTCCTGCGTTTCCTGCATTGTCAGATGGGTTCTTTACTGCTGACTGAGCACCTTGGAATTGCTGCCCAGTTCATCATTCTAACCGGGACACTCTGAGGACTGGGCCCACCATCTAAAATGAAGAGCAAATCTCTTGGGAATCATGAATTGTCTGTGACTAGCTCAGTACCTTTTTTTTTTTTTTTTCCACCATTTAACAGGTAACTCTTTAATTTTATTGTGAGCACCATGCTTGGATTTGATTCTATAACTTATATTTGTGATTTTCATTTACTCTGAATGTTTTATTTGCCCTTTTTTATCTTTTGGTATATTCTTTACATTCATAAAGGATTTCTTTTGTTTTCTTTTTCTCTTTCTGATTTGGAAATGATACACAATGTCTTCAATCTTCTAGTAATTTATTCTGATTACCACTTACCCGTATTATTTGCTCCTTAAAATGTCCTCCTTCTTCAGTGATATTTATGGCAAATCCTTCAGTCTGGTAATGGTAGCAATAATCTCTCTGAAGTTTGATTATTCAAAAAACATCTACATTTTCACATGTCCCTTACTCAAAAGCATTTTTAGTTATTCGTCCTGGTCCCCATGTCCTTCATGTTCCTCTTATTTTATGATTCTTCCTCCTTTGAGAGTTTCTATTAATTAAATATAAAGAAATTAAATTCTTCCTTTGGGATTATCTGCATCTATTAAAAGAAACAGTCTTGTCAAATTCTTGAATCATAAAACATTTCCAAATTCAACCACACTTCTCATGGAAAGGGAGCTATTCCTTGGCGCAATTGCATAAACAGGCTGGGTGCCCTCCTGTAGAAAACTGATTCTTTGGGGAAAATGTTACATTTCTCTTTGGAGCTGTGCTTTAAATGACCTGGGAGGATTCTAAAAATACACATTCCCAAGACCGCACCCCCCAATACACTCAAAACAAATCAGAATTCCCAGGGAGGAGGGTCCATCACAGACCTCAAAGGAGGCGTGTGCCGGATGAAAGGCATGTTCCCACGCCCAGGACTCTCCGTGTCTGGACCAAGGCTGTATGTTCATCCCCGAAGCCAGCAGCGGTCCTGACGTGGTACCCTGCTCCTCTTCCTCATCCGTGACATGATTGACATGTGGTTTCAACCATGTTTCTGCATGTGTTTGCTGATGTGACGACTTTAGGGAGAGCACTTAACCAGAACCACGGTCTTCAGGGGCAGTCTGCTTTCACCGTCTGAACTCTCAGACTCCACTAAGATTCTCCAATTCTCCTTCTTTCCTAGAAAGACTCCGCATCAGGTGTCACTTCCTTTTGGGCACAGTTTGTGTCTCTTTGGGGTGTGCATTTCTAAGGCAGTCCACTACTGTGCATCATTTATTTCTCTCTGCCAATATTAACAGGAAGACACTGTGCTGGATTTCAAAATCGATGAGACTCTGCAAGGGAATAGTAACTATATCTAGTTGATGAACATATGTTGTCTCCAGCCTTATTGTGCTTTTCAGCAACTGTACATGTATAATCACTCACATATTTATAATAAATAAATATGCATCAGTTCAGTTCAGTTCAGTCGCTCAGTCGTGTCCAACTCTTTGTGACCCTGTGAATCCCAGCACACCAGGCCTCCCTGTCCATCATCAACTCCCGAAGTTCACTCAAACTCATGTCCATCGAGTCGGTGATGCCATCCAGCCATCTCATCCTCTGTCGTCCACTTCTCCTCCTGCCCTCAATCCCTCCCAGCATCAGAGTCTTTTCCAATGAGGCAACTCTTCACATGAGGTGGCCAAAGTACTGGAGTTTCAGCTTCAATATCATTCCTTCCAAAGAACACCCAGGACTGATCTCCTTTAGGATGGACTGGTTGGACTTCCTTGCAGTCCAAGGGACTCTCAAGAGTCTTCTCCAACACCACAGTTCAAAAGCATCAATTCTTTGGCCCTCAGCCTTCTTCACAGTCCAACTCTCACATCCATACATGACCACTGGAAAAACCATAGCCTTGACTAGATGGACCTTTGTTGGCAAAGTAATGTCTCTGCTTTTGAATATGCTATCTAGGTTGGTCATAACTTTCCTTCCAAGGAGTAAGCGTCTTTTAATTTCATGGCTGCAGTCACTATCTGCAGTGATTTTGGAGCCCCCCAAAAATAAAATCTGTCACTGGTTCCACTCTTTCCCCATCTATTTCCCATGAAGTGATGGGACCAGATGCCATGATCTTAGTTTTCTGAATGTTGAGCTTTAAGCCAACTTTTTCACTCTCCTCTTTCACTTTCATCAAGAGGCTTTTTAGTTCCTCTTCCCTTTCTGCCATAAGGGTGGTGTCATCTGCATATCTGAGTTTATTGATATTTCTCCCAGCAATCTTGATTCCAGCTTGTGCTTCTTCCAGCCCAGTGTTTCTCGTGATGTACTCTGCATATAAGTTAAATAAACAGGGTAACAATACACAGCCTTGATGTAATGCATATTTATATGCAATGAGTGCTTGAACTGGAATTTTTCAAGTTATATAAACTCTATATTTTAGCTCACGGTTCTTGGGGATTTGGGGAAAAGGGAGAATAGAAAACGACTGGGTTGTGTGCAGAAGACTGAATCTAGGATGACTCTTTTAATTCTAGATGGTAGGTGGTAGGTGAGAAGGTTCCAGATGAAGACACAGAGATTCTGGGAAATGCACAGACATGCCCCAGCACCCGCACAGCAGAGACAGCAGAGAAGCCCAGGTCTGTTCATTGAAAGCAGGGTGAGACCTGTGGGTATTTCTCCCCACTGAGCACCTCCGTCTGTACAGTCTAGGCCAGTGCTCACTGAGGACCAAGGAGCAGTTGTCTGTGGACACCAGCCATCCAAACTCTATTGTTAATTATATAGCTTAATTTTTAAAATGATCTCAAGTGGAAAACATTGAAAAATATTTCACAGTTATTAATTCTGTTCAGAAAAAAATGAATAAAAATAATGCATATCAGAAAGCACTTTAAAATACAGACAACTATCAGAGATTACAGTTAAATCTAATAGTTGATTACAACTATTAGATTGTAATAAGTTGAATTAGATTGTAATTAGGTTGAATCTGATAGTTGATTACAACTATCAGGGATTCGATTCCATACATGTGGAATCTAAAACAGACACAAATGAACTTATTTGCAAAACAGAAATTGACTCTCAGACATAGAAAACAACTGTATGGTTTCCAAAGAGGAAAAGAGGGAGGGGTAAATTAGGCGTCTGGAGTTAAGAGGTGCATCACAGTGTATGGAACGGATCAATAACCAGGACCTGTTGTATAGCCAGGGAACTATATTCACTATGTTGTGATACCCTGTGATGAAGGATAATCTAGAATTGTATATAAATGTATATATGTGTGTGTGTGTGTGTGTATCCTTGGTGGCTCAGGTGGTACAGAATCGGCCTGCAATGCAAGAGACCTGGGTTTGATCCCTGCGTTGGGAAGATCTCCTGGAGAAGGAAATGGCACCCCACTCTAGTATTCTTGCCTGGAGAATTCCATGGACAGAGGAGCCTGGCGGGCTACGTACAGTCCATGTGGTCACAGAGAGTCACACATGACTGATCAAGTAACACTTTCACTTTCATGTATACATACATATCTGAATCTCTCTACTGTACACCTGAACCTAACACAATGCAGTAATTCATCTACACTTCAATAAAAAATAAAAACGAAGGCTCTTACAGGGGTAAATATGTCTTAAGGGATCGTGGTGATGTCTAACTGCTTCCTTTTGCGAGACTTTAAATGGAACCAGAGCACTTGGTGTGCATCAAATTGAATTAACCATCATCCGTGGTAGCAATTTCATGGCACTGGCTTTTCACCAGGAACATTAGTCTGGATAAGAAGGGAGATTTCTGAGTTTGCCTCAGATTTTGGGTACTGACTTGCCCCTGTTAAGCCATTGGTTCCTCATGAAGTTGTAAGTAGGCCACACTATTAATTTGACTGGAGGGGAAAAGAAAAACATATGTGCCCACTAAATTAAGAAAAGTCATTCCATTGAAATTTTATGAAAAATATATTGCAAGTCAGGAAACTCAGATGGGGAAACTGTTTAATGTGTTTCCAGAGGTTAACCAACCACATTCCTCTATAAACATTTAAGCTCTGGGAAAACAGATGATATTTGACCCTTTCAAACATCTCAGCTATTATCAAACATCTCAATTACTATCTTCAAGTATGTGTTTTTTTCAGAGAAAGTGCTATAGCATCTCAACGCCTGCTGCTCCACTTGGAATGTACCAGCACTCGAACGTCCTTCACGGAACTTGCGGGTGCGTGCACATGGCCATAGGGAAGCGGGGGTCTTTGCTTTTCTCCACATAGAGTTGTTGGAGAGTTGGGAGTCCAATATGGTGCCAGTGATAAAGAACCCACCTGCCAATGCAGGAGACATAAGAGACTCGGGTTCGATCCCTGGGTCTGGACGACGCCCTGGAGAAGGGAATGGCAAACACCCCACTCCAGTATTCTTGCCTGGAGAATCCCATGGACAGAGGAGCCTGGCGGGCTACAGTCCACAGGGTTGCAAAGAACTGGACATGATTGATCACAGGGCGCACACATAGAGCTGGGTTTGGGGACAGGTAGACCCGGGCTGCTCGCCTGGAGAATCCCAGGGATGGGGGAGCCTGGTAGGTCTATGGGGTCACACAGAGTCGGACACGACTGAAGCAACTTAGCAGCAGCTGCAGCAGCAGACCCGGGCTGGGATCAGGAGCTCAGTTCTGTCAGGCCTCTGCTAGGTGTTCTGATGGCATTTCGGGTGGTACCTGTCTAGCCTTTTGTGGGGCTAGACAATGGCTTTTCCCTTGTCTTACTTTTCCTTCTTGGACATAAATTCCTACAGCGTACGTGCAGCCTGGTTTCATATTTACTAGCACTTGACAGAGGAGCACCCGTTCCCCAGACATAAGATGTCAAGTGTCCTACAACATGGGAGAACTTGCTCTCCTTGTATTTACAGAGTTAATACCCAGAGCAACAGCCCGCGGGGAAACCTGAGCACATCCACAAGGGTGCAAGACAAAATATGTGCCTCGCAGCACCGTCAATGGGAGCGAAACACAGGGACAGTTTTAAACGTTCAAACGTAGGAGGTTCCATAAATAAATTATGATTTCTCTCTACAGTGAAACGCTTTGCCATTATTATCAATTCTGAGCTAGTTCTATTTGCGGTGGCACTGAACAATGTTAATTATTTGTTAAGTGAAAAAAGAAACAGGTCCAAAATGGGATGATTCTGGTATTATTAGAAGCCTATTTACACATGTATACATGCCAAGGGAAGGATATGCATCAGAGCTTTAATGCAGCGTTTTTCTCTGAGCGACAGAATTATAGGTGTTATTTGTCCCATTTTCTGTTTTTGCCCATGTGTATTTTCAATGTCTTCTATAAATGTATGAGCCAATGGAGTAATCTGAAAAAAAAAATCAACAGCAAGAACAGGGAACTAAAACAAAAATGAGAAATAACACATATGAGACCCATTGGCCATGTGGTATCTTATCATAAAGGACAGTTTACAGACTGAGTTATGCCCCCCATTCCCCAAATTTAGACACTGAAGTCTCAACCCCCAGTACTCCAAAATGTGAATTTATATAAAGTCTTTAAAAGAGGTAGTTAAGATGGAGCAAGGTCATTTGGGTGGGCCCACTATCACTGACGTCCAAATAAGAGGAGGTTAGAACA
Organism: Bos indicus; assembly: GCF_029378745.1. NCBI lineage: Eukaryota > Metazoa > Chordata > Mammalia > Artiodactyla > Bovidae > Bos > Bos indicus. The sequence continues at coordinate 68,489,458 of NC_091779.1, read as the reverse complement.
CAGACCCCAGAGAAGGCCATGGCACCCACTCCAGGACTCTTGCCTGGAAAATCCCATGGACAGAGGAGCCTGGTGGGCTGCAGTCCATGGGGTCGCTAGGAGTCGGACATGACTGAGCGACTTCACTTTGACTTTTCACTTTCATGCATTGGAGAAGGAAATGGCAACCCACTCCAGTGTTCTTGCCTGGAGAATCCCAGGGATGGGGGAGCCTGGTGGGCTGCCGTCTCTGGGGTCGCACAGAGTTGGACACGACTGAAGCGACTTAGCAGCAGCAGCAGAACACAGACCCACGTGGAAGAAAGGCCTTGGGAAGACACAAAGAGAAGACAGCAGCCTACGAGTCAAACAGAAGGGCCGTAGAGGAAACGAAGCTTGTGAACATCTCCATCTGGGGCTTCCAGGCTCCAGAATGGTGAAAACATGCATATTTGTTCTTTAAGTGACTCACTGGTGGGTACATGGTTAAGGCAAAGTCATTCAGGGCTGCCCTCCTGAGTGCCAGGGACAGGTCTATACTAGATACGGTCCTAGTGGTAAAGAACCTGCCTGCCAGTGCAGGAGATGCTAAGGGATGTGGGTCCTTCTCCCAGAAGGACATGGCAACCCACTCCAGTATTCTTACCTGGAAAATCCCGTGAAGGGAGGAAACTGGCAGGCCACAGTCCGTGGGGTCACAAAGAGTCAGACACAACTTAGTAGCTAAGCACGAGCAAGAGACCTTTCCATATTTTATCCTATTTCATGTACACATCAACTCTTTTGAAGTTTATTACTAATTTCAATTTACAGGTAAGGACACTGAGACATTCAAGGCAAACTCAACAAGACTGCTCCCTTCCATCACAAGGATCAAAGCCCTGGATCTTTCAGCTGCATCGCCTGGCTCTGGAAGGCAGCTCCTGCCTGTACAGCATGCTTGCATGGAGCTTCCTTCCCTATCAAATTAATTTCTGATATCCCATTCCAGCTAATGCTACTGCTGACTTTAATACCTTCTTACCTGACTTTCAATGTTTTTATGTTTAAGCTTGCTCTTCTTCTACCTAATTAAGATATTTGTACCTCCTCATTACATCCGGAAGAAAACTTAATTACAGGACTTTTTTTTCAGGCATCTTGGCAGTACAATATTAAAAGTGCTTAGGAGGATTTTTTGAGGACATTTAAAATAATAATATGTAAGCAGATTAAAGCTAGTGGTGAAGAACTCTCCTGCCAAGGTAAGAGATGTAAGATACTCTGGTTCGATCCCTGGATCACGAAGATCCCCTGGAGGAGGAAATGGCAACCCACTCCAGTATTCTTGCCTGGAGAAGCCCCGTGGACAGAGGAGCCTGGTGGGCTGCAGTCCATGGGGTCTCAAAGACTCAGACATAACTGAAGTGACTGAATATGCGTGTATAAGCAGATTAAGGACAAGCCAGATGGAGTTTTGGTTGGAATGGTTTAGTTTTTTCCATAGGTTGCCATTTTCTTGTGACACTGCTATCAAGCTAGTCTACATGTCCCCTTCAATATAGAAGATCACACTGGTTTCCCATAAAATGCAGTTCGCCATTTATTAGGGAAAATTCAGCACAACTATAGATTTTAGTGTCTACAGTCCCCAGCAGCAGGGAATTTCCAACAGACAGTCTGGGTTGTCTTTATAAAGCTGTATCCTAGCAGGGTCCGTTTCCAGAAGGTAAGTAAGGAGTCAGGAGTCCGTTTCCAGAAGGTAAGTAAGAATGATGTCCACCGTGTATTCCAAAGTTAGTATTTGCCATCATAAGCCAAGGATATGGGTTGAATCATCTGTTAACCAATGTGACAATGGTCCATTCTGGTATACCTTTCTGCAGAAATTAGACATTATCAGCCTAACAGCTCTCCCTAAGTGGAGGCTGCTTGCAAATTGTTTTAAAAACTGATTTCTTTTCTATGCCAAGCATAAGAGGCCTCTGCAGGGGGACTTTCTCTCGCTGCCCATCTTTTATCTCGCACAGCCTACCTTCCCCCCAAGAAAAATAGGAAAAGGCTATTGAGATCAGAGTCGCCTCCTAAGTTCTATTGTGCAGGCTGCCAGCGGCCACGGGATTTTGATTGTGCAGAAACAAGATGGCAACAATGTTCTTGCAATCGGGGCTCCCGTGACAAGCCTCCTAATTTATAAGTGCGCGGAGCACGGGGCCACTGTGGCATGTTGGCTGATAATAGCGGTTCGGGCCGGCCCGCTCCGGGGCGGGTCGCCTCATATCGGGCGGCCGCCGAGCGCTAAGCGGCCAGAGCAGAGATGCTGCACTCAGCCATCATTTAAAAGCCTCTGACAAGAAGAAAGTGTTACGATGTTTAACTTATAGGGCATCCAAATGTCACAGACCCCAGCAAGTTCCTATTAGCAATAACTCAGGTCCTCTGAAGGGATCTGACATTCAGAACTGATGAGTGCTGGTCCCGGGGGCCTGCTCCGACCCAGCCTCGCCCAGGCCACGCGGTAACCCGAGCGGCCCAGGGGTCAGACCGTGAGAGCCCCCTTCAATTTAGTGAGCCGCTTCTGCCCGGCCGCCGGGGTTCTGACTCGGCACAATAAATTTCCCAGAGAGCATAAAGAGCCATCTAGAGTATATCAAATCAATATGAACGCGGCTCGCAGTGCTATCTGAGGCTACAGTTCACAAAATAAACTAGGCCAGGGGCTGGGTTTCTGCCCTTGGCAATCAATCAGGCTCCCGGGTCATGGATTTTAGTGTAAATTAACACAGCAGAAACCATCACGCTCCCCAGAGGATGATATAATACGGGATTTGCTTTCTTTTTTTGCCCCCCTAAACCCCATTTCATTGCTTCTGCGCAGAGGTGGTGTTACGCTGAACAGAAATAACGAGAAGCAGTGATTAGGACAGTGGTGGAAATCATAAAACAAAACATTAATATTCTGCTGACAAATGCACAGGAAAAGCACATTGAATTAGGTAAACAGTTACTAAGCACAGGAAGGGAATGGAATTTCATTGGAACCCATTCAGCTGGACTTTCTAAATTGACCTCATTAAGTAGATGGCACTAATTGTATTAGGTTACATATGTGAGAAAGGAAAAGATGCAGTGCTGGGTATTTTGTTACAGAGTGTTCTTCTCAGCACTGAGCATCTGCCCTGCTCTGTGAGCGACCCAGCGAATGTCTCCTTGAAACACTTTATAAACAAGTGGGCTCAGCGCAATCCCCACTCCCTCCACAGTCTCTAAGCTCAGAAAATGTGTGAGACACCGCAGTTGTTGAGACACAGGAAATCGTCTTATCTTCTGGTGAAGGGCACATAAGCATCACCGTATGTATATACACGTGCATATATATATATACACACATACATATATACACACATACACATATATGCACATATATACACACATGTATATGTATACACACATATATGTACATATATATACATATACACATGTATATGTATACACACATATATGTACATATATACACATACACACATATATGTACATATATACACATACACACATATATACACACATACACATATATGCACATATATACACACATGTATATGTATATACACACATATATGTACATATATATACACATATGCACATATATACACACATGTATATGTATACACACATATATGTACATATATACACACACATATGCACATATATACACACATGTATATGTATACACACATATATGTACATACATATACACATACACACATATATATACACACATGTATATGTATACACACATATTATGTACATATATATACACATACACACACAAACACACACACACATATATACCTACATATGAACACCCATCAGCAAAAATAATTTTTAGAACAAATCCTGAAATGCTGTAGGGTCTAGAAAACCTTGAAAATGTAATGAGTTGGGTTTGAGAGACGAGAAGAAATCTGGACTTGATTTTTTTTTTTTTTGGACTTGATTTATTTTGAAGGAATAAAAAAAGAAACTCTCACACCTCACCATCCTCCTTAGCGCATTTACAGTCTGTCAAATCACATTGCAGGTACACAGAGAGAGGCAAGCTTCATTTTTTCCTACAGCCTAGAAAAGCTGCTTTCTGGGCCTGGATCAATATCAAAATAGGGTCCACATATTTGAATGAATATCTTTTATTCATGTAAATTAATAGTTTGTGACTTACTAAAATGCAGACTCAAGATGGCAAGATGGTGTTTCTATTGCTGTCACGGGGAGAGAGACCCTCTTGGACCCCACACATGAGTAATTGCATCGTATCCAGGTGACTGAGTCACTGGTTCAAAATATGAGGCTTCCTCAGCCTTCACTTTCTCAGAGGGAAAACGCCTGTCCTCGGGGATATCAAGGGGTTTTTCTGACCATCTTGTGAAACAGTTTGTGCAGGAGGAACATGGGAAGATTCTAAAGCATGAGTCTCACATGAGCTATTATAACAGTTATTGTCAAGAATCAGCCAACACTGGCACCACTTCTCTTGCTTCCTTGTTGTTCAGTCAGTCAGTCATTTCCAACTCCTTGTGCCCCCACGCACTGAAGCCCACCAGGCTCCTCTGTCCATTGGATTTTCCAAGCAAGAATACTGGAGTGGATTGCCATTTCTTTCTCCAGGGACTCTTCCTGACCCAGGGATCGAACCTGCATCTCTTGCATTGGCAGATGACTAGTGAGTCATCAGGTCCATTGCTTCCTTAGGAGTGTAATTAAAATCTACTTATGAATCTTTTTAAAAAAATTTTTGGCACCTGGTGGCAACTTGTCTGAGATTGTCTTGGACTAAGCACTGTTTCTAAGACAAAATAGCATTTGGCTAAACATTTTTAAGGTTTTTTTTTTTTTTTTTGAACAGAGAAGACCATCATCATCAGACAGAACAAGCAATTATAACAACAAACATACACGACAGACAACAAACATGTATGTGCACAACAAACATACAGCTGTCAGGAAGAGTTAGGTGTTGGAGTAAAGAGCAGTGAAGAGAGGGCTGTTTCTCTCGATAGCTGCCCATCAGTATGTCAAGAAGAGACCCACTCAGGTTTGAAGTTCAAAATGAGTATCTTGGACATCAGCTCATGTCTATATTTAACCTCTGCTGCGTCATTTGTTTGGCCTATTTCTGAGCTACTCCTTTGAAGAAAAGTTATAACCAACACAGGCAGCATATTAAAAAGCAGAGACATTACTTTGCCAACAAAGGTCCGTCTAGTCAAGGCTATGGTTTTTCCAGTAGTCATGTATGGATGCAAGAGTTGGACTATAAAGAAAGCTGAGCACCAAAGAATTGATGCTTTTGAACTGCTATTGGAGAAGACTCTTGAGAGTCCCTTGGACTGCAAGGAGATCCAACCAGTCCATCCTAAAGGAAATCAGTCCTGAATATTCATTGGAAGGACTGATGCTGAAGCTGAAACTCCAATACTTTGGCCACCTGGTGCAAAGAACTGACTCACTTGGAAAAGACTCTGATGCTGGGAAAGATTGAAGGTAGGAAGAGAAGGGGACGACCGAGGATGAGATGGTTGGATGGCATCACCGACCAACAGATCTGAGTTTGAGCAAGCTCTGGGAGTTGGTGATGGACAGGAAGGCCTGCAGTGCTGCAGTCCATTAGGTCACAAAGAGTCGGGCATGACTGAGCGACTGAACTGATTTCTGAGCTACAGGATCATGAAGAAAGATACCTGTTACAAGAGGGCACTCTCTGGTAAAGTCCAGCTGAAAACTATTTTGCAAATAATGTGTTGAACAGCTTAATTTTGGTGACAGAGACACATATGCATGAGCTTAACTTCCAAAATAGCCATGTCATGAGCCATGTCAACATGAACAAGATTTCCTTAAAACAGAAAAGTTTCATGACAAGAATTCTGAGAAGCTCACTAAGCGAGAAAATATATGATGGTGCAAAATCCATAATCCCAGCAAACTTTCTTTAAGTCAGCTGCGTCAAGAAGCAAGGATTGGATTAGATTCCAAGTTCTTGCATGGAACAGGATTAATTCTAAATAAAGCATGACAATGAATACTGCTTTCAATTTCCAAGGTTGATTAGAACTGGGTCCTTTAGGTATTTGTCATGTACATGCCCAAAAAAGATGAGCTGTGAAGAGAGATTTGATGTCTTTATTCCTTTCTACTTTGTAGGCACGAGGTGTATCTTAAGCCCAAGAGCAGGGGGATTGCCACCAACACCCACGTTCAGCTGGAGGTCATTACCCTTGCTGCTGTTTGAAAGAACGCAGGGCGCACAGAGGCTCTTCTGATGCACCTCCAAAACTGTGGGTTCTGGCTATCTGTTCAGCATCTTAACCAAACTTGACTGATTGGTTTTAACTCCGTTGATTGACCATAGTGGAGATTTTGGCACTGTGTAGACATAGATTCAATAGAAAATGCCAGCTGAATGTATTCTTTGACTGTAAAATGCAGACCATACAATTGGCTGATTGACTGGGAAAAAAATATATTTTTTCATTTGTCTGACAGGAATTTTGGAATTAGATAAAAATAAAGAATAATTCTCTGGATCATCCTAAGGAAAGCCATATGCCTGGACCAGAAACTGTCAGAAAAAGTATCAAAGGAGGAATAATGTCAAACACAGGGTCTGTTCTACACTGAATTCTGAGGGTCCTTGGAATGAATTTCTTTTTCTATATGGCACATGCCATGCAGAAAATGCCTAGTAATTTCTGTGAGGTTTCTACAGTTTGTAAAAACAGTAGCATAAAAGCCTTCTTTTCAGGTGAGCATCGTCATGCCAGGTCATGGACACACCTTGTCCAATCAACTGAGTGACAGCTAAGAGGTGGAGGGGGGAGTGAGAGTTGACCTGAAGGTCATGGTGTCTGGAGCCAAGAGAAATGAGGTGAAGTCCTACAAATAGTCAACCACTGGAAGTGGGAGGGAGGCGACCCAAAGACACGAAGTCATCAGGGAAATTCAGAGGAAATACAGACTAGGCTCAAGAAAGGGACAATGAGACTCAATATCCCAACATCTTTGCAGACCTAAATACCTGGAACTGTCCTTGATTTTATCCTTTTTGCTCACTCCACATGCTTTTGTGGAAATCTTTTTGTCCCTACCTTTGAAATGTAAAGGACCTCCCCTGGTGCCGTTGCCTCCACGGCTACTACCCCCGGCCTGAGCCCCCACTGCAGTTTGCTGCGTTATTCTAGTATTAGTCTCCGTGTTCTCCTGGCTTCTGCCCTGTCCTTCGAGAAGTTGTTCTCAAGGTGGTACCCAGAGTGACCCAATTAAAATGTGCATCAGGTGTCAGTTCACCTTTGTTCAAACTCTGTAATGGCCTTCCCTCACTTCCCTGCTGCACGCTCCATGTCCTAACTCTGCACCCTTCCCTGGCTCCCAGGGTCCCAGCTACACTGACCTCCCAGTGGCTCTTCAAATGAACATGTGAAGTTTCTCCTCCTGCCTTTTACAGTGGCCATTCACTCCAAGGGGATTCTTCTGTCCTTGGGAACTTTGTGGTGGATTCCTACCTCACTTTCACATCCCACTTTCTCTTAAAATTGCAAGCACATTCCTGGCACTCCAGTTCTTCACAGACTTAGACCTTATAGTGCCATAGGTTCAGTTCTGTTCAGTTCAGTCGCTCAGTCACGTCCGACTCTTTGCGACCCCATGAGTCCCAGCACGCCAGGCCTCCCTGTCCATCACCAACTCCCAGAGTTCACTCAGACTCATGTCCATCGAGTCGGTGATGCCATCCAGCCATCTCATCCTCTGTCGTCCCCTTCTCCTCCTGCCCCCAATCCCTCCCAGCATCAGAGTCTTTTCCAATGAGTCAACTCTTCACATGAGGTAGCCAAAGTACTGGAGTTTCATCTTTAGCATTATTCCTTCCAAAGAAATCCCAGGGCTGATCTCCTTTAGAATGGACTGGTTGGATCTCCTTGCAGTGCAAGGGACTCTCAAGAGTCTTCTCCAACACCACAATTCAAAAGCATCAATTCTTCGGCACTCAGCTTTCTTCACAGTCCAACTTGACTCTTTATCACATACTGTTGATAGTCCAAGCTCTCCAGGAGATGCAAAGTCACTGAGGGTTCGGTACCTTTTCCTGTTTTGTCCATTGATGCATCCCAGACATTTTGAATGATGTCTGCCATTTAGTAGAGTCTCAAAAATATTTGCAAGATGAAAAAAAATTAAAAAGGATGTATAATTGACAAAGATTCTTAAAAAACAAACAAGAGAAAGACAGTCTGCTGTCCCAGAGAACTCTGGCTTCACTTTGCTCTTAGACCTAATGGGCTATCAGCTGACCCTAGGTCCTGCCTGAAGGTAATGAAAGTCCAAGAGAGGAGGTGCTGAGCTGGGTAGGGGATTGTAGAGCAAGCACAGAAATCCAGTGGAGAAATGAATCTGGCATCTTTCCCTTTATTCACAGGTGCGCTATGCAAGATGGTGTGCTGTGTGACTGGAGATTGGGCTTTGTCCTCCAGCTTCCTACTATAATCTCTGAGTAATTTGAGATCAGATGAAACTTCTAGGGTGTGATTAGGGCATGCCGACCCACTCCAGTGTTCTTGCCTGGAGAATCCCATGGACAGAGGAGCCTGGAGGGCTATAGTCCATGGGGTCGCAAAGAGTCGGACATGACTGAGTGAATAACACACACACAGGCCGTGGTTAAAGTATATGTATGTCCGTGCCCATGTGTCTGCCTATTAAAAGTGCATCATTTCAGATAAAGTTAAGATATTCTAGGAAGATATTAAGGAATCCAACTTAACAAATTGGCCACTAAGATTTTTATTTAAAAAACATTCAGGTTAATATTAGATCATTCTATTTATCACTCTATTTATTACCATTCTATTTACCGTTTGTTTCAAATCTTCCAGTGGGAAAACATAATGATAAAGAGGTCTATCAAGAAGGTTTCTATTTTATCACAGATTTTATTTGTGCAGAAAAATCAGCATCTTCAATTCATGATAATCTCTATGTGTAAAGTTCTGACCACACTCCCAGGCTGGATCCTAACAATAAATGAAAGCTGAATGTTTAAGCATATCAGCCTTTTATTTTAATGATACTAAGCACCAGTTTGAATGACTTTTAATTTACTCATTTATTCAAATATCATGAAGGGAAAATAATCTCATTTAGAGATATATTTTTAATGTGGAGGAAATGTATACAAATCCAGATAGGTATACGGTATGGGTAAAGCAGCCAAGAGATCATTTATTATGTGAAATGATGCCCCTACCTCCTGCATTTAGCTGATTTGTTTTCCCACAAAGTGTCATAGTTTCCAAATTCCTTGCTAGAAAATATTTACATTCTAACCTAATATAATTAGGAACTCATTGAGCTGAAACATTACATAGGTTGGTTTTCATTATAATTTCTGCATAATATTGCACACATTTTCTAGGTAGTAATTAGATACATTAAGGATGAATGATTCCTTGGGGGCTTATTCTAGAGATTTTTCTTCCGAATTTGTGTCAGGGGTCACCCAGGGTGGAAAACAATAACTGTCACTGAGGAGAATGCAGATAAAAGCTTCTGAAATGAATCAATGGCCACGGACCAGGAATTGGACGTTTAAATTATCCAAGCCATCAGACTTCCGACCCTTGAGCTACACCTGAAGCAGAACACAGATGGACAGGAAGTTACCTGCATGCGTTACTGGTGCTTTGAGAAAAGAAAATGAGCGTATAGCTTTCAAATAAATGTAAGTTTGGACAAAACAACTATTTAATTGATGCCACAAATAAAGTGTTATCAACCTAATTAACAAAGGATTAACAAAGGTTAACGAAGGATTGCTTATTTTTGACCAAGGTGAATTTTATTTAGCTGTCTTAATCTTTTAGAGGGGCTCCCCTGGTGGCTCAGACAGTAAAGCATGTGTTTGCAATGCTGGAGACCTGGGTTAGAGGTTTGGTTCCTCCTTCACATAATGGAGCATTATTCTTTATAATCTTTGGACTTATCCAAGCTAAAAATGTGGAGAAGGAAATGACAACCCACTCCAATATTCTTGCCTGGAGAATCCCATGGACAGAGGAGGCTGGTGAGCTACAGTCCATGGGGTGACAAAGTGTCGGACACGACTGAGCGACTAAACAACAACAACACAGCTAAAAATGTCCGATATTTGTAAAACGTGTGTTGTTTTGTAATTTTTATATCGAAAGTCTATTTAAAATATCTCAGAGTATCTTTAATTTTTTACTTTTTACTTTTCTTTTTAGAAATATGTACGTTTTGAATTCACTCTATGGAATTAATGTTCTTGGATCAATTTCTTTTAAACCGAGTTTTCTTTGGTACACGAGTCCTCATTTTCCTCCACAATGTAAGTGCTATTTGGAACAATAATGTAAAATACCATACTAAACTGATTTTTCTAGATTTAGCAAATGCAGATATAGGACACTCAGGTAAGTCTGAATTTCAAATAAACAACCACCAGTTTTTGATACCAGCATGTTCCAAATACTGCACAGAGCACGCCTATACTAAAAATAAATGTATTCCAGCGGATTCATTTTGATATTTGGCAAAACTAATACAATTATGTAAAGTTTAAAAATAAAATAAAATAAAAAAAAACGCACATTAGAGTATGAATTTCACACCTCAGTTTCCTTCTTTGGAGAAGTAAGCGAATGAAGCATCTTGAACAGGTTGAGTGAGAGGTACTGAATTCATTTCTCAGTGCACACACTGGGCTGAATGGGAGGTGATTCACACTGAGACCTGCAAGATCTCTCGGCCCCAGAGGTGGTCTGGTGCCCAGACCACCCTCAGCTGCCTGGCCAGGTGGTTGTGTGGAGATGGCACGCTGGTGCATTTCATATGTCCACTTGCCTGGGCCATAATGTGTCCATTTATTTGCTTAAACACTGCTCTGTGTGTTTCAGTGAGGGTGTTTGGGGATGACTTTAACATTCACATTGATTGGTTGAGCAGGTGGTCCTCCCTACTGTGGTTGAACCTCATCATGTCAGTCAAAGACCAGAATATCAGAATCAACCCAAAGGGCTGCCTGGCCCCCAGATTAGAGGGAATTCTTCCTGTGAGGCTGCCTTTGAGCGGAGACATCGTCTGTTCCTACCTTTGGACTCAAACTGAAGCACGGGACTAGAAGTACGCCAGGGCCTCCTGGGCCTCCCGCGTGCTGACTGCACGTCTTAGGGTTTGTCAGCCTCCAGAATCACACGTGGCAGTATTTTATGGTAGATCTCTCTGACTGCCTATGTTTCTGACACCATCTCTCTCTGTCTCTGTCTCTGTGTACACACACCTTAGAAAGACCATGTGCAGGTGTCCTAGGAAGGCAGCTATCTGAAGATCTGCCCACCTTCAGATCTAATATCAGGTATCCGAAATGTCTGCTAGAGTCATTCCCTCTTCTCCAGGAAACGTTACCAGCAGTCTAGACAGGTCGATAATCCCAGAAGACCTCTTTCAGATATTCCGCACACAAACTCAAACCCAGTGTTTAATCTCCAGGCATTGCAAATTCAACGTTCTGCAGCTCTCAGACTCAGCGTCTACCAGACGATTGCCAGGAAGAGAATCCTCACTAGAAATCAAATTGGGTGTAAGCTTGGTCTCAGACCTCTGGCCTCCAGAACTGTGACACAATAATATCTGTCAATGAAAATTAATCAACCATCAATTTATGAAAGAAGTAGAAAAGTTTACTCAAGCCAAATGTGGGGACTATAACCCACGAATAGCATCTCAGAAAACTCTGAGAACTGTCCTGCCCTTGGAAGTCCAGGCACAGTTCAATATGTGTTTTGAGACAGAGGTTCTGTACCTTTTAAGGTATCACTGACAGTTTACACAATCCAGAGCTCAAGGTTATTGTGGTCCCTTACAAGATCAAGAAGGAATGTTGTCTTTTCAGGCGTTGTCTTGCTGGGAGAATGCTGCTCTTTATGGTCAAGCAGGTATTTCTGCTGATGGGGGAGATGAGCTCCATGCATAATGCAGACCCAGGATGTTCAGTTAAGGGAGAGAGGCGGCCAAAGGGCAGAGAAGTGGCTCTATGTTTATATTGCTCTTGTCTTGTCATAAAATACGAATTTTATTTTGCAGTCTGTAGGTTAAGCCCTGCAGTCTATGGTGTTTTGTTATGGCAGGCTAAGACCAAAACAGATGAGATGGCTGTGACAATCATCTGATAGAGGCTGAGCCTGAGAGCTGCAGAACCTTGAATTTGCAATGCCTGGAGATTAAACACTGGCTTTGAGTTTGAGTGCAGAATATCTGAAAGAGAACTTCTGGGATTGTAGACCTGCCTACACTGCTGGTAACACTTCCTGGAGAAGAGGGAATGACTCTAGCAGACATTTCGGAACCTGATATTAGATCTGAAGGTGGGCGACCGACTATGCAGTCAGACTCCCAACTGTTGTTGCTGATCCGTCACTCAGTCGTGTCCGACTCTTTGCAACCCCAGGGACTGCAGCACGCCAGTGTCCTTCACCATCTTCTGGCGCTTGCTCAAGCTCATGTCCTTCCAGTCAGTGATGCCATCCAGCCATCTCATTCTTTGTCGTCCCCTTCTCCTCCTGCCTTCAGTCTTTCCCAGCATCAGGGTCTTCTCTAAGGAGTCAGATCTTTGCATCAGGTGGCAAAGTATTGGAGCTTCAGCTTCAGCATCAGTCCTTCCAATCTTGGTACAGCGAGTATATTGTATTTTTCATATTCTTCTAGAAAAAAAAATCTGTAACATCTACTGGTTATTTTTTCTTGATATCACCTATTTTATAATGGAAACAAGAGGTCCCCTTGTTGCAGGAACTTTTATCTACTCCAGAGGCAAAACATCTACAGTAGGCATAGTGATACTTATGAATTGCTTGTGCAAGATTTCTGTGATCTACCTGCCAGGCTGTATCATTCTCACCTGTAGGCAAATTCCTGGCCTCCAATATAAAATATATTTCTTCAGGTCCTCTGCTATACTTTTCCTGACTGGTAGGTGATATGTACTTTTGGACTAAATAGGAAGAGGTGTTTTCTTTTTGTTTACACTCAAGCACCACAAGAATAAATAGTGAATGTAACCAATTATTGAAATATATTGGTTGTTTTCATCATTTTGGTGATGGCACTGCTTGATAACATTTGAAGTGACAACAACTGTTTTCAAAATATCATTTGATATATTTCAGCACTTTACTGACAGGGCATCTAACAATATCTATTTAACTTTGTAATTATATTTATTTACTTTTATAATTAAACAAGGAGATTTCAGAAAATGGGTTTAACCTTCAATTATTTAGGATGAAAAATGACAACTCCAATTACTGCATGTCAAAGTTCTGCTTATTTTTGTTTTTCTACTTTTCATCATTTCTTAGAAGGGAAGCCCATTTCCAATTACAGCTCATGCACTTCACTTTCCCTTTATTTATTGCATCAGGAATATTTTTAAAGCCTCCACATTGTTAAAATTATCTTGTGCATGTAGAACCTTGTGTCTCAAAAGTAAATGTCAACATTCTGTGCTTCCTGCTGTTTATTGCTAGAAAATAGTGCTCCCAAACCACATTGATTAATTTTCCAATATTACCTAAAAGTCTTGATAAGATATTGCCATAAATCCATGTTCTTTTCATTGAACTTTGATGTATGAAATATCTGAGGAAGGACTCTTGGTAAATGCACTATTCTTCATAGCCTAGGAAGTCCTCATTGGCTTTCGATATTTATTCATTATCTCTGAGCTCAGAGTAAGCACCCAGTCATCCAGGGCAGTTCTGTGGGTACCTGAGTTACTTGCAAAATGAGGGATAATCACTCCTCTGGGCTACATAATGTAGCCCCTGATCTCTCTTGCTCCAATGCCACCAAATTATCTAAGACCCTGGAATCTTCTTGCCTGGAGAGTTCCATGAACAGAAGAGCCTGACTGGCTACAGTCCATGGATTGCAAAGAGCCAGACACAACTGAGCGTCTGTCACACACTCAGGGTTCACTGGTGGCTCAGACCATGAAGAATCTGCCTGCAATATGGGAGGCCCAGTTTCCATCCTTGGGTTGGGGAGATTCCTTTGAAAAGAGGAGGGCTGCTCACTTCAGTGTTCTTGCCTGGAGAATCCCATGGGCAGAGGAGCCTGTCGGGCAATAGTCTATGGGGTCGCAAAGAGCCAGATAAGACTGAGGGACTAATACTTTGAAAGGTTAGAAAAAACACGATTAAAAAGACCCCACAAATCCTTTCGCACTGCTCTGGTCACAGTGGGCTTGGCCATGTTGGATCCAATGTGAACAATAATTATCCAAGAACAATGATATGTATCACCTACAGTCCAGAAACTGGCCAGTAAGAATGGATATAACAGGTTGAATGTTTCACGTCCTGAAGTCTGATGAGATTAGCAAAGAGATAAGGAAATCTGAGTTTATATCGCATGGTAAGAAGCATAAATCCAAAGCTGGTAAAATGCTTGAGAAAATTTGCTCATTCACCAGTGGTTAGCATCAAGGAAATCTTCACTTTATATAATGGGCCTTGCAAGGGTACTCAGGAACGCATAGCATGTCAGACTGGCTCCTGTGCGCAGTGCAAGAAGACAAAACAAGATTCGTTTACATGAACTTCTTAAAGCACAGTGACAGACAGATCAGCGGTCATCTGAGTCTGACATGGAAACGAGAGTCAACTCCAAGGTGACACAAGGGAACATTGTGGAGCAACAGAAATAAATCATAGCCTGATGGATCATGGTGACCAAAAATCATATATGCTTGTCAAAACCTATTGCGTTTTTCCCCTAAAATTGATGGGTTTTTAATGTATCTATATTATACCTCAATAAAGATGATTAAGGGGAAAAAAAGATTGAAAATCAACTAGTCAACAATAGACTTACTTTTTTTCCCCACTCAGAAATGAGAAGGAAAACACATACTACATTTTGGAACCTCCTACCAATTTACCTTGCATATATTTCTTATTAGAAAACTACACTTAAAAATTAGGAAAATGCAGGAATATAAGGAAATGCAAAATTTTATTTTATGTGAGTGGCTGAAAATGGGTTCGTGGCATAACTGTGGGCACTTTCATGATTGGAAATTTGTGTTATTTCTCAAAGAAAAGGTAAGAGCCTCTCCCCAGATCTGTCCAGGAGGGAAACCTGAAGCCCACTCATGATGCCAATGATGTTTGATCTAGGTGATGGGTGTTTTTGCTTCTCAAGCTGAAGAGGAGCACAAATGTGATTCTTAGGACAGCTTTTAATGATAACTTAGGGTTTTCCCTGGTAGCTCAGCTGGTAAAGTATCCACCTACAATGCAAGAGACCCTGGTTCAATCCCTGAGTAGGGAAGATACTCTAGAAAAGGGATGGGCTACTCACGCTAGTATTCTTGAGAGACGCTGGTTTGATTCCTGGGTTGGGAAGATGCACTGGAGAAGGGATAGACCACCCATGCCAGTATTCTTGGGATTCCCTAATGGCTCAGTAGGTAAAAAATCCACCTGCAATGCAGGAGGCCTAGGTTCAAACCCTGGGTTGGGAAGATCTTCTGGAACCCCATTCCAGTGTTTTGCCAGGAGAATCCCATGGACAGAGGAGCCTGGTGGGCTACAGTCCATGGCGTCACAAACAGTCAATCAATAGTGTATACACATGTCAACGCCAGCCTCCCAATTTATCCCGCCCCCTCTTTTGGTACCCATACGTTTGTTCTCTATGTCTGTGTCTCTATTTCTGCTTTGTAAGTGAATATTTGTTTTGGTTATATACAGTGTGAGTTGCAATCCCATGCTCTCCAATTGTGATGGTGTTTTTCCTGCAGAAAAGATGAATAAAGAGCTCTTAACCATCAACACTAGATTTTTACAAGATGTCACAGGAAACTCTGTTTTTGACTCAGTGACAAGCCATTAGCAAATGGTAATGGCTCCTAAGCTCTAAGGCTGCCAGAATTTGAGTTTGCTCGAAACAAAACAAAAATGTGTATTTCACGGGCCCCTCAGCCTTACCACATGCCTGGGGTTAAAGTGGACCTGGAAATGCTTACCCTGCAGGTCTCTGAATCTCCACCTTTGTGTTGACTTACAACCTGCAACCTTGAACAATCAAAAGTATGTTTGTTTTCGTATGTTTCTGCCATAGGATTGAAACAACTAAGTATTTATCCTCTCTGAAATCATACACCTGTGACTTTATGTCAGGATAAAGCAGCTAATTCAAGCAGGACAAAGGCACTGTTTCCACATCCAGGTGTTAAGAAGGGAGAATCATAGACTAATAGCAGAGCCTTGAGAGATGCAAAAATTTATTCATCATTTGGAGAAGTCTTAATTGACGGGTCTGCCAACACTGAGACTTCTTTGAAGGTCATAAACAACAAGAAAATATTCTAGAAAGCAATAATCCACTGGCTTCCTAATGTAACACAAAAGTGTCCCGACTGAAGTGGCATGTCATCAAAAATCATTTCTAATTATTTTAAGTCATATTTAGATCAATTCATCGTAATCTCATTAGCTTTCATGTTTATGTCTGAATTAGATTACTTTCATGTTTGTTTAAGCTCTTTTGCTTTTTAAAGCATCTCTTTCAAAGACAAATTGAGCCTGGTTAAAATAGTCAGTGGCTTCTAGGGTTCAGCCTTTGCAGATGCCAGACCCCAGCCAGGACTTCCTGCTTCTTTCTGGAGGAGGAGCTGTCCCCCAAGTGGCTGAGGCCCATAGGAGCCTCTCTGCCCAAGCCCAGGCCCCTTAAAGGAAGCCACCTCCCATAAAGATAAAGGGAGTGTGACTACAAGTCCCGTGACTGTAGACAAAGGGGACTTTGTCTAAAGGTCTTTTATTTGGGGGACGATAGAGTATCCCTTTCAACTTAAGCTCTCACCCTCAAATGTTCCTACTGTGCAGAAACATGCTCAAATGTTGAAGAATCTGCCTGCAATGCAGACCAGGTTCCAACCCTGGGCTGGGAAGATCCCCTGGAGAAGGGAATGGCTATCCACTCCAGTATTCTTATCTGGAGAATTCCATGGACAAAGGAGCTTGTTGGCAGGCTACAGTCCATGAGGTGGCAAAGAGTTGGACACAGCTGAGCAACTAACACTTTCACTTTTTTTCCCACTTTCACATGCAATTAAAATTTAAATAGGGAGAATGTGGACAGTACAACTGAACACTAGCGCTTTAAAGAATAAGGATGTTTAGGAATGTGCTATTATATCCAGCTCATTTTCTCTATTTTACGTTTTTTCAAATTTATTTGCAAATTAAAAATACCTCCAAGTTAGACTTGAACGTTAACTGAATTTCCATTATAAAGGCATCCTAAAATCACACAGAGAAAAAAATGTATTCATCATCTTGTTTTCTTTTTTATT
Organism: Bos indicus; assembly: GCF_029378745.1. Taxonomy (NCBI): domain Eukaryota; kingdom Metazoa; phylum Chordata; class Mammalia; order Artiodactyla; family Bovidae; genus Bos; species Bos indicus. The sequence continues at coordinate 68,472,072 of NC_091779.1, read as the reverse complement.
TTGAACAGAATTTCAGTTTTATTGTGAACAGAATGAGTGGGTTGGCATTAGGGATTATACGACAACTGAACGATGCTGAACAAAATAAATAGAATAGTTGTCAAATCTTAATTGCAGACGTTGGCGATACACCCCAGTCTACACTGGAGGTGAGGAGGGGGAAAGTGTGTGAACGTGCTGTGCTGCAGGAAGCGTCTTTATGTTGCCTCTAAGAATGTGTGTGTGGGGCTGGGGTCGTTTTGATTTTTGTTGTTTGTGTGTCTTTGGAAATCTGATTAGAGCTGAGAATTCCCCAGGAGGGTAAACAAGCACTGTCCTTTTGGGGGTCCCTTGTTCCTGCAGTTTCCTAGGTGTGGTGGTGCCCTGCCCAAACTCCCAGAGCACATTCAGGACAATAGCGCAGGTGATGAGAGAGGGTGTCAGGGGCCAGGCAGTGGTCACCAGCGACGCCCAGGGCCTGATGCCTTTCCTGGTCTGTCCCAGAAGCTGAAGGTGGTGGTAGCCTAGTTTCTGGTCTACAAAGAGCTCCTAAAGCTAAAGCGGACACTGGCCTTGGCGTGCGCCCTCCTGTCTACTGGAGGGAGATCTTCCCTGAATGAAGTGCCACATACAGCCCTGCAAGGGCCCCACCCAGGGCCGAGGTGGGTACACTCTGATGTCAGAGCCAGAGTCATGGACCGCGGGGTACAGGGGGATCCCCTCAGCATCAGCACCTTCCCCTCCGTGTCCTGTCCTTCACCGCTTGCTCAGATGGCCATTCCATGTCCACCAGTAATTGAAATGGTTTCAGTCATAACAACGGGACACTGCTTGAGTTTCCAACCAGGTGAACAAAAGGCAGAATTCAATATGATTGACACTGAGGCTGAATGTATTAGGATGGTCCTTTAGAAATACTTTCTACAGCGTCTTATTCCCAGGCTCACTATGGACCCTTAAAGAGATTATAGCTACTTGTCCTCACAATGTGTGTTCTTGGTTTATTTTCTTTCCTTTAAATAGTACATTTTCTTTTACGATATGTAGCTCTTTGACTGGTTTCTGTTTTGAAAGGTAAGCAACATAAATCACTCGCCAGCTCTTCAAGGAAAGATGTGTTCCTATCTAAAAATGTATATCCCATATTTCCAGTCTCTTAAAATAAAAAACCTTCCAAGGGAAATTACCCTGCATAGAGCAATTTCATGTCATGTAACTATGCAGTGACATGATGCTTTGAGAATCAGACCAATTTTAGGGATGTCTTTCTCACTGAAAGTGGAGAGGATACCATCTCAATGCCAGGGTCCTTCCAGGTGGCTTCTGGAGGGACAGAATCAGGACAGCAAAGGGAGCCACAGCCAAGCGTGTCCATCTGAATCTCCATTCAGATCGCTTGTCACCTCGAGAAGGTGACGGCCATGCCCTGGGGCTCTGGGAGCAGCGGCTGCATTTTATAATTGTGCTAATCTCTTCTCCACCCGTCACTGCTACCGATTATGACTTTTTGAGGTGAGGAGACCTTGGGTTTTGCCTCAAGCTGGTCATTAAGCGTTGCTAACGATAGCTTTCCTGAGGAAATTGAAAATAACAGGATGGGATTTCGTATAAATACGATGTGTCAGAAGCTGGCCCCACCGAGCGTCATCGTTGAGATGGCATAACCTGTATTGCAGGGGAAGTTTTGCCCTATTTTCAAACAGAGTGGAAAGGACTGATGTCCAGACACATCCTTCCCCCTGCCATCGTTGATCAAGGGCCCTCTAGCGAGGAAGGCAACTGCGGCTGGTGCTGGTCTGGGGCCCGTGCTGCCTGATGAAGCTGTACCTTCTCTCCTTTGCTCAGGCCACGTGTAAGGATTGGAGGCCTTCTGTTTGGAATTCAGCCCCTTCCCATGGAGGCTCAGGCTCAATTAGCAAGTGGATAAGAATGAGAAAGGTGGCACTTCCCAGGTTGTACCAGTGGTAAAGAACCCACTGCCAAGGCAGGGCACTTAAGAGATGCAGATTCGATCCTTGGGTCAGGAAGATCCCCTGGAAGAGGGCACAGCAAACCCTCTAGTATTCTTGCTAGAGAATCCAAGGACAGAGGAGCCTGATGGGCATAGTCCACGGGGCTGTAAAGAGTCAGACAGTACTGAAGTGACTTACACAAGGATGAGAAATACAGGGGAAAAAAGAATGAGAAACAGAGATTGAGGAGAGACAGTGTTCAAAATAAATCCGCTGGGATTCTGGTTGAGCTCCCCTGCTTCTGAGTAGAAGGCTACAGGCGCTTTCTTTAAGAGTTGATTTAAAAGGAATCTGCATAGGCAGGAAAAACATTTCTCTCGAGCCTCTTTTCATTCTTTCTTTAAAAATTTTGAAGAAATTTATTTTTATTTCTTTTAAAGTCTTGTTGGAGTATAGTTGATTTATGATAATGTGTTAGTTTCAGGTGTACAACAAAGCGATGCAGCTGTACATATACATACATTCACCCTAAGCCTTATTTTGGGCTTCCCTGGTGGCTCAGACAGTAAAGAATCCACCTGTGATGTGGGAAACCTGGGTTTGACCCCTGGGTCGGGAAGACCCCCTGGAGGAAAGCATGGCAGCCCACTCCAGTATTCTTGCCTGGAGAATCCCCGTGGACAGAGGAGCCTGGTGGGCTACAGTCTATGTGGCCACAAAGAGTTGGACACGACTGAGTGACTGAGCACAGGCCTAATTTTAGTTATCACTATCTCGCAAAACCTCACGTGATGCTCAAACAAGGCAGAGACGTCCAGGAGCCGGGTGACAGGCAGTTCCGGGAGGGGGAGCCGGGGATCTCAATGACAGCCCGTTTGCTTGCAAGAGTTTCCATCATTCGAGGTCTCATCTTTCACTAGAATGCACAATGTTCTGTAGCAACACACACACACAGATGACATTTGTGACCTTGTGCAGGTCACACAGGCTCTCTGAGTATCAGTTTCCTGATTATCAATATGTAAAACTAGGAGATTATAGATCCTTGACAAGGATCTGCTTGTAAAGTCAAATGTGTGTGTGTGTGTGTGTGTTAGTCACGCAGTTGTGTCCAACTCTTTGTGACCCCGTGGATTGTAGCCCGCCAGACTCCTCTGTCCATGAAATTCTCCAGACAAGAATATTGGAGTGGATGGCTATTCCCTTCTCCAGGGGATCTTCCTGACCCAAGGATAGAACCTAGGTCTCGCGCACTACAGGCAGATTCTTTACCATCTGAGCCACCAGGGAAAACCTGAGGTAATAATTGTAGAAAAACCTAGCCTAGTGCTCAGCTTGTGGTAACGTACCCAGGTAGGATAGTTAAACAGGATTCATTCCATTCCAGTTTCGTTAAAGTATTTGAAGTACTGAGGTAGAATTTGTTCATTCATTTAAACATTTTTAAATTTTAATAAGTGTGCTTGTTCTTTTGAGGTCTAAGTTTAAACAAGTTGGTGTCATGTGACTACATGCATTTCTAAGTATGAAGCAGCCCCTGTCACACCCTGACCCCAGTCTCCAAGGTGTGGAGAGAGTCAGCATGTCCTGGCCACCCCCTCACCCCCACTTTGAGGGCACATCTGGGTTTACCTGCCTCTGCAACAGCAGCTTCAGGTCAGGGCTGCCCTGCCCCTGGGGGAGTGCTCCCTGCTTTCCAACAGTTCCTTCTTGTTTCATTTACTTATCTATGACTGCACTGCCTTTGTGATTGGGAATATTGAAAGCATTGGTGCTGCTGATGCTGCTGCTGCTAAGTCACTTCAGTCGTGTCCGACTCTGTGCGACCCCATAGAAGGCCGCCCGCCAGGCTCCCCCGTCCCTGGGATTCTCCAGGCAAGAACACTGGAGTGGGTTGCCATTTCCTTCTCCAATGTGTCAAAGTGAAGTCGCTCAGTCGTGTCTGACTCTTTGCGACCCCATGGACTGCAGCCCACCAGGCTCCTCCATCCATGGGATTTTCCAGGCAAAAGCACTGGAGTGGGATGCCATCGCCTTCTCTGAAGCATTGATGACACTTGTATATTTACTTTCCAAAGAGGTATTTTGTAAACTGAATCAACTACCCAACTGTGTCATCCCAACCATGAACCACCTGAGTCCCATCTTTCTAACAGAGTTAGTTGCTACTGAGCTAATCCTCCTCTGTCTGGAGCCTCACAGTGTGGCCTCATTTGAAAATGTAATCGAGTTAAGATGAAGTCCTGTTAGATTGGAAAAACTGAAAGTGAAAATGTGGGTCACTCAGTCATGTCTGACTCTTTGCGACCCCATGGACCACAGCTCACGAAGCTTCTCTATCCGTGGGATTCTCCAGGTCAGAATGCTGGTGTGGGTTGCCATCCCTGCCTTATCCAGGGGATCTTCCTGACCCAGGGATCAAACTTGAGCCTCCCACACTGCAGGAAGATTCTTTACTGTCTCAGCCACCAAGGTCAGCCATAAATCTGATGGCGGTGTCCTGGGGAAGAGGAGAGGACTCAGAGAGGTAAGCTCAGAGACATAGAGGGGTGACAGGCCATGCAAAGACAGATGTAGAGACGGGCAAGATGCAGCCACAAGCCCGGGATGCCCGGGAGCCTGCTGAGCCTGGGAGAGGCCAGACAAGATGCTTCCTTAGACCCTTTGGAGGGACTGTGGTCCTGCTGACACCTTGATGTCGGGCTTCTGGCCTCAAGACTATGAGATGATAACAACTTTCTGTTACTTTCAGCTATTCTGTTTGCAGCCAGGAACTAACACTGCCTCCAACTTCCATTCCTTATTGCAGAGCCATGCGACTTGAGGGCATGGGTTTTATCCAGCAGTTATGGCTCCTGTGTGTAAGCCCCTCTCTGTCACCCTCCCACAGTAGGATCAACATTTCTCAGCCTCAAACTACACAAATAAAAAAGAGCAATTTAAAAAATGGGTATATTAATATGACATTCTACTAATAAATACACAATACTCTATTAATAGATGCATTTATATACACTACTATGGTAATATGAACTCTCTGAAAATCATTTTTATGTTAAAAGAGATGGCAAAACATCTTTGATTATTTCTGCAAGTAATTCAGTAAGTGTTTAATTTTCACTTTTTTTGCTACTTTTGAAATCTGTTTCATGTGAATTTGATATCAAAGTATTTTTAAAGTAAAAAAAAATGAGGTTGCTATTAGAAAAGACATGAGAAATGCCAGCTAAAAGTACAATTACAAATTCATTTTTAATTTGGAGGGGGCGATACCTTCATTCTGTCTCGGGGCTGAAGCTTTGTGTCTTCCCAAAATTCATACAGTTAAACTTAACCTCCACGTGATGGTGTTTGGAAGTGGGGCCATTAGGAGGTGATCAGTACCATGAGGATGGAGCCGTCATGATGGTATTGGTGCCCCAGAGACCCCAGAGCGCTCCCTTGCCCCTTGGGCCCTGTGAGGACATGGTGAGAAGACAACCGTCCGTGAACCAGAAGTGGCTTTCTCACCAGACACCTAACCTGCCAGCTCCTTGATCTTGGACTTTTCATTTCCAAAAGTGTGAGAAATAAAAGTTCTGCTGTTTGTAAGCCAACATGTCTAGGGGATTCTGTTACAGCAGCTCAAATGGACTTGGATGGTCCATAAATCAAGCTCAATGGTCAAAATGGAAACTTGGTCAAAAGCGCTGCATCACCCACTCGGGCCAGATGGATGGCCATGCCCTGCGGCAGGGCCTCCATCCTGACAGCCACGTGAGTGCACACGGGAGGGCCCCGGCCAGGGCAAGGACGCAGTGGAGGGAGGCGCTGGAGGCCGGCGAGAACCGGGGCTTGTTTGACAACACGCCTTTCCTCCTGTGTCTCTGGCTCTTCTCCTTCCCTTCCCGGGTCTTTCCCATCCAGCCCATCTGACTTTGACTCATCTGAGTCTGCCCTGTCCACCTTCCTTCCTAGCTCCAGCTAAGGGCAGAGTGTTCGTGGACAAAGTTAGTTACTGTAACAACATGGCAGCCCTGCTGGAGCCAGTCCAGGCCAGCTTCTTAGAAAGCCCACAAGTTCTCCCAAACAAATGGTGACAAGAACCCCACTATGGGCAAGTGCCTGTGGTTCACAGGGGAACTTCATCTCCTTTTCTGTGATCCTTGTATGTAAACAACAAATGAACAAGAAAATAGCTTTTAAAAGCAATATTATTTTCTCATCGCAACACTATATTGATTTTGTGCTGTCTCTTCCAGCCTGTGCCCACACATATGCAGATACACTGCGAAAGTGTAATCAGAGTACATACATTTCTGCATTCTGCATTTTCTTACTTAACAGGAGCATTGTTCTCTAGGGCTATGTAATTTTGTACACATATTTTTAAATGACTGTAATATTTCTTCCAATGAATGTATTGGAATTCACCCTTTTCTCTACTCATAGACATTTAAATAGCTTTTCTTCAAATACTTAATAAGCTTGCTTTATATGGTCCTTTTGGGTCTAGACTATGAAAAACCAAGTACGCACCTTTAAAACTGATTTGGAATGCAGCGATTTACAGTTTCTGTTACTTATTTTAGTGAAAATAGGGCAGGGCACACATTCATACCTGTGGGGATGCCATGTGTGTTGGTATGCAGTAGACCTCTTCCTGGGCACACGTCCCTCAGAGTGAGGTTTCTAAAGTTAAAGGGTCCAGCCCTCCTTTTGTCTTCTCACGCGCTGCTTCAGGGTCTACAATCTTCCCCATCAATATGCAGGGACGGTGGGTGCACAGTGAGTGGTCTTTCTGTGCTTTTAAAATACTCCTTTCTTAGGAAAATATGAAGTTAATTATCGCACAAGTAAAACATAGCTTAAATAATAACACTTAGTTTCTTTGACATCGTGCCATACCATATCCATCCTACATTCTGTGAGTAAGAAATAGCATCTCAGAGAAATCAGTGAGAGTCTCAAATTCCTGTAGCTTCTTGGCGATCAACAGAATTATCCCAAGTCCCTGTTGGCGATGGTACGGAACTCACACTGCAGTCTCCTGAATTCCAGGGGACACGTTCTGCAGGGTCCCTGTGTGCCTGAAACAGCTCCTGCTGCTGGAATGGAACCAGACCAGCTGCTTTCCCAAAGATCCAGTCATTCACTGATAACATATTGTTCTACTAGAGCAAAGCATTTCATTTTTTTCTCTTATCAAAGAGAATCCATTCACAGTTACTCATGTAGCAAACATTTAGCACCTGCACGGTGCCGGGTATAGCTCTGGGAACAAAAGATGCAGAGCCAGTTCAGCCATCCAAGGCTCTGTTGTCAGGAGCTTCATCAAGGGAGGAGACAGGATGATAAGCAAGCGTACATTTGAAAGGAAGAAAGAGGAAAAGCAAGCAGAGAAGAAAGGAAAGAAGGAAAGAGGGAGGGAAAAAGAAGGGAGAAATAAAAGAAGAAAGGAGGGAAGGAAAGAGGCAAGAAACATAAACGAAGGAGGGAAGGGAGGAACTAACAAAACCAAAGCCATGCCAGGCGGTTACACGATTCTGGAAACGATTGCTGGTTTGCAAATGTGTCCAGAAAAGACTCCTCAGTGAGGTGTGTGTAAGCAGAGTTCGGACTGGAGTGAACAGCACCCCTGCCTAAGAACAGTGGGAGTGGAAGCTCGGCCAGGAAGGAGAACAGTAGAGATGGAAGAGACGGGTCGGAGGTCAGGTGCACAGAGGAAGGGTGCTGAGGTCAGAGAATCCAACCAGCAGGTGGGGTGATGCAGGGCCGTTGGGGCTATGGGAAGGGTTGTCATTTTTTTTTTTCCTAAAGAGGTAGGAAACCTTTGGAGAATTTCCAGCCACAAGCAGCAGCATCTGAACTGTGGTACACGTGTGTGCACACTGGCATGTTCATTATGACCCAGGAAGTCAGGGAGAGCTCGCCTGGAAGGCTACTTCCTTTCCTGCTCAAGCTCATACACTCTTGTCTCTGCCTTTCTTCCCTTGAAACATAGAATCCCATAGAAGGGATTCTAGAATCCAGTCATAGAATCCAGTCCATAGATAGTTTGGGTTTGTTCAAATAATGGTGCAACGGTGGAAACAGTTGCAGAAAATATTTTGACTTTTCTTTAGAGCCAAACACATCACAGTAGTGTGTCTGAGAAGACGATTGAACATCTGTGGAATTACAGTGGAGCATCCGAACTGGCTTTCTCCCAGGGGAGCAAAAAGCACAGAGGACCTAGAAGAGGGAAAACTACGTACTCATGGCTGATCCAGAGGAGGAGCAGAAAAATTAAGTGATCAACATAGTCTTCCTGAAAACCTGGATCAGGTACGGTCGGTTGGTAGAACCTAAAGGAGATTTGATCTCAAAATTGCCTTTCATGTACCTTCTCTGTTGCCCACTGGTATCACAGGTATGGTTAGAGGGGACAAAGAGTTTCAGGCTGGTTATTAATGATGTTAAATGGGACTGAGTAGCAAGAGGACAAAATGTGCAGATGACACACGATGATTAGGTTGGTGGAAACCAGGGAGAAGGGCTGAGCACCTTAGATGGACTGAACAAAACTCAATAACTGTGCAACATTATGGCAGATGGAATCCACCGCAGATAAGCGGAGACTTACTGGAAAGAACAACTTTAACACCTTCTCTATCCTGAAGGGCTCTGAATTAGCTGTAGCCTCCTGAGAATAAGATCTGAAAATGCTTCTGGCTCACGGAAACATCTGCTTGTGCAGAGCACCAGTCAGAAAGAATGAATGCCATGTCAGGCTGTGTGAAGAGGGTATAAAAAATGCAACAATGATATTAAGTCATCAAAGCAAAGACTTTTCTATAATCTTTTGTAATGCCCAAGAAAAGAAAACATTAAAATGGTGATGAAACTTATGTTGTTGTTGTTCAATGGCTAAGTCGTGTCCAACTCTTTGCGACCCCACGGACTGCAGCATGCCAGGCTCCCCTGTCCTTCACCATCTCCTGGAGTTTGCTTAGATTCATGTCTATGAGGGTCACTGGGCTGTGCACATGCTGGATGGCCATGCAGAGGATAGAGGAATAGGCAGAAGAGTTTTCTCCTTTCACTTCCTACAAATGGATAATATGGTGCAGGGCAAGCAGAATGGTGACTGCCAGCTTGAGTCATCCTCATTCAGGAAATAAATGCAAGGAAATGCACATGCCCATGAAATCCCAGGTAAGAGATACTTCAGACCAAAGACTGTGAGGATTTCCTTCTAAGGAAACTGGCTTAGTTTCTGCAGGTGGTGAGCCGCCCAAGTGGGAACCAAGTATCCAGGAAGGAGTCTCAAGGGTTTTCTGCCAACACGGCTGGCCTGAGCCTCATGCAAAAGCTGTGGACAATTTCACTGCGTGTTCATGTTCCCTCTGCAAGCTAAACTGCCCCATCCTGAATGTATCTCCACCATATCTGCTTGACGTACTTCATTCCATAGCCACTCCAACAAGGTTAACTCTAACTAACTAGAACTATTGAAAAGTTAGTGTGCTCATAGCATTGGTTTCAATGTTTGTTGAGAAGACCCCAAGGATTTTATACATGCATGAATGGCTGTTCTGATTCTTCCTTTATGGCACCATCTCAGTTTTTATTCAGTCATATGAACACTCCAAGGAGGACTGACAAAGGAGCTATCAACAAAGCACTTCCATCTCAAACTTACTATAAATAAACTCTCTCCTTTGAAACAAATTAGAAGTGCTGTAAAAGGTGATTTGTTGACTGCTCTTTATTGAAATAAAGCTGTACTGAATGCTATGCTGTGTCTCAATTTGGAAGAAGCAGCCTCAGTCAGACAATGCATATAAAGCTGGGCCCCATCCCATCCAGGCAGCCTGAGCAGTGCTGTGCTGGATGACCATGCTGTCTAGTTAGGTTCAGTTCTGTTCAGTTCAGTCGCTCAGTCGTGTCCGACTCTTTGCGACCCCATAGACTGCAGCATGCCAGGCTTCCTGTCCATCACCAACTCCCAGAGTTTACTCAAACTCATGTCCATTGAGTCGGTGACACCATTCAACCATCTCATCCTCTGTCGTCCCCTTCTCCTGCCTTCAATCTTTCCCAGCATCATGGTCTTTTCCAATGAGTTAGCTCTTCGCATCAGGTGGCCAAAGTATTGGAGCTTCAGATTCAGTATTAGTCCTTTCAATCAAAGGGTCCCCGTTCCAGCCTTGAATCCCAGTTAAACTTGACCTCCAGATCCCACCCTTCATCTTCTTTATGCTCCTTCAGGTCTGATCATTTGTATTAGCTGCTGATGCAGAGGAACCTGGTGGGCTGCAGACCATAGGGTCACAAAGAGTTGGACATGACGGAAGTGACTCAGCATGCACACGTGCTGATGCTTTGTCATTTACTTCTGCAGTGGATTGCACTGCGGCCCCCACTCTCCTCCCCTCCCTCTGTCCAGGGCACTGTGTAGCGTCCTCTGACCATGGACCCTGGTTCAGCCAGCCATTCCTGAACCTAACTTGGGCTCCAAAATCACTTCAGATAGTGACTGCAGCTATGAAATTAAAAGATGTTTGCTCCTTGGAAGGAGTGACTTTGGAGTCCAAGAAAAGAAAATCTGTCACTGCATCTACTTCTTCCCCTTCTGAAGATTTGCCATGTAGTGATGGAGTGAATGCCTTGATCTTAGTTTTTCGATTGGTGAGTTTTAAGCCAGACTTTTATGGAGCATCATGGAATAGATGTACCTGAGTGTGCCTACTAATTCAGTGAGACCAAGAGACAGGCAGAGTAGACAGAGCATCCAGGTCCAGCTGGGATTAGTGAGTCCCATCTAGATACACATCTGTAGGTGAACCCAGCCAAGACCAGCCAAGACCAGCCAACTCCCAGGATTATCTCTTGAGCCTGAGCACAGATACGACCAGAAAAACTACCCACTGAGACCAGGATGCATCCCTGATCCCTTGTACTATAAAGCAAATAGTTATGTTTTGTTTTGTTTTGTTTTTTTAATTACAGAACCTTGGAGAAGGCTTGTTACACAGCCAGAGCTGACTAGTGTGCTTATTTGTTTTTTGTCTTTTTCTCTCTTCTTTAGAGGAAGAGAAAGTAGAATTTCTTTCCTGCTTTCTTCACTTCTTTCCCCCACTAACACCTAGAGAAATGCCTGGCCCTTAGTAAGGACTCAGAAAATATTTTTTGAACAACAGCATCAGTCAATCACGAAATTAGATTTGGCTGTCAGATGGCTCAGAGCTTACACTTCATTGTGTTCACTGCTTGGAGCAGGAGTTGGAAGACTTTTTTCAGTGAAAGCCAGATAATATACATCTTAGGCTTTACAGCCTTAGATTTCTTTTTCTTATTTGTTTACAATCTTTAAAGATGTAAAAATCATTCTTTGTTCTAGAGGCGTAGGAAAACAGGTGCACTTTACAGTCCCTGCCTACAGAACATTCCTTCTTGTGGGTATCGTGGCGCCACAGGCCGGGTTGCCTCAGAACATTCCTTCTTGTGGATATCGTGGCGCCACAGGTCGGGTTGTGCTGATGGACCCGATCTGTGATCAGAGCCCTCTCTCTTGGAACTCATCATCAGATTAATTAAATTAAATTCATAGACGAGGGGAGGGGGTGACTTCTCCACTTCTACTGAAATCCTCTCCAGCTGCACCCAAGGGGACAGATGTTCTTCAGCAGCTGTGTTACTTTAGCTGATGGTCGTGAACCATGGGAAACTCTCATGTTTCCATCTCTACAAGACCAGTCTTTTTGGCCCTTTGCAAAACCAAGAGAACCTGGTTATGAAAATTAAGAGTCCTTTTGCACTTATTTTACAATTCTCATTGTTGTTAATGGTGGCTATGGTGTTTTGTGGTATTTTTTGCTCATTTATTTGGTTTTTTTTTTTTTTGGCTTTGCCTTTCATCCTTTTCGGAAGAGGAGAGATGTATGCTAGTAGACTTTTAAAACATGGTATTTCCAAATTAAGATGTTAATCAAACTGTTTATACACTTCCCAGTTTTAAAAATGAATCCCAGAATGTTATTCTACCACAAGGAACTAGTCAGTGAAAAATAGCAACTTATATTTATTTTTTCACTCAATTGTCTATTTATGTTAAATGAATTCCACCTGTTAGAGACAGAGAGAGACTCACAGATGGACACATTGCTCTTACAAAACCCACAAATTCAGTGTAAGAAGGGTTTATAGTTGTATTACGGGGATTTATCCTTTGCACATGTAGCGCATCCCTGTGACAAGGACAATTCTCTCACTAGTATTCATAAAGGCTAGCACTTGCTACCCTGTAGAGCCATCATTTACCTAAACGTTTTTCCCTCTGGACTAAAACTACAGAATGTCAGGTCTTCCCTAAAACCTAGAATCATCCTTGATATAGCATTAGATACTCAACAGAAATCTGTCCAATTAATTTAATATGAAAAGTGAATTTTCCTGAAAAGATTGTTGTATCAGAAGATTTGATGTTTTCATTATTTTCTAATTTTCTTAGGTGAGTAGGAGCTAGACCAAGACTTGTTTAAATTCCTGATTATTGGAGTATGGCTGCTTTACAATGTTGTGCTAGTCTCTGCTGTACCACAAGGCGAATCCGCTGTACCTGTGAACTCTGGGCTATAGAGTAAGTCAGTCCTTGTTAGTCACCAAGCTTTCATATTGATAGATGGGAGGAAGCGGCTGCTCCCCTGGAGCCAGACATTCCCTCTGCTCTGTCTCCTTCCGTCCCACACCCGGCATGGTCTCTGCTCCTGGTCCGTCCTCAGCCCTGCCCACCCCACCCTGGCTCACTGGGTCCAGTTCCCTCCGGCCTCCTTTGCCTCTGTCTTCTGGGCGCTGGCTGAAAACTGCAGGGAAGGAGGAGGCCACAAGCCAGAGTGCTTCTTCCCTCTCTGTTTGCATTAGGAAGTGTTTTCCAACTCTGGTGTCATCCTCGCTGGTCACGATGCCTCTGGGCAGCCCCCGTCACAGCCAGAGCTCTGTCGTCAGCCTTTGGTATGCAGTACACCCTCACCCATCTGTCCCCCAGCCCAGGGATAGGGAAGCACCCTGCCACAGCTAATCTCTGGATTAGCTCAGAATCTCTTATTTGGCTTCTCTGTTTTTTTCATCACCTGGAAACAAATTCCCTGCTTTAATTTCCCTCTTCCCTAAAATGGTTTCACATTCTGGTTGGACATTGACTAATATAAACCAGTCACCTGACTGCTGCTAAGTTGCTTCAGTCACATCCAACTCTGTAACCCTCTGTAGTGCAGCTCATCAGGATCCTCTGTCCAAGGGATTCTCCAGACAAGAGTACTGGAGTGGGTTGTCATGCCCTCCTCCAGGGATCTTCCTGGCTCAGGGATGGAACCCCTGTCTCTTTGCATCTCTCGCATCAGCAGGTGGGTTCTTTACCACCAGTTAGTCTTTATTTGAACCAGAGGAAGCTAAATTATATCTACAGCTCCATGACTGCTGAGTGGTAGAGTCAGTGCTTTGACTCAGGGTTGTCTCTAGGATTGATTTTCTACCAGGGTTGATTGGCAGAGAGCTACAACTGTCCCTGATAATCTGGGTCTATACTGGGTTTGCTAGTGTCAGTTTTGAATTATATTGTAAGGAACTTACAATTTAGCTGCCAACATGTGACCATGCTCTGGTGCCTGGAGCTGTAGAGAGGAGACTGGGTGTTCTACCCTTGTTTCTTGGGGTCTGGCAGTGATGGTTCTAAACCAGTGTTGGAAGGTTCAGTGGACTGACATTGACCTTCAAGAGGCAAACCACACCCAGTGACAAGGACTGTAATAAATATCAGTGACTAACGTTGCATCAAGCTGAGCAGGACAGGACCTGGAAAGACAACAGTATGAAAGAAACATCTCTGGAAAGCACTCGGAGTGTGCAATACCTCATCAGAATCATCGTGAAGAGTAGGTGTTTCCAGCTACCGATAACAATAGCAATATTTTCCATCATACTGAAGTCCATAACCATGCTATCAATTTTTTTGAGAATTTCAAATTGAGTTATTATCTTAAAAAAAAATTTCCTCATATACCTTGCGCCTGGCAACTCCTTCAGAATATTTACTGTTTTGTCGGAACAAGAGAGCTAGTACCGAAGGTCTCAGCATTTCACCTCTGAGGCCTCTGGGCCGTGTCGGAGGAAAAGCAATCAATATTGGTTAATAAGCCAGATCAGTGTTATTAGTATTCTTTACAGCCTTGGCATACTTCATTTTATGTACAGATTGCCTATGAAAACTTGGGCTTATATCTTGTCTAGACAATGCCTTACACGGCCATTCAAATTAATAATGTGCCAGAATTATCTTATGCTTAATGCAGCTGGCTCTATATTGACTCTGGAAATTAAATTTACTCCACAATGGTATTGACAGCTGGGTCTCTGGCATATTTAATGGATCTGAATGAAGACGGGGCTGTATCTTGTGCCTTCAAGCAAAATGTTGATAACTCATCAGTTTCATAAAAAGTGAGAAAGTGCTTTATCTACGAACACTCCATCCCTAGATAGATGGCGTCAACGGAGGAGGTGGCAGCAGTCGGTTCACCTCAAGGCTGCAGAAGAGAACAAAGGAGCCAATCCCAGGAAGTCTGTAAAACAAAGGCTTGCTGGGTCATTAGGGGTACAGTCCAGGCACCAGTGTTCACAGGAGTCGTTTCAGTCCCAAGGAGAAAAACAGTGTCCCGCAAATTTGATTTGAACATAATGAGAATTCTCATAAATGTGAATGTCCCAAGTGAGGCCTGGAAAGGTGGCTCTCCATGTTTTAACTGGTTGATTTCGGGCATGGCGGGTATTTGTGGTGTGCTCTGCCCTGTATCATTTTCCGACTTGAGGGCATTACCTCTTAAGGGAAAATAGTGTAGACCATGACGGAGATCCTTAGGTGTAGACAGGTTTGATTTAATGAAACCTATTTGCCAACTAACCTTAGTACCTTTCCTTGGCCTCACCTCCAGAGGTCCCCAGTGTAAAAATGAATAAAAGGGAAGGACATACAACTTGTTTAATTCCTAGAGCCTTGTTGTGTTATACAGTTAATTTAAAAAAAATAGCACTTCCTATTTTGCACACTTGTTGCTGTTCAGCGGCTAAGCCGTGTCCAGCTCTTTGTGACCCCACGGACTGTAGCACACCAAGCTTCCCTGTCCTTTACTATCTCCCGGAGTTGGTTCAAATTCATATGCACTGAATTGATGATGCTGTCTAACCATCTCATCCTCTGCTGCCCTCTTCTCCTTTTGCCTTCAAACTTTCCTAGCATCAGGGTCTTTTCCAATTTCACTTTCACATTTTATGTGTGGCTGTTTAGTTGGTAAGTTGTGTCTGACTCTCACAACCCCATGGACTGTAGCCTGCCAGGTTCCTCTGTCCTTGGGATTTTCCAGGCAAGAATACTGAAGAGGGTTTCCATTTCCTTCTCCAGGGGATCTTCCTGACCTGGGGACTGAAGCCGGGTCTCCTGTACTGCAGGCAGATTCTTTACTGACTGAGCTACCAGGGGATCCCATTTTATGCATAGTAATGTATATATTTCAAGGCTACTTTCTCAATTTGTCCCACCCTGGCCTTCCCACCCTGTGTCCAAATTCTGTTCTCTATGTCATAGATAGCAAATGGGAACTTTCTGTATAGCACAGGGAGCCAAATGCGGTGCTCTGTGACAACCTAGAGGAGTGGAATGGAGTCGGGGGTAGAAGGTGAGATTCAAGAGGGAGGGGACATATGTATACTTCTGACTGATTCAGGCTGTTGTATGGCAGACGCCAACACAATATTGTAAAGCAACCATCCTCCAATTAAAAATAAATTTTAAAAGTAGCTCTTCCTATATTATGTCTAAAATAGTGTACTTCTGAGTAGTTTTAGGACAAGAATTGGTTTGTGTGTGAGGGCCAGGATTCTGCATGAGAGCTGATTTGTGGGTGAAAGGAGCTTGCCCTTGAAGCTCCCTTTCCCGAATCCAACCCCAAAACATTCTATTGTGAGGTGACCATCTATGGCTAAAGCTTTCCTTCTTGTGCAGTTGCAAAGGGTCCTGAAATGAGCGCTGCCAAGCATCACTCCTTGGGGTGAGGACTTATCCGTTCCTTTCCCACAGGATGTGGCGTTGCAGCTGCATCCTGTAGGAACAGGCTCTGAAAGCAGAGTTTGCTGGGGTGAGGGGGTGAAGGCAGGGCAGAGGGGAGTCAGCGCTGCCAGGAGGGCAGACGTGGGTACCAACCAGCCGTGAGGCCCTTCAGAGGAGGGCCCAGATTCAGGGTTTGTCTCTAACTGCCTGCGGATGGTGTGGTAACTGTGTGTGTTCCAGGACAAATGAGGAAGCCTGCTTCCCAAACACTGCATAACTAGGAGGGAAGAAGAAAGCCTGAGAGGAGCTGAGCATGACGGAAGTGCTCCCTACCGTGCCACAGTCAAGGTCACCAGAGGGTCCCCTGCCCATGTTCAGATGTGTGCATCCTCAGGCCACCTCTCCTCTGTAAGGGCACAGGGTGTGGTTGATGCTGTCTTTTCGGGGGTGAGGCTGCACAGCACGGGGCCTGGGTGTCTGTGCACGGTGGCATCGTGACATTCTGGAGATGGAGAAGCATCTTCTCTGTGATCTCATTTGCTCCTTTTGACATGGTAGGCAAGTGGCGGATGACGTCCGCGTTTGTAAAGTGATGTCCGCGTTTGTAAGTTTCCATAACCAAGCACCGCAGCTGGAGGGCTTAGAACAGCAGAGGTGTATCCCCTCACAGCTCTGGAGGACAGAAGGCTGAGGTCAAGGTACCAGCAGGGCTGTGCTTTCTTTGGGGCACCCCGTGTGGCCTTTTCCCGCCCGTGATGATGGAGGGGACCCTGGCGGTCCTTGGCTTGTGGCAGGGTAACCACAGCCCTGCCTGCGTTGTCACGTGGCCTCGCTCCTGTGCGTCTGGGCCCACTTTTCTCTCTTCTTATCGGACCCCAGGCACTAGACCAGGGTCCACCCCGATCCAGTAGGACCCATCTTAACTTGAAGATATCTGCAGAGGCCTGATTTCCCAGGAAGGTCACACACACACACACACACACACACACACACACACACACACACACGTTCTAGGATTGAGACTTCAGAGTATTTCTCTGGAGGAAAAATGGCAACCCACTCCTGGGTGTATTCTTGCCTGGGAAGTCCCATGGACAGAGGAGCCTGGTGGGCTACAGTCTGTGGGGTCACAAAGAGTCAGACACGACTCAGTGACTAAGCCACAGCAATATTTCTCTGGGGAAAACAATTCAGCCTTTCCTGTGGTACCCTATGAGGCTAAGAGACATCAGAAAAGACCCGTTCACTTTTCTAACATAAACAGTTACCACTACACTTAATCCTCTCAAGACGGCTTTAGCTGCATTTCACAGATGCCGGTTGGTGCATCTTCATCATCATTTTCTTGAGACTTCCTGTTGATTCACAAATTATTAGAGTGTGTTGTTTCAAAATGAAGACTTCTTGAAAGGAGGTAATAGAAGAGGCATTACATTAATGGCTCATCTAATTAATTGCCTGATACATTTTACCTATCAGGCAGGTTGCAACCAGCTTGTTAGCAATGCAAAGCCTGACAGTGTTTGTGAAAACCAGTCCAGGGGGTCAAGAGTAAAGCTTCCTTGTCAAAAACGGGGCAGGCAGGTTAGAAGCGCAGAGATATCCCTGCTGAAAGCCTGGGGGAAAACCCAAGGATCTGAGATTCCAAGGTCTCTTCTGGCTGTAAACATTCAGGAACAACAACTTCCTATATGGCTTATTTGTATAATATTTTCATAGCCTGTGGTCGCTTTATACTGGTCAGTCACCATGCCTGTAGAACAGACCCTTTGAAATATGATTTAGTTAAAGAGTTCCTTCCCCATTCTCTCATTCTCATTGATAGGTGTTTTGCATTTCCTTGCCAGTGTATATCATTCATTCAGCAATGGAAGTCTCTATATTGTTCTTGGGGTGGGTAAATCAGGGAACACTCTAGTAAGTTAAGAAATAAAACAGTAACATAACTCCACTTACAACATTCAGTCAGTCTCCTGGACATCAAGAAAAGAAAACATCCTGGACAATAATGTTTTATTTTGACACAATGAGAAAGCTTTCAGGGCCAAATCAAGCAATGATCTGACATTGCCAGTTTTTTTTTTTTTTTTTTTAATCCCCATTTAATTTTTTTTAATTCCCCCCCCCAGGGAAAAATTAGAAATAGAACACTTTTGTAAAATAGAACCATCCATTGTTCCACAGCTATCTTTCTTCTGACAAGATTTTACTAATCATTCAAAGTAGAAGATAGATTTCTCTTACATACATTTTTTAACACTATTTTTATTGGGAGACCTTCCAGAAATAAGATTCCTCACAGGTAATGTTGGTGCTATTAATAGACAATTAAGAATATCATGGGGATCCTTGTCTTAATCATTCTTGCACCTTCCTTTTGTTTTTGCAATTATATACTTTGAGCATATGAAGGTGAAAGTGAAGTCACTCAGTCGTGTCTGACTCTTTGCAACCCCATGGACTGTAGCCTTCAAGGTTCCTCTACCCATAGGATTATCAACCCTGAATATTCATTGGAAGGACTGATGCTGAGGGTGAAGCTCTAATACTTTGGCCACCTGATTTGAAGAGCTGACTCACAGGAAAAAGGCCCTGATGCTGGGATAGACTGAAGGCAAAAGGTGGATGAAGCGGCAGAGAATGAATTGATTAGGTAACATCACTGACTCAACGGACCTGAGTTTGAGCAAATTCTGGGAGATAGTTTAGGGCATAAGAGCCTGGTGTGCTGCAGTCCATGGGGCTGCAAAGAACTGTGCCTCAGCTGGTAAAGAATCTGCCTATGATGCGAGAGACCTGGGTTCGAGCCTTGGATTGGGAAGATCCTCTGGAGCAGGGAAAGACGACCCATTCCAGTATTCTGGCCAGGAGAATTCCATGGACTGTGTTGTCCATGGGGTCGCAAAGAGTCAGATACAACTGAGTGACTTTCACTTTCACTTCAGTTAGTGAATGAACAACAGCAACAACAACCCTACCCTTCAGATAGTTTTATTTCTGAGGTCCCAGGTTGGTTTTTATATTACATATATATATATACATATACGACTTCCCTGGTGGTTCAGACTGTAAAGCGTCTGTCTACAATGTGGGAGACCTGGGTTCCATCCCTGGGTTGGGAAGATCCCCTGGAGAAGGAAATGGCAATCCACTCCAGGACTAATGCCTGGAAAATTCCATGGACTGAGCAACTAATTTGTGCATTGGTTCTAGAGAAGTTTAAATGAGAAAGTGGATGATTTGCTGACATAGCAGCAACTGTTTATTTTATTGGGAAATAACCAGGATTTGCCTTCCATAAATGGCAACTATCTAATCCAGAATTGTAGTGTGTAGCAAGTTATGATAGAAATATTTTCCTTATGTGAAATTCATGCTTCAATACTTCAAATTGTTTTTTTATTTGGTCCATTATCCTCACGCAGGAATGGCATATGCCATCTTTATATGCTACATATAGTCAAAGCTATGGTTTTCTAGTAGTCATGTGGGTGTCACATGTATGAATGTGAAAGTTGGACCATAAAGAAGGCTGAGCACCAAAGAATTGATGCTTTCAAGTTGTGGTGCTGAAGAAGATTCTTGAGAGTCCCTTGGATAGCAAGGAAATCAAACCAGTCAATCCTAAAGCAAATCAACCCTGAATATTCATTGGACGGACTGATGCTCAAGCTGAAGCTTCAGTACTTTGGCCACCTGATGCGAAGAACTGACTCACTGGAAAAGACCCTGAATCTGGGAAAGACTGAAGGCAGGGAGAGAAGGGGACGGCAGAGGACAAAACGGTTGGATGGCAACTCAGTGGACATGAATTTGAACAAGCTCCAGGAGATAGTGAAGGACAGGGAAGCTTGGTGCTCTGCAGTGCATGGGTTTTCAAAGAATTGGACACAACTGAGCTACTGAGCAACATCGACATGCTGCATCAGCTACTTTAACATGGCTTCCTGGTGAAATGTATTCAGACCAGGCTGAATAATATCGTGAAGGAAGCATGGACAAGGATGTCAGAAAAACTCAATTCTAACCCTGCATATGATTTCTCCCAATTAATTTCCTTGGGCAAGTCCCAACATCTCTGGGATTCAAAGCTCTCATCTGCAAAACAATGGCAGTGCATGCGATATTCCTTGTAAGAAAGAGATGGGACCAAGCGTTGAAAACTGTTCAGACAGTTTTCAAGGGCCAGATACACAAAAGGCATGTTGTCAGTAATTGGCTTGGTGTGTATGCATGGTTTTAACAAGGAAAGCTCAGAAGGACCCACGTTTGCCCTGTACGTGGGAACGGAGGGAGAGTGTGTAAAATCTGGCTGGAGGAGATGGGAACTCATTGACAGCTCCCTTCAAACTCTGCTCAGGGGCGGATCAAAGTTTTCTTCTGTTGGAAACTGTGAGCATTCTTCCCTTCATCTTCAGGGGCTTTCCTGTTCCAATAGCAAGCCCTGCCCACATGAAGGGGATGCCCGCTCTGAGGTATGTTAGCATGTCTGGGCCGTTATGTCATTTGCATTGACCATATGTCGGCGGTATGTACCCAGGGGTTAGTCTTAGTACAAGAGGGTTACACGTCAATGGTTCTGGAAAACACATAAGCGAAAAGGGTGTTCAAAGGGCATGCCTCAGTGACTGTGCCTTCCCAGAGCTCGTCTATAAAAAGATTTTGCGCACTTGGTCTTAATTTTCTGTTGATTTCTAAGCTCTAGCAAACCGCAAACAGCTCTGTGGGCTTCTCCACCAAGCTGGTTCCCCAGATGCGGCTGCAGCAGTCCCAAGCCGGAATTACGTGCAACAGAGGAAGAAACCGAGAGGAGCGGCGGTGCGCAGTCCAGAGCCTTACACGCCAGCCCGATAGGCCTTGTGGGGTGTCAGCGCCGTTAGTGGTCAGAATGAGCTACAGATAGCACAGGCTCCAGAACACACATCACAGGACAGCTTTTGTTCTTTTGCCTCTTGCTTCTCCTGTTGTTGTTGTTCTTAATACATTTCTTTGCGAAGATTTCTTAGATAGCCAAGGAAAAGAAAAATAATCAATTTTTCACCAGGGCACTGTAAGTACTAAAGTACTTGCTCCTTTCCTAAATGTTTAAGGCAGTGCATTTCTGTATGCCTTTTGGACTGTCGATTGCCTGGTAGATTTGTTGTGTATCCCATCCGAACAGCATGACGGTTCTCCTCCTGGTCCCAGGAACTTCCCTGTGCTCAGGCCAAACTTCTGCTCTTCCAAGGTTTGAAATGTAACCCTGAGCTTGTTTCTGCTTCACTTCAGGCAATGGTCAGGGAAAAAGGTCCTAAAGTCATTTGCAAGACATGTGAGACTTTTCCAAAGAGGCCCTTTCCAATGAGTTAAGTGCTACAGCGTTCTGTAGCCGTCATTCCGTCTGCAATTCAGTGCTGACTGTCTTGGGCAGAACCCAGCCATCTACAGAATTCGTTGAGCAGCCCTGAGTGACCTCTGGATGCCTGGGGGCAATTTGGCCTTAAAGAAAGCACTCTCACATCAAGTAAGTCAATAATACTTTCATAAACATTATGCAGATAATGAATGAGAAAATAATCCGATCCACCTGTGAGCACAGAGGGGAGACTCACTAGCAGTGCACTTTTATAAAAAAAAAAAGCCTATGGCTGGCACTGTCTCCTGTTTGGTCAACTCTGAGTTTCAGTTATGATGTCAGGTTTTCCTCGCGCGATGCTCCATTACTCAATATCGCATTGAACGCTTCTCGTTCTCAGAGACACTGAGCAGACTCAGTTCGCTGCTCCCTTCACACCCAAACACATCATGAAGGCTGATTACTATTTTGCAACGATAGAAGCTAAATTGCCCTTCAGTTTGTATCTTCTCCTGCCTTCCTTTCTTTTTCCTTTATGTCCCAGGAATCATCTGCAGGGATCCCAGATAAGAACCAGAGTGAGTTCTTTATGCTGAGCTGCAGCTAGAGAAGACAGTGATTTTACAGCAAATACAGGTTCAATATCAACTCTACTTAATCAGTTCATCTTATAAATTAAAACCTTCCCAATTGGAGAAGGTTTTCGCTTTATTATTTATTATTTTTAGTAAGTAATTTACTAACTCCGTTACTATTTTGCTTTATTATACTGGGAAAGAATTTCCATGCCTTTCGCCAAGCAAGTGACAAAGGCAGAGACTGTATTTGGAAAAGACAGAGATGTTTTTTGCACATCATGAGTTTCCATGGAGCAAAGATTTTTCTTTTATTTCTGGGAAAATATGCAACCATCACATTCACAGATTCTAAGATTTTTCCCCTTATATAGGCAAATGTTTAAGTGATGTTGGGTTTAAAATTAAAATAAAAAATAGAGCAATAGAGAGAGAGAGAGGCAGAGAGAGTGGGAGAGATTGAAGGATTTATCAGCAGCACTCAGAGAAGAAAAAGCAAATCATTGTTTACTCCCTCTCTGATTTGTATACTGGTAGACCAACCTTCAGGAAGGAGAATGTTTTCCTTTATCTTTTGCATTTTATCCATTAATTAATTTAATTTAAAAATCTTGCTTCCTTTCGCTGCCGCGCGCTGGCTTTTGTGTCCCACAGCAGCAGGATGTATGTATCGCTTTTCTGGGAGTCACTCTAGCTGTAGGCTGTTCTGGTAACAGCCTGTGATGTTAGTAAATAAAGACAGTTTTATTTAGTCATATGGATTTTAAGGTCTTCTTAATCTTTCTGTCTCTCTTTTTCTTGGCTCTCATCAGTCAAAGAAAGCAGCTGGTATAGCTACTATCGATGCTCTAATTTTACTGGCACCTCAAAGACCAAAATGTCTAAGTGTATCCTAGGATGTATAAATCTCTGTGTTTTATCTCCCATGGTTTACCTTTCTTTTGCCATTTTCTTGGTAGGTGAAAATCACCATGAATGTGAACTCCAACTATTGCTCTGTATACAACACCTACATACAGTAAGCAATTAGTACATAATCTATTATGACTCTCTCTGTACTTCTATCGGGGTGTGTGGGTTTTATAATCTAGAAGCCTGTTTCCCTGTTTGTTGGTGGATTTAATGCATCTCAGTTTGCACAAACTAAAACTTGACTTGGCTAGTATATTAGAAAAATCACTAACTAGGGATGTTTATGATCTGATCTGATGTGAATTATTAAGTTTTGCAGAATTTGCATATGTTGAATCCAGGAGAGCAACATTATTAAGAAGATGTTTTGGCTCATAAAATTTAGTACTAAGGTAGATATAAATGAGATTCAAAGCTCCATGATTGAGAAAACTTTTTATTTGATACAAATATATTAAGGATCTGTCTTCATTTTGCATCAATCAAAGACATCCAGGTTAATTTGAAACAGAAAAGAAACACGTGCATTCTATAAACTTGCATAGCAATTTTCACACAGAAATCAAGATTTCAATGTCAACTCATGTTCATTTTCTTAAAAAAATAAAACTCTTGCTGCATGAAGATAGGTGTTCAGGGGTCCGTTCTTGGGATTTATTGACTAGGCATCTCGGAAAGGGAGGCTTAGAGAAGGAAACGGCAACCACTCCAGTATCCTTGCCTGGAGAGTTCCATGGACAGAGGAGCCTGGCGGGCTGCAGTCCCTGGGGTTGCAAAGAGACGGACGCGACTGAGCAACTAACACAACTCGAGGGGAAGGAGAGGATGGTGCAGGCTGATGGAGCTTTGGGAGGATGCATCAGAGCCTTGCTGGAGGTTCCCTTGGGAAGGAGAGGATGGTGCAGGCTGATGGAGCTTTGGGAGGATGCATCAGAGCCTTGCTGAGGTTCCCTTGCTCACTTCCCTTTCACCCTGAGGATCTTCTTCTCTGCAACAAATGACCCTTGTCCCTTGGAATTTATATGAGCTTTATAAGAAATGTTCTATAACAGAGTCGTGTTTGATTCATCCATTCCTATCCCCAATACTCAGTTTGTGTCCAGTGGTCTGCGCTGGCCACCAGCATCTTTTACTGCCGAATGGATCTCATGAATAATTTGCACTAGGAATATCTTTTTCACAATCATCACGGTGGAATTATTTTGCTAAATAAATAATCGTTACTTCAGAATCATTACACTGTTTGGGTGCTTTTAATGTGTAAGTTCCTGAATAAATTATATTCTACAGTGTTTTCATGCACAGCAGTCCCTGCTGTAAATCAAACCACAAATAGCATAACAAGTTTTTAAAAAATGATTATGAATTGACGTAAAAACCTGAAGCTGTATTGCTTTCATAATTTCAAATCTTTTCTCTAGCACTGTGTGACCTGTTGTTCTGGTAAAGGGGTATGAAGAGATGCTTCAAATAAAGTGAAAAATCTTCCAAGGTAGTGACTCGTCTAGAAAATATATTAGAAATACTTCTGTCTCCAAAGTAAAAGGTTTTTTTTTTTTTTTTTCATTTGCAGCCATATTTTTCTACATTTAATAATATTGATAATCAGTGTGCTTAATTTAACTTTATTGTTTTTTGGCTAACTACCATCCATATACAGCTATGACTAAATCCAAATAAAATATTAGGCTTATTTTACAAAATATATTATTACAAGCTTGGTTCTGGCACAGACCCACAGTAACCTCTGAAAATAATTAAAACATTCTTTACCTTATTTTCTGTATCCAATTTGTCTACTAGTGCTTTTGTTACCCCAGAGGACCTGTTGATTCATTAGCAACATTGAGATCTACTGAGTTTTTAATAGGGAACACTTTTTTCTGTGTTCCTCCCTTTCATTTTTTTAAAAACACAAACATTCAAGGTGTTAAAATATACATGAATTACTAATGACCTCTACAAGGAGAATACAATATTTTTTTCATAGAGACCTAAGAAATATTTAGTGTGGTTTGACAGCTTATTAAAAAGCAAAGACAGTACTTTGCCAACAAAGGTCCATCTAGTCAAAGCTATGGTTTTTCCAGTAGTCATGTATGGATCTGAGAATTGGACTATAAAGAAAGCTGAGCGCTGAAGAATTAATGCTTTTGAACTGTGGTGTTGGAGAAGACTCTTGAGAGTCCCTTGGACTGCAAGGAGATCAAACCAGTTTGTCCTAAAGGTAATCAAGCCTGAAGATTCATTGGAAGGACTGAGGCTGAAGCTGAAACTCCAATAGTTTGGCCACCTGATGTGAAGAACTGACAAAGACTCTGATGCTGGGAAGGACTGAAGGCAGGAGGAGAAGGGAACGACAGAGGATGAGATGGCTGGATGGCATCACTGACATGATGCACATGAGTTTGAGTAAACCCCGGGAGCTGGTGATGAACAGGGAGGCTTGGCATGCTACAGTCCATGGGGTCTCAAAGAGCGACTAAAGTGAACTGAACTGAGGTCCAAATAGCCATATATGGAAAACAGATGTCCCATAGTTGTGGGGTAGTGTTAGTCACTCAGTTGTGTGACTGTTTGCAATCCCAAGGACTGTAGCCTGCCAGTGTCCTCTGTCCATGGGATTCTCCAGGCAAGAATACTGGAGTGGGTTGCCATTCACTTCTCCAGAGGCTCTTCCTGAACCAGGGGTTGAACTCGGTCTCTTGCATTGCAGGCAGACTCTTTACTGTCTGAGCTACAGTGAAGTCCTACAGAAAACAAATGTCCAAAAAAATAAATAAAACATCCAGGTAGATCTTA
The DNA here is from genome assembly GCF_029378745.1 of Bos indicus. NCBI lineage: Eukaryota > Metazoa > Chordata > Mammalia > Artiodactyla > Bovidae > Bos > Bos indicus. The sequence continues at coordinate 68,446,455 of NC_091779.1, read as the reverse complement.
TTTAAGTCATAATTTGGGTATTGGGCCCTTCTTTATTTTCAAAATTTTAAACTTTACTTTTAATCACTAATGCTGAGATGTCTTCTGCTGGAATCAGGCCCCCTTATCATCCGCAGGTGTGTGTTTAGCTGTGTACCCAGTAGCTTAAATCCACAGCCCCAGAAAGACCCCAGTGCTGGGCTATCCCCCATTCCCCACCCTTATAAATGGCACTGCCATGTACCCAAACCCTCAAGCAAAAATTCTGGATTTCCTTGTTCCTGTCATTCCCTCGTCTCTCCCTTTGGATATATCAAGAAGTCCTCCTTCCTATTAACATATATTCCTGGGATAATCCCTGTTTTCCTTTTCCATTCCTAAACCCCCAAAGGAGTCACCATCATCTCCTACCAGAGTACGCCAAGAGCCACCCAGCCTCCCTGACCCTACCTTGGACCATCCTTCTGAAGGGTCTCATCAAAAGATAAATTGTATATCTTCATTGTATGCACCTCATGTTCCTTAATGGATTTCTATTCTATTCATTAAAATCTGAACTCTTTAGCCAGCCCAATATACAATGTGCTGGACCCAGGGCCACTTTGGCTTTCCCTCTTTATTCACTTAGGACATCCTCATCATCACTTTACTTATCTTGTCATCTTGCCTTGAGAGGACTTGACTCTTGCTGTTTCTCCATCTGGTAAACGGTGACACCTCCCTATTCATCATTCAAGTTTCTGGTTACATATATCTTTCTTAGACAAATAGCTAATCTCTTAACAACACCATTCAGAGAAGAAACTTCTGTAATTGGGTTTGAGAGCAGATTTTCAGAATTTTCTTAAACATTTATACACAAATGTATGTGCTAATACAAAGACATAGGTTTTTTATAACTCAATACTTCTATTTCACAGAATTTTTGGTAATTTTGGTTTCTCATTGAAGAGGTTGTCTTGGAGATTTTTTTGTCTTGGCAAATACAGTTGCATCTTTTTTTTTTTTTTTTAACCTGCTAAATAGTATGTTTCAGTCTTTTGTGTTCCTTCCTTTTGTAACTAAATTTTTTAAAGAACTTGCTAATGATTTAGGAATGAGAGTTGAAGTGGCTGACTCAAAGATAGCTTCTATATTAATCAGCTGTGAAAAATTTATTGAATCATTTTTGTTTTGGAGGCCATACCATTACATAACTTCTTGTACACTTGCAACAGTGCTTTACGAATGATGTCAAAACATAGATTGGTACATCCTAAGATATGTGTATTTCTACTTTTACAGCATATTGCAAGCTTCACTATACCCGCCCCCCACAAAAAAAGAAAACTGAGCCCATCTACACCACTATCCTCAAAGTAGCAGAATAGGAGACCCTTTGACTGACCCTATGCAGTGAAATTGTAATATTTAACCAATTAACCAATTTTGTGGAGGGTAAGGCCCTTTTCTACAGTATGATGAACACCAATTGAAAGTTTGTATCCCAAACATCATTCATAACATGAAATTATCAAAGTAAACATTTAGGAAATTGCCCAAGAATAAAAACGCACACAGTGTCTGTTCCTTTATAAATATTTCAGAACAGCTAAACCTGAAGGGTTGACCATGAGCTCAGAGGAAGCTCACACTGGAGACACTGAAGTGGGTTACAACCCCTTCATCTTCTTTCAGTCTGCCCTTTGACAAACGAGCCAGCTCTTTTAGCGTCACTTCTGTATTGTTTTTCGTATACACCACAGAAAACAACATTTCATTGGGTGATCCATCTAACACTTAGTTTGTATTTACCAAAAGAGTTTTCATCCCTTGTGATTTTGATCAGGCCTAAAATAAAGATTATTGATTATTGAGTACATCAAGACCTTTATTTCCTTCTTTATTATTGCTTTTATTTGATTGCTATATGGCCCATCTATTGCTTTAAGGCTTTTGGAAATATACACACACAGATTCATCATTGAAAGTAAATGTGGCAAACCCAATTCTCTCTGAATATAAAGCTCAGAAAGTCTCACCAGGGAATCTCAGTCATAAAACCAAGAACATATAAATCTCTCTAAGGAGGGATAAAATTTCAAAGAAGACACTTTTTCAAAGCAAATATCAGGAGGGTGGTTTTTTCCTAAATATAACACAATTAGAATAGTCAGAGTTGAGAGATAAGTCCTTTAAAACTGCTTCTGCTTGGCCAAAATGATACCTCAAGAGCTGAAGCCTGGAGAACACTCCCAAGAAACTTGCTTTGGGATGGACTGTGGAGGCTGCTTTATTCTTGGAAAATACGGAAGAGTTTGAAATCACATATACTTCTTAAAAATGTAAGAATGGGACCAGAAGCTATGAAGTGCAATGACTAACATCCACAGGTCTGAGGGGGTGAGGCTCAGCTGCCTGTCTTGAGCTGTGTTGCCTCTCAGCCACTGTGGTTTATCAGATGTCCACCCACAGGAATGGGAAGTCTGTCAGGAAGTAAGACACTTGTGAGGAAATGGGAAGGATGGGTCACGAAGTGGGAGATATTTGTCAGGAAGTGGGACGTGAGTCAGAAAGTGTGAGATATAGACCACGAAGTGGGAGATACTTATGAGAAGTGGGAGATATAGGTCAGGAAGTGGGAGATACAGGTCAGGAAGTGGGAGATACTTATGAGAAGTGGGAGATATTTGTCAGGAAGTGGTACATGAGTCAGGAAGTGTGAGATATAGACCACGAAGTGGGAGATACTTATGAGAAGTGGGAGATATAGGTCAGGAAGTGGGAGATACAGGTCAGGAAGTGGGAGATACTTATGAGAAGTGGGAGATATTTGTCAGGAAGTGGGACATGAGTCAGGAAGTGTGAGATATAGACCACGAAGTGGGAGATACTTATGAGAAGTGGGAGATATAGGTCAGAAGTGGGACACACAGGTCAGGAAGTGGGAGATACAGATCAGGAAGTGGGAGATGCTTATGAGAAGTGGGAGATACAGTCAGAAACTGGAAAGCATGTATCAGGAAGTGGGATGTGAGTCAGGAAGTGGGAGATATAGATCAGGAAGTGGGAGACACAAACCAGGAAGTGGAAGATGTTTAGGAGTGGAGGATACTGGTCAGGAAGTAGGAGGCATTTGTTACGCAACAGAAGGCACACCTCTCCCTTTGGCTTTTTCAGAGCAAGCTGTCAAGGGATACAGACCCGAATCTTCTGCATGATGTTTATCTGTCAGAGCACCAAAGGGTTCTCAAGAGTCCATCTTCTGTCACTTACTCCCTTTCTGTAAGTTGGAGTACAATTTCAGGTAATTATAATGGAAAATACAAGGTTCAGATTAGATCAGTCGCTCAGTCGTGTCCGACTCTTTGCGACCCCATGAGTCGCAGCATGCCAGGCCTTCCTGTCCATCACCAACTCCCGGAGTTCACTCAGACTCACATCCATCGAGTCAGTGATGCCATCCAGCCATCTCATCCTCTGTCATCCCCTTCTCCTCTTGCCCCCAATCCCTCCCAGCATCAGAGTCTTTTCCAATGAGGCAACTCTTCGCATGAGGTGGCCAAAGTACTGGAGTTTCAGCTTTAGCATCATTCTTTCCAAAGAAATCCCAGGGCTGATCTCCTTCAGAATGGACTGGTTGAATCTCCTGGCAGTCCAAGGGACTCTCAAGAGTCTTCTCCAGCACCACAGTTCAAAAGCATCAATTCTTCGGTGCTCAGCGTTCTTCACAGTCCAACTCTCACATCCATACATGATCACAGGAAAAACCATAGCCTTGACTAGACGAAACTTTGTTGGCAAAGTCATGTCTCTGCTTTTGAATATGCTATCTAGGTTAGTCATAACTTTCCTTCCAAGGAGGAAGCATCTTTTAATTTCATGGCTGCAGTCACCATCTGTAGTGATTTTGGAGCCCAGAAAAATAAAGTCTGACACTGTTTCCACTGTTTTCACATCTATTTCCCATGAAGTGATGGGACCGGATGCCATGATCTTTGTTTTCTGAATGTTGAGCTTTAAGCCAACTTTTTCACTCTCCACTTTCACTTTCATCAAGAGGCTTTTGAGTTCCTCTTCACTTTCTGCCATAAGGGTGGTGTCATCTGCATATCTGAGATTATTGATATTTCTCCCAGCAATCTTGATTCCAGCTTGTGTTTCTTCCAGTCCAGCATTTCTCATGATGTACTCTGCATATAAGTTAAATAAACAGGGTGGCAATATACAGCCTTGATGTACTCCTTTTCCTATTTGGAGCCAGTCTGTTGTTCCATGCATAAGAACCTGGAATGTCAGGTCCATGAATCAAGGCAAATTGGAAGTGGTCAAACAAGAAATGGCAAGAGTGAATGTGGACATTCTAGGAATCAGTGAACTGAAATGGACTGGAATGGGTGAATTTAACTCAGATGACCATTATATCTACTACTGTGGGCAGGAAGCCCTCAGAAGAAATGGAGTAGCCATCATGGTCAACAAAAGAGTCTGAAATGCAGTACTTGGATACAATCTCAAGAACAACAGAATGATCTATGTTCATTTCCAAGGCAAACCACTCAATATCACAGTAATCCAAGACTATGCCCCAACCAATAACGCTGAAGAAGCTGAAGTTGAACGGTTCTATGAAGACCTACAAGACCTTTTAGAAATAACACCCAAAAAAGATGTCCTTTTCTTTATAGGCGACTGGAATGCAAAAGTAGGAAGTCAAGAAACACCTGGAGTAACAGGCAAATTTGGCCTTGGAATACGGAATGAAGCAGGGCAAAGACTAATGGAGTTTTGCCAAGAAAATGCACTGGTCATAACAAACACCCTCTTCCAACAACACAAGAGAAGACTCTATACATGGACATCACCAGATGGTCAACACCGAAATCAGATTGGTTATATTCTTTGCAGCCAAAGATGGAGAAGCTCTATACAGTCAGCAAAAACAAGACCGGGAGCTGACTATGGCTCAGACCATGAACTCCTTATTGCCAAATTCAGACTTAAGTTGAAGAAAGTAAGGAAAACCACCAGACCATTCAGGTATGACCTAAATCAGATTCCTTATGATTATACAGTGGAAGTGAGAAATATTTTAAGGGCCTAGATCTGATAGATAGAGTGCCTGATGAACTATGGAATGAGGTTCGTGACATTGTACAGGAGACAGGGATCAAAAAAAAAAAAAATACAAGGTTAGTTGCCTTTAAATCAGTTGCCTCTGAAAAATGCCACATAAACTCTAGAGAATCAACAGCTAGAGCATCAGCCTACATCCTCCAGAGGCCCAAATCCAGGTGTCCTCAATTTTGGTGCTAGTGATATCCGGGGCAGGAAAGTTCCCTATTGTAGTGTGGCCTGTTTATTGTATGATGTTTAATAGCATCTCTAGCTCCTACCCCACAGATACTAGTGGTGCTCACTGACTGTCACTGATTGGGCCAAACAAGAATGTCTCCAAACATGGCCAGAAGTGTCTGGGCTGGGGGTCAAAATTGATGTAGATGATTAACTTCAGGCTTAACTAAAGTCTGTCCTGAGGTCAGAGCTAAAACAATCACATTTCACAAAGTGCTGGTTGAGGAATTCCTCAAGAACTTCAAGAAACTCTTGAAATTATGAAAAAATTGTACTTTGATTCTACAGAAATCTCAATCATGGTGTCTATTTTATTCATTTTTTAGAGTTACAATGACTGAATTTCTAGAAGAACAACTACTTAGATTAGGGGGGCAAGTGGATTATCCTTCCAATTATTTTTAAGTTAACTGTGACTAATATCAGGGAAAAAAGAAGCAGTCTGGAAATGCTGAAAGAAGTAAGGTTTTCAATGAAAGTTTTGGTGCAGATTTTTTATAATTATTGGCTTCTGGAGCTTGCGACTGTCTTGAATCTTAGCGTCCCTTCGTGCCTGCTCATGACTGTACATCATTATCGCGTAAGTGAAACGGCTTCTGCTCTTTTTCTCCCTGTTGCTTATTATTTTGGTTTCTACTGCTTTAACATAAACCTGGTGGGTACAGACATCATTGTTGTTCAGTTGCTAAGTCGTGTCCAATTCTTGCCACCCCACGGACTGCAGCATGCCAGACTTCCTGGTCCTTCACTATCTCCTGGAGTATATTACTTGACTGTTATTTCAGAATCATTGTATCCACAAACAAAATTTGAGAATAATTTTCTCTTTCACAAATAGGAAATGCAAATCTAAAATCCTATGGAAATCAGCGTCTCAGGCAGACAAAAAGAACCACATGTTATAAAAGGGAAAAAGTGGGGGGAAAAGAAATTCTGTTGAGACAGAGAACTTCTAGGTAAAAGTAAAATGTATGTGGTCAGTGTCAGCCAAAGAAGAACTCAGGTTCACAGAGGGAATAATGAGCCGTTGTTCCTTTCCACACAATGAGGTTCATTCTACTCCTGGAGACAAAAGCATTTCGAATTCATTCACGAAAACATTCACAGAAAGAAAAAACTCTGAATGTTGTTTTTGGGATAAGAAAGAATATCCCCTCAGGCTCTCTATATCTTCAGTGCTGGATTCAGCGAGCCAGACCGAGGCAACAATAGGTTCTTGTCACTGGGATCCTAGCACCTGAGTAGTCAGCATCAAGAGCCAGGTGTCCAGCCAGCGGAGGTGAAAGAGCCCATTCCCCTCCTCCTGCTCCACCTCCCTTCTCTTTCTCATCCTCATCCTCATCCTTCTCCTCTTTTTCTTTTTAGCTATCATTTCTGCATGATAACAAGTGTGTGTTATACTTAATTTTTTTTCTTTTAAAAGCTGTGTTTCATTTAACTTCAGAAAATGTATCAAACCCCTTCTTAACAGCCTAGTCCTGTGAACCCAGGAGTTGATCATCCCTGTCCCTGACTCCCCTTCAATCACCAGTGGGCATGACGCTGTAGACAATGTGGGGTGACCATCAGAGATGGTGACGGCTGGTCCTGTGCCCCTGCTAAGAATAGAAAGGTACCTTCTTTATGTCCTGGCCACTCAGTTGTTTTCTAATTCTTAGATTGAAATAAAGTTGTTGTTTCATAGTTACCATCCATGCTGCTGCTGCTGCTAAGTTGCTTCAGTTGCGTCCGACTCTGTGCGACCCCATAGACAGCAGCCCACCAGGCTCCTCCATCCCTGGGATTCTCCAGGCAAGAACACTGGAGTGGGCTGCCATTTCTTTCTCCAATGCATGCATGCATGCTAAGTCGCGTCAGCCATGTCCCACTCTGTGCAACCCCATGGACAGCAGCCCACCAGGCTCCTCTGTCCATAGAATTCTCCAGGCAAGAATACTGGAGTGGGTTGCCATTTCCTTCTCCAGTTACCTTCCATAGTCAATGCTAAATTTACTTTATATGTTTCTAAGAATAAAGCTAAGATCCATGCTCCTATTATCAGAATAACAAATTTCACTGTTTTCTTTTCCAGCAAATGTCGTGTAAGTCATGAGAGAAAGATAGTATGGTCTTCGTTTTTTCAAGCCTGGTAAAGCAAAACATTACAGTGGTTTTTGTCATTGAAAATCATGCCAACAAAGATATTTCTAAAATAATAACATCATATTAACGAATGTTCTAAATAAGCAAACATCGCTGATTTAAAATTTAATTTTTAAAATCCAATTCAGCTGTAGATGATTCTCTAAAGCTCACAGATTTTCTAAAGTTCACAGTGTGATAAAGTTACAAAGAATGCCCATTCTGGAACGCAGCTACTCACATTCAAAGTCTGTCTCGGATGTTCTCAGCACCTGTTCTGAGGAAGATGACCCATCTCTCCCTGACTCTACTCCTCACCTCCCAATGGGTAATAAGGATGCTAATTACTTCCTAAGGTTGGTCCAAGAATCAGGTGTGTTGATCTCTCTGGGGCACGCAGATGTTCAACACACACAAGCTTTGATTTCTTGAGTGGTGAAACAGGGAAATTGGGCTCCAGTCACAGAGTCAAAGAATGAATTTCACCAACTCACAAACACTCCGGCAGGCACTTTATATTAAAGGGTAGAGATACAAAGCCCTCAGCATAGACACTGAGGGGGTGTGAAGAGTCCCCAAAGGTGGGAATAGCAGAAGTTCTTATATCGTTATTGGAATTGATCTGTTCATTTTTGGTTAGCTTGGGGCCAGATATGTGTAATTTCTGACCAATGAGTTTAAATGTTGCAAAGTCCAGTTTATCATTTTTAAGGCTTTCTGGGATCCCCCATTTCTCAGTTTTTCTAGACATTGAGACACCATCCCTCGACCCTTTTTTAAGACCCCAAACCGTTAATTAGGGGTTTAACATAATGCATAGGAGCTAATTGTCTACCTTGGGTTTTTCTTGTTGATAAACAACAGTTAAGGATTGTCTTGTCCTGGGTCTGAATGCTCTATGACCCTCCAGACCAGGGAGGCGTTCCTCTGAAGACCTGACTACCTAACAATTTCTGTCTCAGTGGGACTGATCCTACATTCACTGACAAAAATAAGGAGAGAGAGGCCTTAGCATCAAGGCACACTGGTGTCATTATTAGCAATGACGAGTACATGTCTAAGTGCCAACTATATGCACCCAGCCCTGAGCAAGTCACATGGCTATCAATAAATCTTCAAAACTACGAGGACATCAAAAGACAGATGGCACCCACATCCAGGGTTTCTTTCCACAATACCACCTTACTCATATCTAAACACCAATCTTGTCCTTCCCAAGGTACATGCTGCTGAAACCCCTCCATCTAAGAAACACTTAGAAAATTTGCCTAGGAACATCTAACTTAAAATTTAAATCGCCTTGGATTTAGAATCTGTAATTCAACGAATGCATTGAGAAGCACACGTTCGACATGCGTGACGACCACATTTGACAAGCATGTCCCTCCTTCCTGTGCATGCACTCTCAGTCACTTCAGTCAGGGCCAACTTTTTGCCACCCTGTGGACTGTGGCCTGCCCCGCTCCTCTGTCCACGGGATTCTCCAGGCAAGAATAGTCGAGTGGGTTTCCATGCCCTCCTCCAGGGGACCTTCCTGACATGGGGACTGAGCCCTCTTCTGCAATGTCTTCTGCAGTGACAGGCAGGTTCTTCACCCCTGTGGCCACTTAGGAAGTCCTCCATCTTTCACACCTCAAAGGAAAAAGAGCTCCTGAGAGTGAGGGGCCATCAGCGCATTAGGTCCGTATCCATGACTGAGTAAACCTTAGAGCACACAGCAGTAACCAAAAGCATTTTAAAGATACAGTCACGTTAACTCAGCTCAGTTTCACCTCCTCTGATCTTTGTTTCTTTGCTACATTTCTTAGATAATAGTTTCGCAGTCCCATTTTATTTGCTTTAATAAAGCCTAAACTTTGTTTTTAAGTTGATAGTTTAGCAGAACTGTGATTTCCAGAATTCAGTGTCCAGCAAGTAATCCAGGAAGCTGTCTGCCTTCCTCCCTGTACCAGCAGAAGCACACTTCTGGGTTTTCTGGCCTGGCCGACCCTCTGAGTCCTGGGGTGGAGGATTTTGCCCACAAGGTGGATAAATATTCTTCCTCTGCCTTCCCTGCCTTCCCAGGGGTTATCAGAGGACTTCTCTTCCTTCACAGTATGACATGCCAAAATGCAGATCAACTCTTAACTGAGCCAGTGAATTAATCACCTTGAACTTTGGACTGCAGGGAGGTGGTAAAGCCTCTCTGCTGGGGGAATTATGGCAACGTGATGTGTGGATGGTCTCTTTGGCTCGTAGGAGTCAGGTTTTGAGAACCTTTTGATCTTCCTATCATTAACACCCAGGACTCCCACAGCAACATGAGAGACGGGATTATAAAAGCGAACAAAAGGTTACATGTGCACAGAATATTTCACTTCAGAACAGAAGCGACAGGACTCTCCCTGTCTCCTGCTCCATCTTCCTCCTTCCCATACTTTCTTTTCGTTTTCATTGTGAGATAAATAACTTTACTCCTCATCTCTTCTTCCTGCTACAGATGTTAGGACAGTCAGTTTATTAATGCGCAAAGATTCCCTATGTGGTCAAGTTTTTAAGGTCTTACAATAAATTATTTTTGTTGCCTTCTACTTATGGCAAACACCAGTAAACTCTCGAGTCTGTCAAAATTCATGTAACTTCGCAAAACACAGTTCCAGTTAGTGTTGACCACGAGTGCAGATTGGGAAGGACAGGGAAGCCTGGTGTGCTGCCGTCCATGGGGTCACAAAGAGTCAGACACGACTGAGCGACTGAGCAACGGCAGCAGTGAGTGCGGGAGTCCCTGTCTCCCGTGAATGACCAAACGGATTGAAATATAGTGGGCAGAATGCTCATTGTGGCAAACTTTGTCTTCCAAAAAGAAGTGAGCCAGTTTCTGTCCTCACTGACTTCCAGACAATTCGGCCTCGTAAGGAAGGGATCATCATTCAGGGGATGAGAGTCACAGTGGGTTTGCAGGACTCACACAGAGACCCAGGAGCGGTGTCAGAAATCGTTATAAAGGAGAGTGGACACAAGCTCCCCGTTTCCACCCTTAGTGAAATTCTATGAGACGATTGTTTGGGAAGTTGATGCAATAGGAAGTGTGGGGGTTGGAAAGCGTCATGTTTATTTGGATTAGATACCACGCATTTTTAATTTGCCCCAAGAAAAATTACACTGGAAAGAGAAGAAGATTTGGAACGATTCCTTTAACAGATCTAAAGGATAACATTCTTTTTTTTTTTTTTTTTTAAGCTGAAGAGTACAGAAAGAACATTCTTCTACCTTATTTATTTTTAATTGAAGATGCTGTACGAGCATTTGCCAAATGGTTCAAGTGAGAGCCATAATTAGGCAATGCGAGTGGGGAGAGAAAGGCAGTAAGTCCCAGCAACGAAGCCTCTATTTATGGATATTACCACACATAATGAAAGCAAAACAGTTGTGGCTGGGTATTAAATTTAGAGTATCGTTCCTAATAATATTCTCCATGTGTGAAACAGTTGGCCGAAACTATCAACATGAGGATAAGTTCCTGATGCTTAGATGGTTAAGAATCTAGTGCGAATAATTAAGGATTAAGTAAACAAAGAACTAAATATGAACAACAACAACAAAAAAAAGGCCACAAGACTTTGTAGTATAAAGTGATTCTGTCCTAAATTATCTTTTTTTTTTAATTGCTTTCAAAAATGTTAACCACATAATTGTCAAACCAAGCCAGATTTTTTTCTTTAATATGAAAATAGATGAGTTTTATTACTCAAGTAGATACAGAATCTCAGGCTTAATATGTTGGGAATAATTACTTTCAGATTTAAACAGTGAGTATGCCGCAGTCTTTGCAAACATCAGTGGGATGTGTGTGTGCTGTCACTTCAGCTGTGTCTGACTCTTGGTAACCATATGAACTGCAGCCTGCAAGGGATTCTCCAGGCAAGAATACTGGGCTGAGTTGCCCTGCCCTCCTCCAGGGGATCTTCTCAGCCCAGGGATCACACCAGGTACCCTGTCTCCTGCATTGGCAGGAGAGCTCTTCACCACTAGCACCCTCTGGGAAAGCCCAATATTTCTGTCTTTTCTAATTCCTAACTAGAATATGTGTTCAGGGAAGGATCCACATGGATACATTGCTCAATGTTTATTGCTGAATTAATGTCACTTCATTCTGTTGGCCAATTCATTCATTCAGAAGAAAATTAGCTCAAGACCAGAATTTTGCTGTCTTCAAGAAAAAATGGCATTTTATGAGATTTACCACAGGAAAGTCTATTTTTCCTCAGTGGTATAGATAAACCTCTCACAAGATAGGAGCGCAGGCATCCTTTAGAAATTCTGAAATTTCAAACATGTTACAGGAAGTTTTACACCGGTTCCACCAGCTCCCTCATAATCACCGTCTGGCAGAATGAAGACAGCGAATTGCTAAGTCCCGGGTTTCTATCACCTACAAGGTCATGTTCAACATGGATTTGGAAGCAAAAGGGTGGAGAAAAACCATCATGTGAATTGAACCATCAAATAAGCGTCTGCAGAATCAGAGTAGTTCTCTGCCTGCATGTAGGATGAAAAATAAACTGTAAGACTGACTCTGCTAGGGTGATAGTTGATATGTTCTTGCATTTTCCCAACTTTCTTAAAGTTATGCTCTTATCAACAAAAAATTTGCCCCCAACTGATACTTATTCTCTTCTAAAATAAATAAGAAGTAATCCAGAAAGGATTTTTTTTTGCCTGCAATTAAAAACAACACAATTTTGAAAATATATTTTCTATCACATAGCTTTACCTCCCATCTCCAAAAAAAAAAAAAAAAAGAAAGAAATCAAATAAAAGTGTCCAGGCTCCATTTTCAGATTTCTTTTCACTTCTTCCAAATGCATGACTGATTGTTTGAAAAGGTTGGTGAGACTCTGCAGGAAGTGCAAGCTAGCTTCAGCTGGTGTGATGGTGACAGTCTGCTTTCTAAGGGCCTCTGCGTCCTTCTCTGGGGACACGGAGCAGGTGCTTTGAAGCACAACATGGACCATGTCACGCCGTCAGGTGGAACAGTTCAGAATGCCATTGCATCATCCAAGCTCTTCCCTGGAACGGTAAGCCCACGTGATCTGGTCGCCCCAAAGCGCAGTGTGTCCTGTGAGCCTGACATGCCCTGTGTCCTGGTTCCCCAGCCACATCCCATCCCTCCTTCCATCCTGGAACGTGGGGGTCCTTTCTCAGCCTTGTGGATGGCCCCTTCTCCCCTCACCCCCACCCGCCTCCATCCCCAGATCTCAGCTTACAAAGTTCCTTTACAGCGTGCCCTTCCTTCCTCCACCATCACCCTTCAAGGGCTGCCTTTCCCAACCCTCTACTTGGCTGTATTTGCTACTTTCCTTTAAGGCTGATGCTCCTTTATTGATTCCTTGTCCTTTTCTTCCCCCAGAATGTAAGGTTCACTTCAGGTCTCTTGAGCCTCATTTACTGCACTAGCAATGGACTTGGCATAGTTCCCAGAGCTCAGTTGGGGCTTGGAAAACCCTGGTGAGTGGAAGGCTGGGTAGATGAATAATCCTGTGAAAGAAGGGGTGAGATAAGATATAAGGGTGTTAGCAGAGAAAGGAACCAAGAGTGCGTCCAATCGGTGGGAGGAGGGTGGCTGCAGGTGGGAACCCAATTTGAATCTGGTAAACAGGGTGAGAAACTCCGGTCCAGATTCAGACCCAAGCTTGGCAGTGACAGACCCATTATGGTTGCAGAAGGGGGACCCAAGGGGACGGGTGCAGGCGGGGAGCTGTGGGTTCTGACCTTGGTGACCTGGAATGGGAAAGAGCATTCCTTGACTCTACTGGCCAAGGACTGAACACATGTCCGGGCAGAAAGCTTCTTCCCAGGCGAGGACAGCTTCTGTTTTAACCCAGCCTCTCCACACAATTGCTTAACCTTGTTTAATACATGATATGACATGTGCTGATCCAGAGGGTGGAATTCTGCCAAGATGTCTTTTTTCACTTAAGGAATAACTAACATACTCAGTAAGTCTTGCCCGAAAGAGCTTTGCAAAAATATTTCTGTGGCATTTAAATGCTACAATCAAATGAATGACAACCTTTTATCTGTGTCAACACACACCCCACTGCAACATCTACTGTTGAATCGTCTGTTTGCTGTTTGCTTGGTTTTGTTTTTCTTGTCATTTTCTCTGACAAGAGTCAGCATGAGGGAAAGGAAGTGACTAACTCACCTCTCCCGAGAAAGCATCAAAGGAACTAAGATTCCAACAGTCCTCAGTGACGCTGTTCATCCTTTAGAAGATCTTTGGCAGCTAAGGTTTACACAAAGACTGATCCTTAAATAAGGAGATTACAATAGTCTTATTATTTCACAAGTTAAAAAAAGAAATGAATGTACTGAATGACATGGCTGTTGAAATCCTTCTTGCAAAACATACACTCATAATATTACTTCTCTAATTCTTTCCAGTAAGAGTTGACAGTCGCTAGCATTTGAAACTAATATGTTACTTTAGAACCCCCTAGATGGTATTTTAGTATTTGAGGGTACATTTTTTGTAGTACTGCTAATAGGAAAATAACTCAGAGTTCAGTAATGCTTCGCAGAATAATAAGTTATGAACACAGACACGAATAAAGCATGCTAGCAAAGAAAATGAAGAGTACTTTTTAAATTGTTATTATTTGCAGAGATTGCATGAAGCAAGAGGTCCAGTGAGCACGGTTTGGAGACCTCCCTGAGGACACAAGACAAAGAGACAGCATGTCTGTCCTTCAATATTGGGTAGATGGAAGCATCTATTTTTCTTTAGTCGGAGTTCTTGTCTTCAATTTTAATCTGTATTTTTATTCTCCCATGAAGAATGGACTGATGGTCAGTGTAGAACATGTGAAAATTTGAGCATATCCTATATCAATAATTAGTTTTGAAACTTGAAATCATATTGTAGTAGATAAATCTGGAATAATATTGCAAAATATGTGAGTTTGGAAGGAGAAGGTGATTGATGCTCACTCACAGTGTGGTATTACGGATATCCTATCAACTCCCACTTGCGTTACTGCTTTTATGAGTTGAATACAGTCAGAGAGAAAACCCTACACGTAGATTGCAGAATGTGAGGCTCTTATCCAGGTCCAAATTTCCCTCTCAAAATAGCAGAAGAAAATAACTTTTATCTTGAAGAGGGTGAGTAGAGAATATTCTAATGTCTTCTTCTACATACTCTTGAAATAGCCTGGACAGAACCAAGCACTTGCAGAAGTCGTCATAAGAGGTCAGTAAAATAAAGCTACATTTAAAAAACATATTTGTTCTGCTTCAGATTAACTCTAGATGAATAGCCTAGATCCAATACACTCAGATGGGCTCTTTCCTGAGCTTAAGAACCTGGTCCACTAAGAGGTGAATGGTACACGCAGGAAAGGATGCAGCTGGTGAACCTGTGGGCTTTCCCTGGTGGCTCAGATGGTAAAGAATCTGCCTGCAACGTGGGAGACCGGGGTTTGATCCCTGGGTAGGAAAGACCCTCTGGAGGAGGGCATGGCAACCTACTCCAATATTTTTGCCTGGAGAATCCCCATGGACAGAAGAGCCTGGCAGGCTACAGTCCATGGGGTCACAAACGGTTGGATACAACTGAGTGACTGAGCACAGTAAATCTGTGGTCATTTAGTTTCCAGGGAAAAGTTGAGAAACAGTGTGTTTTAGAGGGAATGCTGAGTGCCCGTACTACAGAAGATAAAAAGAAAGTCATAAACAGACAGAGTGCCCTAGTTTATTTTTAAATGACAGGAAAGAGGGAAAAAAGCAGTGCAAGAAGAAATGATGACTGATTTCCAAATATATTTTGAAACTGAACAGGTCTCCATGGAGACTCATTAACATCTTTAAATGGTGGGTATGTACTTCAGTCTTTAATCTAGATCTTCTCTTAGAGTTAAATTAGCAAACTGGAGATTACAGAGCCTTGAAAACAAAGGGAGCCTGAGACAAGGGCTGCTGCACAAGACCTCTGATGCAGCCAAGGGGATAAATGTCCCTCTTCATTTTGCTTTATATTCATCACATTCTTTGTCTCCTGGTCTCTCTCTGTCTTTTTCATCTTCCTGTGTTTGCCACTGACCAAAACCAAAGACAGGTAGATGGTATAGTCCCCACAGAGCAGTTTCTGTGGTACTGAACTTAGTGGAGAACTTGAAGGATGGAGATTAAGGTCAGGGAACAAACAAAGCAACACCACAAAGCAACACCAACTCAGTAACTTCTGCTGATCTCACATCGGGTGCCGCCATCTGCAAGGTAGTCAAGGATGACGTTTATGTTGCCTGGACATGTTACGGCTACTCATTAAACTGGATTCTGTTAAAAAGCAGAAGAAGGGGGAAATAGATATTAGAAAATCAGTCAGCATGTCTGATGCAAGATGATTTTATCCAAAAGGCTGTAGAACCCAGAGAAGACAGGAACAAAGATAAACATGAATGGGAAGAATTTAGCCCCATATTGCCCAAGGTATTGAAAATTAATAGAAATGAAAATTATGCGTGGATAAATTGAATAGGTAATGTGCAAACTACGTTTTGTTCAGCCAAATTAACACGTTTTCAGCATTTCCTACATTCTCAATATACACAAAATATGAATAAGGAACATTAGCAATTCTGTGAGCAAAATTAAGCATCAATTAATGAGAAAAGCAACTGCCTAAATACCAAAACTAGCTTGATGTATGTGGATGTCATTGGTACCATTTCATTTTAAGTTTCCATAACTGTAAGCTGTCTTAGCCTGGCAAGACAGGCAAGCCACTCCAGTACTCTTGCCTAGAAAACCCCATGCATGGAGGAGCCTGGTAGGCTGCAGTCCATGGGGTCACTAAGAGTTGGACACGACTGAGCAACTTCACTTTCACTTTTCACTTTCATGCATTGGAGAAGGAAATGGCAACCCACTCCAGTGTTCTTGCCTGGAGAATCCCAGGGAAGGGGAAGCCTGGTGGGTTGCCGTCTATGGGGTCGCACAGAGTCGGACACAACTGAAGCGACTTAGCAGCAGCCTGAGACCTTTAGGAAAACACGTGCACACCGAGGCTTGATGAAGGACTGAAGCTCTGGGGGATGTGTGATTGAGGTCAGAGCGGAGTGAGGCAGACAGCGTGGACTGTGGCACGAGAAGCTGCTGAGAGTGGGTTGCTGCCTTGGGAGATGAGAGAGTGCTTGGTGGGTAGTTGGTCTAGCTGGCTGCCTCTTCCTTGGGTCTCCTGTGTTCAGCGTTTGCTCCACTGGGGGTTCACTCTCGAGCAAATCTGGGTTGCCTCATCTGGCCTTAAGGCAGTCACCCAGAATGTGAAAGGGCGGCTCAGTGCCTCTCCAGGATAACATGCTCCATGATGATGCCCGTGGCTGAGCAAACTTGGAAGGCGCAGAGGACTTTTGAGGCCAAGAAAGCAAAGAACACTTTACAAATGTGCCTAGTGTGCAAAGCTTTAGGACACAATTATCCAAATAAAATTCCGATTATAAAAAGCTCACTGTTAAAGTCTAAAGTCTGAGCTAATTTTGCCAAGAGCAATTTGTCTTGTTCTCACTTTTTTTTAATATAATGTTCTTTTTATTCTATTATTTGTTAGCAAGTACATAAGTAACATGTGTTCATAACAGATAATAAATTTATCTTGGTAAGTAATAACCAAGAAAAAAGTTGATCTTGCAAACTTCTGATTTTAAAAGTCATTAGACACTTTAGTTGGTGATTACTTTTCAAGGGTCATGTAGACAGATTTAATCATGTTCTTAATTGGCCACTTCTCATCATGACATTTATGCTATAAAATGTGATGTTTTGTAAATGAGAGCAAGTCAAAAACTCCAAACGATTTTGTCCATGACCTTCTTGATCTCTGCAATTTGTATTTTTATTCCCATCATGAATGCTGATAAAAAGCAAGAATATGTTTTATAAAGTCTTTGTCTAAGAGTTTTGGTCTAAGACAAATCACACATTCTTATGTAAGACTTCACTAAACTTTCATGACTAAAAAATCTCTGAAATATTACTCAGTCTGGATAAAACATTCCGTACTAGAAGGATGTTTGCTCTTGGAGGCTGCCTTGGAGACGGGTGATTCAGAAATACCAAGTTCAGCCCAGTGCCATTCTAAGCCATTCCTCATAAGCCACCTGACGGAATCATAATAATGCAGGAAATCAAGTAAAATGAAGGATTTTTAAATCCCCTGCAGTGAAAAAAAAGGGGGGGTTCTAACAGGCACGATGACCTTGGTTTAGGGCATTCCCTAGGGGATTGATGACCGCCTCGGACGATCAACTCCCCCAGATGACCATCAATCCGCAGGCAATGCCCCATCTGTATGGCTCTTGCCTAATTCAATTATTTGCAGTCGTGGGCTTTCCCTTGTGAATATTTTATTGTGCAGTCAAGCTCTCTGACTTTCTTCTCTCCCTGCTCAATTTTATTTCTCTGATATAGACCAGCCCAGCTCTATATTCCTCTCACATACTCAGAAGCCATATCTAATTCATGGAGAGAAAAATATATGTGCATTCATAGATGCAGATCGAGTTAAGTGGACATTTCGGGGGAAATATTTATAAACAAATTCAAATAGACATAGATTATCAATGTGTGTATATACACTAGTTTCATAAATCACTGTAGGCCATTTTATTACAGTGTGTTTTTATATCCAAATGAGGATTAGCTTGTGGTTTTTAGTTTTAGGCAGAATTTGAAAATCACAGTTTAGATAAGGTTGGATGCTACTAGTTGAATAAACCATGATACTCTCAACATAAGACTGGAATTTAAAGCATAAAACAAAACATTGCAACTGTGAGTAGCTGATGTGTGCACGCGTGTGTGCACGCATACCCTAGTGTCTGGGCCAACACTCATGTCTCCGTGTGGGGTTAAGAACAGTGTCCATGGAGACGTGTAAGCAGATGAGCCCCAAAGTCAGCTCACAGGCTTTGTCCTCAGACGGGTCAGATTCAAACCTCCGTTCTAGCCTGAGACTGGAGAGCAACCTCACTCCGTGTTGGGCACTTGGAGAGAACTCCCTGCCTGCAACCCCTCTGTCTCTGCGAGGGCTAGATGTGAAGTTGTCGCATGATTATTTGCTGGTTAGTGTGCAGATGCTTTAAAGTTCTTCTGTCCATGGAGTCCCCAGGCAAGAAGAGAGGGCCTCCAGGCACTGGAGGGGTTGCCATCCCGTGCTCCAGGGGATCTTCCTGACCCAGGGCTCAAACCGGTTCTCCCCCAAAGCAGGCAGATTATTTTACTGTCTGAGCCACTAGGGAAGCCGGTAGTTTAAATTAAGATCTATTAAAAAAAGAAAGAAGTACTATTTTGCTTCTTAGGCCATGAGAACCTGAAGCAGAGATTTCTTGAATCTTCAAATTTACCAGTGAGAGATGACTTAGGTCTTCCTATGGAGATGACACAATGACCAATGAACTCAGTTAATGACATTAGATTTAAGGTAATAATGATTGCATAGATGCATTTAACATATGTAATTAATATAAAAATGGGATTCCTTATAGCTCAGCTGCTAAAGAATCTGCCTACAATGCGGGAGACCCTGGTTTGATTCCTGGGTCAGGAAGATCTGGTTGGAGAAGGGATAGGTTACCCACCCCAGTATTCTTGGGCTTCCCTTGGGGCTCCACTGGTAAAGAATCCAACTGCAATGCTGGAGACCTGGGTTCAATTCCTGCGTTGGGAAGATCCCCTGGAGAAGGGAAAGGCTACCCATTCTAGTATTCTGGCCTGGAGAATTCCATAGACTCTATAGTCCATGGGGTCTCAAAGAGTCGGACACGACTGAGTGACTTCCAAAAAAAAAGCTTAAAAATAATAGTTTCCAGAATATTTCATTTTACTTGATTATTGTAAGATGCAAGTGCATGTTGTTTGCATTATTTCCTGCATCTGAAATACCTAAATTTTAAAGAGCAATGGAGAGTTTTCTTGCATTTACTGTTAAATTAATTTTTTCCAGTTTTTGTGTTTGTTGAATGTGTGTCCAGCAGACCATATTCTTTCCTGAGGAGAAAAGAAATGGATCTGGTTTATGAAATAAATGGAATGGGACCTGAAGAGGGCCAGGCAATGTCTGCTCCTTGCATTGCTCTTGTGTACTCAGTCATACTGGATTCTTTGCGACCCCACGGGCTATATGCTGCCAGGCTTCTCTGTCCATGGGACTCTCCAG
Organism: Bos indicus; assembly: GCF_029378745.1. Lineage (NCBI taxonomy): Eukaryota > Metazoa > Chordata > Mammalia > Artiodactyla > Bovidae > Bos > Bos indicus. The sequence continues at coordinate 68,426,825 of NC_091779.1, read as the reverse complement.
GCAAGAATAGTTGAGTGGGTTGCCATTTCCTCCTCCAGGGGACCTTCCTGACCCAGGGTTGCAGTCCACGTCTCCTGCACCTCCTGCACTGGCAGGCAGGTTCTCACCGCTGGCACCACCTGGGAAGCCCATGTCCTTGCATTATCCAGCAGGAAATCCTAGTGTGTGATTAATATGAAGAATTAGTAGTTTAACATAATAAATCTGTGAAGAAACAGATGCACCAGTTGCATTTTATGTTAATGCATGCATGCATGCTAAGTCGCTTCAGTCATGTCTGACTCTTTGAGATCCCATGGACTGCAGCCTGCCAGGCTCCTCTGTCCATGGGATTCTCCAGGCAAGAATATTGGAGTGGGTTGCCATGCCCTCCTCCAGGGGGTCTTCACAACCTAGGGATCAAACCCAAGTCTCTTGTGTCTGCCTACACTGGTAGGCAGGTTCTTTACCACTAGATATCAATGCATACACATCACTATTTAGGAAATTTTCACAGAAAGAGAAAGGAAATCCTAAACTGTGGTCCTAATAGTGCTGTGACACAGGTAAGAGCTTGGGGGAAACCTCATTGTTTATCTGCAAGTCAGATACTCCTGAGAGGCTCAGATCTCCAAGTCCAGGAACATGGCCTTGCATATAAAAGTTAGGTTCTGTAAAATTTATACACAAATAGAGTATGCTGCTGCTAAGTCGCTTCAGTCGTGTCCGACTCTGTGCGACCCCATAGACGGCAGCCCACCAGGCTCCCCAGTCCCTGAGATTCTCCAGGCAAGAACACTGGAGTGGGTTGCCATTTCCTTCTCCAATGCATGAAAGTGAAAAGTGAAAGTGAAGTCGCTCAGTCATGTCTGACTCTTAGCGACCCCATGGACTGTAGCCCACCAGGCTCCTCCATCCATGGGATTTTCCAGGCAAGAGTACTGGAGTGCCATAGGCAACACTTACAAAATACATTTCAAAACGTATGATTAATTTTAAAGTACTTCAACTTGATTATTATTTTAATGAGGCTCAAGGTTTATAAACCAATAAGCTCTTTATTAAAACAGAGTCTTGAACACAGACAAGTGGAACAGTGTTGTTAGAATCACCTGCATGCATGTACATCCAGGTCAATTCATGTTGAGAATTGTATGTTCCCATAACGTGTCTGCACACTCACGAGCAGAGAATCGTGTAACACATCTAACCCTCTCAGAAACAATGCGGATGCAGGTAGGGAGCTCTCCTCAGGTGCCCAGTATGGAGTGAGGCCATTCACTTGAAGCTTTAAGGTGTTGCCCACACTTTAAGATTTTCTTTTCCCTAATTTGGGGATGCTTTTTGAAAAACAATTTATCCTTAAAGTTGAGGCATCAAATTAATTTTTCAGTAGGTGGAATTAAATTTGAAGGAATAAGATCTGTGCTCCATTTTAATGCGTGGACCAACTCTTTTCTCTCTTTCTCTCTCTCTTTTGTCTAAACTCGATTTGAGAAAGCAAACTGAGCACAAACTTCGAATTAATACCTGTGACCTGATAAAGGAGATGCAAAAATACTACCTTCTGGGTCTTTAAATGCCATGAACATTTGAACACTTGTTTAGATCAATAATATCTACCATGTATTGGGTCCTCAGTTCACTTCAGTCACTCAGTCATGTCCGACTTTTTGCAACCCCATGGACTGCAGCACACCAGGCCTCCCTGTCCATCGGCAACTCCCAGAGCTTGCTCAAACTCATGTCCATTGAGTCAGTGATGCCATCCAACCATCTCATCCTCTGTCGTCCCCTTCTCCTGCCTTTAATCTTTCCCAACATCAGGGTCTTTTTCAGTGAGTCAGTTCTTCACATCAGTTGACTAAAGTATTGGAGTGTCAGCTTCAACATCAGTCCTTCCAATGAATATTCAGGACTGATTTTCTTTAGGATGGACTGGTTAGATTTCTTGGCAGTCCAAGAGACTCTCAAGAGTATTCTCCAACACCACAGTTCAAAAGCATCAATTCTTCAGTGCTCAGTTTTCTTTATAGTCCAACTCTCACATCCATACATAACTACTGGAAAATCATAGCTTTGACTAGATGAACCTTTGTCAGCAAAGTAATGTCTCTGCTTTAATATGCTGTCTAGGTTGGTCATAGCTTTTCTTCCCAGGAGCTAGTGTCTTTTAATTTCAAGGCTGCAGTCACCATCTGCAGTGATTTTGGAGCCCAAGAAAATAAAGTCTCTCACTGTTTCCTTTGTTTCCCCATCTATTTGCCATGAAGTGATGGGACCGGATGCCATGATCTTAGTTTTTTGAATGTTGAGTTTTAAGTCAACTTTTCACTCTCCTCTTTCACTTTCATCAAGAGGCTCTTTAGTTCTTCTTTCTGTAAGAGTGGTGTCATATGCGTATCTGAGGTTATTGATACTTCTCCCAGAAATCTCGATCCCAGCTTTTGCTTCATCCAGCTCTGCATGTTGCTTGATGTACTCTGCTACTGCTGCTAAGTCGCTTCAGTCGTGTCCGACTCTGTGTGACCCCATAGAAGGCAGCCCACCAGGCTACCCCATCCCTGGGACTCTCCAGGCAAGAACACTGGAGTGGGTTGCCATTTCCTTCTCCAATGCATAAAAGTACATATAAGTTAATAACAGGGTGACAATATACAGCCTTGATGTGCTCCTTTCTCAATTTGAACCAGTCCATTTTCCCATGTCTAGTTTTAACTGTTGCTTCTTGACCTGCATATAGATTTCTTAGGAATCGGGTAAGGTGGTCTAATATTCCCATCTCTTGAAGAATTTTCCACAATTTGTTGTGATCCACATGGTCAAAGGCTTTAGTGTAGTCAATGAAGCAAAAGTAGATGTTTTTCTGGAACTCTCTTGCTTTTTCTGTGATCCAACAGATGTTGGCAATTTGAGGTTCCTCTGCCTTTTCTAAATCCAGCTTGAATATCTGAAAGTTCCCAGTTCATGTACTGTTAAAGCCTGGCCTGGAGAATTTTGAGCATTACTTTGCTAACGTGTGAGATGAGTGCAATTGTGAGGTAGTTTGAACATTCTTTGGCATTGCCTTTCTTTGGGATTGGAATGAAATCTGATCTTTTTCCAGTCCTGTGGCCACTGCAGAGTCTTCCAAATTTGCTGAGTCCTATCTCTTGCCAACTACTGTAGATGACTTATCTTGTTTGTGCCACATACCGTGTTACTACCGTAATTTTAGCATTAAAGGAAAGGTCCTTGATACGGGAGTCAGCACCCCAGAGTCTTCTCTCTTAAACAGAATGAATGAAACACAGACACGTGACCACATTTTGCAACTAGAGTACAGCCAACATCTCCAATTTATAAACTAAGACCACAGTGTAGTCCCACAGAATAAAGTTTCTGTTGATCTCTCACCGAGATTTTAAAGAAAGAGTAGAATTCATATATACAGTGTGAAATCTATCACACTGTAAAACACAACTCATGTTTATAGTATTGAATAGACGCATATAATAATGCTAAAGAGGGATATATGAGTTAAAATAAATTATGTCTGGGTGGCAATTTGTAGTCGAAGATCACAAACAAGATATGAGGAATTTTCTGCTGTTTGGGAAGGATTTGAAATAACAGAAAATATTAAAGTTATTTAGAATACATTTATTTATAACTAACACAGTAAAATTTCTAATCTCCTAAATCGTCTCTTATGTGGACAACATGAGTGCAAAAAATACTGTGTCGGGGTTTCCACTATGAATGCCATTTCTCAGGGATTTATAACTTTCACCACAAAACGTACCTCAGGCATTAAAAACTATCTTTGCTCGACACAGAGACTGACACTTTAATGTGTAACTTTTCTTTCATATGCTGGAAAACAGCTAGCAGTAGAACTGCTCCTAGGCCACGTATAATTACAGAAAACATACTCGTACTGTAGTTTAAGGTGTGTTTGTACCTGAAATGCATTTACTACAAATCAGAAGGCTTCATAAAATGGCACTTAATTAGTCTGTAATAGGGTCTAATCATATTTTATTTGAAAGCACTCATACCAGCCCTCCAGTTTGGTCTGGGTGCTGCCTTCTTTAGAGAGATGAGAGCCCTTCCCCCAGGCTTCATTTCCCCTCCGCCCTCCTCCTCACTTTGCACGTGATCTGGTTCATTACACACAGAACTGCTTTGTGCCATCACGGGTTTATGAGAAAGGAGAAGGGAGGCGCCCAGAACTTCCTATGAGAAATGAACATTGACTTTCTCTGAAGAAAATATAAATAGATTTCCTTAATTGGACTTTGGGCATCGGAGCAATTAATAATAGATTGTGTCATAGTGAGGGCTTTGTTTGTATTTAAAGCCATAAATTACAAGTATTAAATGTATATTTATTCCAAGTTAAACTCATTTCTAATTGACATGTTACTTAGCCCAAGGCTTTTAAGATCTTTTAGTATAATTAAATTAATAGAAAGCTATAGATCACAGTATGATAAACAAACAGCCTAGACTTTAATATGACAGATATACAGAACAGGCCGTGTAAGTAGATCATTATTATCGGTTTAGATTCAGCAAAAATACCACCAGAATAGAAAGAAAAGAAGCTGTGCCTGAAGTGGTTGACATAAGACATCCTTTCTGGCCCCTGTCTGACTAGCTAGCATCAGAAATACCAATCTGGGAAGAAACTTCATTATGAAAATTTCTTGGTTGGATCAATGCTCTATACCAGAAGCTCTTAAAACCCACAGCAGACATTTAAAGGATATTATTATGGTCAATCCAGGCTTTGGGCACTCAACAAAATAATATGTAGTGCAGAATTAGCCACGTCTAGTTCCTATTACTTTAAGCTTTTATTTATACAGTTTTTAGTGCCAAATGCCATATAAATGACACAAGATGTAACGGTGGTCTCAGTGCCACAATTTCATTTATTTGAAGGACCCAACGTGTTTTAAAAACACTTGTTTGCCTTGTTTGCTTGACAGTATCCTGAAGAGACAAAGACAACCTCCTCTAGTAGGAGGAAAAACTGAGACCTGAGATAGAGATCGTGTCTGTGGCTGAACTGCTTTACTTCCAATCAAAAAGGTTCCTCATTGCCCACAATGTGGACGCCTGTGTGTCTTCTCGGCCCCAAAGGAAACTTGTCCTCATGCCCATGTGTCTGGTCCTGTTCTCCCGAGATTTGTCATTTTATGTGCCTCTTGTTTGTGTCAGATTAATCGGTCCTCAAGGACCAAAGCCCTTTTACTAATCTTTGTACCCCCAATGGCCATATAGTCAAGTACATAGTATGTGTGTTATAAACACCTGTCTAATGAGGGAGCACACTTTTTCTCATAGGCATGATAAGGGTGTATCTCATTATTGAAAAGATTCCTCTTCACAGAGCAGATAAAGCCTGGGAGGAGCGGGCACCTCTTCAAGATAAAGCATGATGTATGCATGGACTCTGATCCTTACCCAAGACTCTATTCCTGGGGTTTCTAAATTCTTTAAATCCATTCAGTCACTTCTCAAGTGCTATCAAATCTATAGCAGACCTTAAAAACAAAACCAGCAGGGGACTTGTCAAGACTGAGCTTGAGTACTTAGTGGGTTCCTATTGATATTTTTGGGTTTATAGATATTAGGAGTTTTCATCCCCCAAGTGTTGTATAGCGCGGCTGGATGGCATCATCGACTCAATGGACATGAGTTTGAGCTAACTACAGGAGACAGCGAGGGACAGGGAAGCCTGGTGTTCTGTAGTCCACGGGGTCGCAAAGAGTCAGGCAAGACTTAGCCACCAAACAAGTGAAAGTTCTGCTGCTTTTATTTTGGAGAGGCCGGGTGTTTCATTGAACCCTGTAGCATGGTTTATAATCACAGTTGGGTTTTTATTATTTGGTGTCCAGGCAGGGATTCTTAGGCAAAGAGCTTGTCCGTATTACCTTACCTTGTGACGTAAGTATAGGACTTTCTAAACCATTTCAGCTTTCTAAAGGTTGTTTCCTTGAATACACTTTGACATCGGGGGATAATTTTGATTGACACCAGACTTGCAAAGGCGGTATAGAAAGTTCCCATATCCTGTGTGCCTCGAGTCCCGCCATGGTGATATTTTACTTTATCATGGTGTGGTTGTCATGACTGAAGGACCAGTGTCCCTATATTGCTCTGAATTTAACTCCAGAATTTAATCAAACATCACTAGTTTTTCCACTAATGTCTTTGAGTCATACTAGGATCCCTTCCAGGAGACCATGCTGTGAATCAGCTGTTGAAGGCTGCCCTTGACTCTTCAGATGCTCAGAAAGTCTATCCAGTATCTGCAGGACCAATCCTGGGTACCTCTATTCTGAATCCATGCCTTCTGATTGTTTCACCATGTGGAAAGCAGGCAAGATGATCCATATGGATGTTCATAGAGCACCTCCAATAATCTGTGTATTTCCAGTGAGACCTGATAAAGCGATTTTGGCAGGCAAATTAATAGAGATGCTGCTTCGAACAGACCTTCTCAATTTGTACCAGCATAGAGAAAACCCACACAGAAGCCGTTTAAATATTCTAACCAAGTTCATGATGGCATGCCATAAAGCTATTTCCTTGACGCTGATATCATGACCTTGTGTTGCTTTCTTTTCTGCTCTGTCTCAACAGAAAAGCCTGAGAGTTCAATATGCAGGAGTGCTTTGTCACCAGGAGGAGGCAACTAAACAAATATGTACTGGTTTAAGACAGCCTGGGATTTCATATTAGTGAACAAACGGCACATAAGGATCATACATTTGAGTAAAAGTTTTGTACAAGAGGCATATTTCCATAGGCAAGCACTATACTATTTTAGTAACATAAATAATTCTAAAAACTCAGATGTGTGTTTTGCTCAAAGGTGTATCTCAGGTCTATGTCATTCCTTTCATTGTATCTTCAGACTATATCCTGCAGGAAACATCCAAAAAGGCTTCCCAAGTGGCTCATTGGTACAGAACTCACCTGCCAGGTCACAAGAAGCAAGAGGCCTGGGTTTGATCCCTGGGTCAGGAAGATCCTTGGGAGTACACAATCTCAACTCACTCCAGTATTCTTGCCTGGAAAATTCCATGGACAGAGGAGCCTGGAGGGCTATAGTCCATGGGATGGCAAAGAGCTGGACATCCCTAAGCATGCGTGCAGCTCCCAGAGGACAGTACTAGCTGTGCTGATGGTATAGTTGGTGCATGTCTGATTTCTCTATGGGGAGGAAACTGGGGTAGAAGCAGTAGGCATGCACTTCTCTGTTGAAGTGGGTCATTAAAACCTAACTAAGAATATAGGACACAATCTTAGATTCTAAAGCCTTGCTCAACAATCAGGACCTCATTCAATTTACCTCTGAGAGTTTTGAAAGAAATATAGAAAAATTGATGTGAAAGACTGTCAAACCCATCAGTTATGTCAATGTATATGTTTGAATCTGTTATTTCCTTGGTGTATTTAATTTTGTGCCTAAGGGCTTTGAAACTATCTATTCTAGAGAGTAAGGTCTTTATCTAGGACTTAAATAGGTCATTTAACTTTATTATTCTGCACAATGATTCTAAATCCAATAATCTCTGTGAAGCCCTTAAAATACATTTCTAAGTCCAATAACTTAATTATGAATTAAAAAGCACAAAAGAAAAGATTAAGCTGCGCAATTACACTACTTACTAGATGCTATAATTTCTTTAGGTATGCCTCAATTAAAATTTCAAAACTGCTGAATATTGTATTCTGCTTTTAAACTTTATCAATTTAAATGTGCCTCACTATTGATGAGGATGTAAATTAGAGTAGCCAGCATGGAAAACTCTATGGAGTTCTCTCAGAAAATTAAAAATAGAGCTATCAAATGATCCAGCAATCCCACTTCTGGGTATTTATCTACAAGAAATGCAAACAGGATCACAAAGATGATCCTGCACAACTGTGTTCATTTCAGCCTTATTCGCAATAGCTGAAATATGGAAGGGCTTCCCAGGGGTGAAGAGTCTCCCTGCCGATGCAGGAGATGCACCAGGCACCAGTTCCATCCCTGGAAGGCCACGATCCCACTCCAGGACTCTTGCCTGGACAAGTTCATGGGCAGAGGAGCCTGGTGGGCTACAGTCCATGGGGTGGCATTGAGCGGGGCATGATTCCAACTGAGCACACATGGTAGACAGAATAGATATGGAAACACCACAAGTACCCATCAGTGGATGAAAGGACAGAAGGATATAATGTGTGTGTGTGTATGTGTATATATATAAAGTGAAGTGAAGTGAAGTCGCTCAGTTGTGTCCGACTCTTTGCAACACCATGGACCGTAGCCTACCGGGCTCCTCCATCCATGGAATTTTCCAGGCAAGAATACTGGAGTGGGTTGCCATTTCCTTCTCCAGGGGAACTTCCTGACCCAGGGATCGAACCCGGGTCTCCCTCATTGTAGGCAGATGCTTTACCGTCTGAGCCACAAGGGAAGCCATATATATATGTATATGTATATGTTGGAGAAGGCAATGGCACCCCACTCCAGTACTCTTGCCTGCAAAGTCCCATGGATGGAAGAGCCTGATGGGCTGCAGTCTATGGGGTCGCTAAGAGTCGGACACAACTGAGTGACTTCACTTTCACTTTTCACTTTCACACATTGGAGAACGAAATGGCAACCCACTCCAGTGTTCTTGCCTGGAGAATCCCAGGGACTGGGGAGCCTGGTGGGCTGCCGTCTATGGGGTCGTGCAGAGTTGGACACAACTGAAGTGACTTAGCAGCAGCATGTAATATGTAAAGGACAAAAGGATATAATGTATGTGTAATATATATACATATATATATGTGTGTGTATATATATATATAAATCAACCAGAAATTTCAAAAAGAAAGAAATCTTGCTGTTTGTCACAATGTGGATGGGCCTTGGGGCAATATGCTAAGCGAATTAAGTCAGACAGAGAAAGGCAAATACTATATGATCTCATTTATATGTAGAATCTAACAAAAAGTTAAACTGATAGAAAAGAGTAGGAAAATGGTTTCCAGAGGCTTGGGGACAGAGTTGGAGAAATAGGAAGAGGCTGTTAAAAGATACAAACTTTCACCTAAAGCTCAATAAGATCTAAGGATCTAAAATATAAGATGGTGATTATAGTTGAAAACACTGCTTTGTATAATTGAAATTTGATAAAAGTAGACCTTAAATGCTCTCATATAAAAAGTGAGATGTGTTAATTGACTATAAAGTAGATGGTGAGGATCCTTTTACAGAGTACACCTATATGAAGTCACCAGAGCACACACTTTGAGTACAGCTTTATATGTCAATTACACTTTAATATGGCTGAAAAAAAATAAGATAAAGAGAGAAAGAAATTTAAGTCTATGGAATTGTGGATTTTCTTCCTCATATTTAGTACCTTATATGATTAGGTGGGGTCTTCCCTGGAGGCTCAGATGGTAAACAATCTGCCTGCAATTCAGGAGACACAGATTCGAACCCTGGGTTGGAAAGACGCCCTAGAGAAGGAAATGGCAACCCATTCCAATATTCTTGTCTGGAGAATTCCATGGACAGAGGAGCTTGCTGGGCATCCATGGTTATGTTATCAATAATTTTTTGATCCAGGGAAGTTTACAAGAGGCAGGACTGGGTTGACTGTTCCTCATAATATGGAGGTTAGAATCAATGACACATGTTAAGTATTTTTATCTATAAAAACAAGTGGCAACCTTCCCAGCCCTAACCCACTCCATAGTGTGGGGAAGATCAATCTGAAGAGAGATCAAAGAGCAGCTACCCAGGATTGTAAAACTGGAATAGAGTGCAAAGTCCAGATGGACTTCGGTTAGTTAAGTCCCTTTCTGCACTGAAAGAGATGGCCTTGGGTTCCTAACAAAACAATGGCTGGGATTTCTGCATTAGAACAAGCGGTTTATGTGGGCTGCTTCTCAAGTTTCCCTGTTGGCTGAAGGTGGCATCTGGAAGGCTGTTGAAAGGGATGACTGCTGGCCACAGGCATTGGATCTTTTCAGTGAGAACCATAAGTGACTAAAACAGTCAATAAAAGAAGAGAACAGAAAAAAAAAATGAGTGAGTTCTGTGTTCAATGGATTAATTGTGTCTTTTTATGTAACTTGTGGTTAGTCTCACTCAGCATTCTTCACATTGTTCGGTTTGTGTTTAATTTTGCAATATTCTGGTGATCATCACGAAAGAGCACAAGAAAAAGAAATCTGAAGCCTCCTGGATGTTTTATCAAACATGTAATATAATTCCTTCGCCTTCCCACTCAATTTAATAAAACCAAAATCCTGGAATACTTTCAGTAAGGTGTGTCTGGAGGCATTAAAATTTTGTTATTTTTCTTTGTGTTAATCTCTAAATCAAATAATATTTGTTCCAGTCTGTGTCTTAGGTTGCCATTGTTATATTTTTTAAATTGCTTAAGCATACTAAATTAATACATAACCAAAACTGGTTTAAATTGGACAAGGCAATTGGAAAGAATTTTATAATTTATTCTTAAACAGCAAGGTTGGTTTTTTTAACTCATTATTTCAATTAGTATAAGCTACTTATGTGACATAATATTTTTTTGTTTTATTACAGAATAAATTTAGATTTAGAAAAAAATGTTGCAGAGATAGTACAAGGACTTTCAGTATACCCTTCAAGAGAGTCTTCTGACATTAATGTATTATGCAACAATGTCAGATTTGACAAAACTAAACAAATAATACGGCAGGATATGGTGGGTCAATGGTAAGGAATCCACCCATCAGTGCAAGAGACTTATGAGACACAGATTCAATCCTTAGGGTGGGAAGATCCTCTGGAGAAGGAAATGGCAACCCACTCCAGTATTCTTGCCTGGAAATTTCCATGGACAGAGGAGCCTGGCAGGCTACAGTCCATGGGGTTATAAAGAGCCTGACACAACTGAGCACAGCAAGAAGAAACAAATAATATTCATACAAAACTATTAATTGCAGATCGTATCTGGATTTTCCCAGTTTTTTCACTACTGTTCATTTTCTGTTCCAAGACCCAGTCCAGGATCATACATTGCCTTGGTCATCTTGTCTCATTCAATGAGTACATTTCTTGGTTTCCCCTTGCTCTTGGGAAGTAGAGCGTTTTGAAGAATGCTGAAGTACTTGGTGTCTCGCTGATGTCTTTTCACCATTAGATTGGAGTTATGGATTTTGCAGAAATAGATCAGACTTGAGATACTTTTTCATTGCTTCCCACCACGGGGTTTATAGGAGCCCTATGGCATTGCTGGTGAAGTTGACCTTGATCATGCCCTTCAGGTGATATTGCCAGGTATGTCCACTATAAGTTGCTATGCATCCCTTCCCAGACTCTATTGTTGGCAAGGAGGTCAATGTGTCCAGATCACACTCAAGGTGAGGAAGATCCAGCAACAACTTCCAGATCCAGTGTGTCAACATACAGTATTTGGAATTTTCCTGTAAGAAAGACTTGTTGTGATATACTATTTTCAAAGACTAAAACTTTTTAAAGTAGAAGAGGTTCTGATGATTTGCCAGTGGCCACTGTAGCACACCCTTCTGAAACTGCGCTCCAATAATCCCCCATAGATGACTGCCTTGCCAGGCTAATCACTGAACGGGGAAATCAGCCAGCAGTGGTAAACGTGCTTGTTGACATGATCTGTTTTCTCGTGAGTTGTTCCACGAGGGTAAAAGTGAAGTTCTTTGCTTGCCATTGGTCAGGAGCCCATCTCAGTCCCTTGCCATGTGGGCATTCTCAACACCAAAGCCAGCCCAAGAGAAAATCGTGACAAAAACGTGGATGTCATTACATCTGAAGCCCAGTCACCAGATACATCCCCTAGACTTTACCATATTCCATCAGATTGATTCAGTGGGATAGTTAGTCCACACTCAAAGAGAAGGATTCACACAGGTCTGTGGATATCAGGAGGCAGGGATGATTGAGGACCATTTGCTTTTGTGAGAAATGTGTTGCATGTCTATAAGTAACTAAGAGACATACACTACATACAAGACATACTCATACACTACAGTTATTATGAGTAGCTCTTGTGCTAAATAATCTAGATATTTAGAATTAGATGTACAGAGTTAATAAAGAAGAGTGGTCCATTTGTGAAGGACTATTAGGGTTGTTATGTATTATTTATTATGGAGAAGGTCTACTATAAATGGGTGCAATGGTAACTTTGCCATATTGGACATTCCAAATAGCCCTTTGAAGAAAGAAGAAGGCAATCTTTTGAAATTTTAATTGTGCAATCCAGGGAAATCCAATTATGGAAGAATTACTTATGATTCAACAAACAGAAGGATGAGGGAAAAAATGCTGTAATTGAGTAGGGGAAGAAAAAAGGGGAGGAAAGGCATCTGAGTATTTCAGTGAGACAAAAGTTCAAACATTCTTGTAGAGGAAATAAACTGGCCAGCAGTAATTAACTAACATCCTAACACTGCCTGTAGGTACTCCAAGACTCCTCTTGAGTAAAAGCCAGGCTTCTCCCTGTTGGGCCCTGAAGTTGCATAAGAAAGTGTTAGTTGCTCAGTCATGTCTGACTCCTTGTGACCCCACAGACTGTAGCCCACCAGGCTCCTCTGTCCAGGGGATTTTCCAGACAAGAATACTGGAGTGATTGCCATTTCCTTCCCCAGAGGATCTTCCCAACCTAGGGATTGAATCCAGATCACCTGCGTTGCAGGCAGATTCTTTACCATCTGAGCCACAGGGAAGCCTTGAAGTTCCATAAGACACTTAAGTTTCTGTTCTACCTCGAGCTCTGCTGACTATGACATTAGAGCCTGCATTTAACAGACACAACTGGATGGATGCCTCCAAGATGTTCACCTCTCAGCTTTGTAGCCTCCTTGCTATTGAAAATCTATCAAAGCTTCAAGACAAACAAGAAATACTTAGGCAGAATGACAGAGGAGTTTGAGTGCATTTTTTTTTAATATTCTAAAATGTATTTTTGGTCTAAGTCTGTAATCTTATTGAAAAAAAAAAATCTCTTCTTCTTCCTTCCATTTCAAGAACACATGATAAAACAATTGTTCCATATCATCTAAACTTCTAAACTATGATTATTCTACTTATTTTTTGAATTAGTAATTATCTCATGGTCTGAAATTATATCTTTAAGCTCTAATACACACTTGAGTCTTCTCCTTGTACCAATTCACAGCTCTAGATAAACCCCACACTTCTACTTTTGCTCTGCTTATACTTTCACACTGAGAAGTTCTAGGAAAAACATAACCCTGGCAATTAGCTGATGCATGCATAAGAAGCGAGGTCAAGGAGACAGTGTGGCACAGCCGAGGTCGACAGTGTGGAGACTGAAGCTACGCTGCCCAGATGAGGAACCCAGGACGTTAGGGTGAGGCAAACACGATGAGATGTCACTGTGCACCCATCAGACTGGCTAAGATTAAAAACACTTGACCCTGCCAAGTGTTGGTGACAGAGTGGGGGGACTGAGACTCCAGTTCATGGCTGGTAAGAATGCCAAATGATGCCTAATAATTTAAAAACAGCTTCATAGTTTCTTAGTAAATGAATGATGCCTATGCTATCCTCCAGCATCCCACTCTAAGCTATTATGCCAAGAGAAAAGAAAATATAGTTCATACAAATCTATGTGTACATGGATTTTCCTAGCAACTTTGTTTGTAATAGCCAAAAACTGAAGCAAGTTAAATGCTCATCAAAAGGCAAACAAAGAAATTGTGTTATATCAGTTTCTTTGAAATTGCCATGAAATAGATTCAGATGGTAAAGAATCTGCTTGTAATTTGGGAAACCAGTTTTGATCCCTGGGTGGGGAAGATCCCCTGGAGAAGGACATGACAACCCATTCCAGTATTTCTGCCTGAAGAATCCCAGGGACTGAGAAGCCTGAAAGGCTACAGTCCATGATATTGCAAAAAGCCAGACAAGACTAAAGGACTAATACTTTCATTTTCAATAAAAATGAATGAACTTTAGATAGGTCAAGAGTATGGGTGAATTTCAAATTAACTTTGCTGAGTAAAAGAAGCCATATTAAAAAAGGTAAATACTGCAAGATTTTATTTATAAAACTCTGGAGAATGCAACAGATTCATATAGACAGAAAATAGATTCTGGGGAGAGTGTAGGGACAGAAGGGGGGATAAGAAGACATGAGGCCATTTAAGGGTGATGGAGATATTCACATGTTGATTCTGGTGATGTTTCATGGGTGTGTACATATATCAAAACTTATCAGATTGTATACTCTAAACGTATATAGTTTATTCCATGTCAATTACACCTTGTTAAGGCTGTACAGCCTATATTTTCTAACCACAAGGTAAGATGGTAAGAATTTTAAAGAAACACATTAAAATTTTAATTTGTGGAAAATTGAAAAGTTGTCAAGTAATTACCATGAAAAGAAAACCCTATACCCAGATCATTAAAAAGCAAATTATTTCAGATTTTCAAACAAAATCAACAGCAAGTTCCCAATCTACTTACCTTCAGAGCATCAAAGGACTAAATGCTTCTTGATCCTAGTGTCTGGAAACCAGCAAGACAAAGCTAGCCCAATGAAGTCAGCCAATGACACTTCTGAGTGGAATGCAAAATACTAGGTACAAAATTATTAGTTCAAATACATAAATATACTCTTTCTAAAGCCCTCAAAATTCAGCCTTGGTGTTCTGCAGAAATGTGAACACAGTAAGTTAAATGAGAACTAATTCCAGCACTACAAAGTCTTGAGATTAAAAATATAAATAAATAAATAAAAGCCAAATTGAACATCTATCCTGCTTCAAAATGAAGATCAATCTCTTAATAAATTACAGTAAAAATAAAAGCTGAAAAATATAAGGACTATCTTTTTTTTTTTTTTTAGTGTTGCCTCTTTTATTATTCTCAGAAAAAAGTCTGTATACAATCGGAATGAATTGTTATAAATATATATATACCTACATACGTATATACATCAACTCTTCTTTATCCATTCATCTGTCAAGGACATTCAGGTTCCTTCCATGTCTTGGCTATTTCTAAGAGCTATAGATATGCAAGGTGAAACACGTCAGACATTCCTATTACTAGAATTATGAAATAAAATCTTAAATGTTTTAGTCTATACTTTCTTGTGAGTGTGCTCAGTCATGTCCAGCTCTTTGTGGCCCCATGGACTGTAGACGACCAGGCTTCTCTGTCAATGGAATTTTCCAGGGAAGAATATTGGACTGAGTTGCCATTTCCTATTCCAGGGGATCTTCCCAACCAGGTATCAAACCTGTGTCTCGTAGCCTCTTGTGTTAGCAAGAGGATTCTTTTACCACTGCAATGGAAAAACATGTCAGATGTTCTTATTGCTAGGATTATTTAATACAATCTTAAATGTTTCAGTCTATACTTGAAAAGAAAAGAAAATAGGTAACAAATGCTACACATAAAAATAAATTATTATTTGTGAATAGATTACATATTTATTTGAAAAATAAAGAAGGTCAACCAGTAGATTAAGACTTCTGGTAACAAAATGACTATATTTAAACATTATAAAGGAAAAAATCCATTCTTAGTAGTAACAAAAAAAATGTACTATTTATTAATGGTACATTTAGAAATCAACCACATAAATCAACTTAACCACAGAAATAAAAGACCTATATTCACAAGATAGATGTGGTCTAGTAAATCACACACAAAAATGATGAATCCACTCAAGGCGAGGAAACATTTCCCAATAGAAAATTATATATTTTAAAAATGTCAATTATCCCAAAGTTAATCTTCAGTGTAATATAAATCCAATGTAATTTTTAATAAGATTTTATGTAGAACTTGGCAAAATGATCATAGAACTATTTATTTTAAAAAAATGAATAGCCTAATGACTTAAACAACTCTATTTTTATTATTCCTTATCTTCCTATTGAAGCTCTAGATTTGGAGGAATTTGGAGAAAGTTTGAAAAAACATTCCTGGGACAAATAACTCTTTTATTTTTTCAACTTTTATAAAACGAATGAACTCTGACTCACTTAAAAAAATCCAGTCCAAAAGGAATCTTAAATGTTGTCAAAGAAAAGCATCCATCATGCTCTCTTACACAGATTTGAAAATACCAGATGATATGTTAGTAAGTTAGACATACACACACTATAAATAGTTAAGGGTATTTTCATGAAAATATTATTATCCTAGTAGTTCAGAGGGGCAGGTGTTTCTTGATCTTATTAAGAGATCTTTCTAAAAGTTATTTTATACATTTTAGCATTTATTTATAATCACTATCAGAAAACTGGATACATAATTTTATTACATGAAAGAATGAACAAATTATAATTTGGTATGAAGTCCATGGGGTCACAAGGAATCGGGCACAACTGAAGCGACTAACACATTTTCACACAGGAATATAAAGCAAAATTAACAAGGAAACACTGGTGGCATTCCAAGGTAAGAACAAGAAAACAATGCCTACTTTCAGGCGTTTTTTCCTCGGAATCTGAGCCAACACAAGGCAAAACAGAAGAGAAACCGACTATACGTATTGGAAAATAAGCCTCCAGTTGTTACCATTTCCCCCTAGTTGGCTCCTTGGGTTCTGAAGAGAGTATTAAAGAGCATGTTGAAATTAGATAGTATAATTATGTGTTCAGATAGTGATAGAACTGGTATGTGTGGAAGTTATAGCTTTGACATCCAAAAATAGCAAGCAGAATGAGAATCAGCTAGAAAGTATGGAGAGTAAGAAAAAGTGAACCAAGCCAAGGGAGTCCACATGGTGAGTTTAAGGAGGGGGTTGGGGTGCACAGAGGTCAAGAGAGAGATTTCACGGTTTGTATAGACCTTGAGAGCTCTTCTCCCAGAACACCAACAGCAGCACTCTGGTTGAGCCCTGAAGTCCAAGTCCTCCCTAGGCAGGTTTCCCTCCCACTGGCTGACGCAGGCTCTGGCTGGACCTGGAGTGATGTAAGGTGAGCCTCTTCCTGGAGACAGAATGTCTGCAGGGCCCTCAAGGATGCCTTCCGCCACCCCTCCCCTTCCGCCCTCCCATGTCAGCCTCCCTGTGGCCTGCCCATCCCAGCCTTCTCTGCCTGATGCTGAAAACTCAACTTCTGTGCACGGTGCCGAATCAAATCTTAGAGTGTTTTGGGTGAAGTAGAAAAGAATAGCTTCAATTGCTTTTTGTCTGGCAGTTGCTTTGCCAGACGATGGGGGACACAGCAGGTTCATGCCCCTCAAAACTGTGTGTCCCAGCTCTGAGGGATTTGGTGAGAATTTTGATAGCAGTGGTTCAAGGGGAGTGGGGGATGCGATAAGAATCAGGGTGTGTGCAGGGCTTGCAGTTCTTTAACTCTTTGATCTCAGGTGGCCTGATAAGTTTCTGTGGTTCCTTTTGTCTGGAATGAAGGATGCTAGTCTTCCCTCTGTGGGGCATTGTAGTTCTGTAAACAGTTCATAGATGTTATGTGTATCCCTCGCGGTGAACCAGGACCCTGCCAAAGGCTGCACTATTCTTTCTGGACTTCTCCTCCCAGTCTCTGCATCTCCCCTCCTTCCAGGGCCACAGCTGTTTGGAAGGTTTTCTGCCCAGGAGCCCACAGGGACCTGCTTGGTTCATACCTCCCCCTCCATTTCCTCTCACACTCAGTTCTCCCTATAAAGCCCTTCCTTATTTATCCCTCTCAGTGTCTGCTTCTCAGAGGACCTGGACTTACACACAATTAGTGCTCTGTTCATATTTCATTTTAACCAAAAAGAATAAGATTTTTAAAAATCTTGGGAAGAGCCCAGACTCTCCCAGCAGGCAGTATGTTCAGTGTAGCTGAGCAGGGCTGGGGGCGATGCCTTAGAGGGGACAGGGCGGTGCTCGTTTCATGAAACACTGAGAAAGGTGAGTGGCCTTTCTCAGGGAAGAGAACCAATCCCTTGTCTTCAGAGATGAGCCAAGGAAGGGGGTGGTTTGTAAGGTGGCCCTCAAGGGGTTTTTCTTCCACCACTGAATTCCCCTACCTGCAGAGCAGACCTGGTTGAATAAGTCTCAGTGAAGGAGGAAACACAACAGGCTCAGGACTTGGGCCAGATTGTGGACTTTGAGCTCTGTGCCCACTATCTGTGGAAACGATGTGCCAACTGGAAAACCAGGCCCTGGAAGGAAGAGCCCCGGGGCTCGTACCTAAACTCTCCATCCTAAAAGAATACGCTAATTATCTATGTAACGGAATAGAATCATACATCCTATTTTGCTTATTGGGGTATGACCACAGGCCTGCTGACAAGTGTCCACTGTTAACACCTAGGCCTAGGGCATGTGATCACAGGTTAACTTTGGTTGTATCTTCCTTTTCCTTGGTTCAGACTAGTTTCAGGGAATTTGGGGAGCTGGGTTTGGGCACGTACACTTAGGGTATATAAGGTTTTCACAAAAACTGGTCAGGGTCCTTGGCTAAGAGGAGACTCTGCCTTGGGCCCCTGGTGTAATAAACTGCACTCCACTCTCTGCATTGTCATTCTGAGTGAGTTTGTTTTCCAGAACATGTGGCTACAGCACTCATTCAAAGATCTCATGAATCTATTTATGGTTAGCAACGCGAAAGGGCTGAAGAAGGAAATGGCAACACACTCAAGTATTCTTTCCTGAGAAATTTCCTGGACAGAGGACCTGGCAGGCTATAGTCTATAGGGTTGCAAAGAATCGGATGTGACTGAGCGAATATCACTCACTCATTCACTCAACATGAAAGGTTGGGGGGCGAATTAGGAGTGTGGGATCAACAGAGGCACAGTTCAGTTCAGTTCAGTTCAGTCGCTCAGTCATGTCCGACTCTTTGCGACCCCATGAATCACAGCACACCAGGCCTCCCTGTCCATCACCAACTCCCAGAGTTCACTCAGACTCACGTCCATCGAGTCAGTGATGCCATCCAGCCATCTCATCCTCTGTCGTCCCCTTCTCCTCCTGTCCCCAATCCCTCCCAGCATCAGAGTCTTTTCCAATGAGTCAACCTTTCACATGAGGTGGCCAAAGTACTGGAGTTTCAGCTTTAGCATCACAGTAGCATCTATAAAATAGACAACAAGGTCCTAGACCACAGCAGAGGGAATACTCAATATCTTATTCCCTATCTTATATATTAAATATCTTATAATATTCAGTGTCTTATAATTAACTATAATAAAAATATAAGTATAAATATATTCATATCTTATAATAAACTATGGTAGAAATTGATCATATACTGATTCAATATCTCATAATAAACTGTAACACAAAAGCATAAAAAAGAATGTAGATATAAATATATATGTATAACCAAATCACATTGCTCTACACCTGAAAGTAATACCATATTGTAAATCAATTATACTTCAGAACAGAAGTTCTAGTAAGTTTCTGGCTTCTCCCTTCCTGTGTAGGTGAAAGTGCGGGCATAGTAGAATTCCCTCCTTAAATGTGAAATACGAGTCTCTGAGACATTTCCGGAAGGCATAGAAGGGAAAATGCACTTTGATAGCACCGAAATTTCGTTTCGCAGGGTTTTGTAGACAAATTATTGGCACATAAAAAAGCTAAGGCCCTCTAGAGAATATTAAAACACCAACAACACATCAAACTTTCTGATTGTCTTTTAAAAGAATCTATACTATTCTTAAGACAGTAGTCTCAATATTATAAATTTGATTATGTTTTGCTTTTGTTTCAAAATTCCATTAATATGAGCATAGGGTTCACTGACTCTTTGAACCTGGGGTCAGTGCACTTTTGCTTCTTGGATGCAAATATGATCATTAAAATGAAAGAAAATTTATACAGCATAGACAGGCAGGGCAGCCTGATTCCCTGCTGCAGAAAGAGGCTACAGAAGCAAAACTTAGAAATTCTTGGCCTAAAGCACCACTATAAAGTTCATTTGTTTACAGGAGTCTCCACAGGTCTCCTGATGCAGAGTGGAGCTGCAAGCTCTCCTGTGTGGCAGGCAGGATTTTGCCCCCTTGTCACAAGATGAGAGCCTCTGAGAGTCACCGCCATGCTTTCTAGAGCCTCAGAGAGTTAGGATCAGCTGATGCCAGGAAAGCAAGCTGGATTTCCATCATCTTCAGGCAGGTGGATCGACAGGGAGCACTGAGTCCCTGGGCGCTTCCTTCCACCCAGGTGGACCCCAGCTCTGAGGTCTCTCAGCATCTCTCACCAACGGCCTCACCTGCTTGTCCTGCTCTGCAGGGCTCTGGCTGCCAGCAGCCTGGGCACTGCATGAGATGTGACCAGATCCTTGCTGCCTTATCTTCCATTTCAAGGGCAAAGGGAGGACCCATAGGAGGGGCGGGGCGGCCACTGGAGCTGAGTCAGACTGCCCTTTCAGGGGACAGCGGCTGTTCTGAGGAGGGGAGACGGCTGCAAAGGAAGGAACAGTCAAGCCTCTGGAGGACCAGGAGTTATTTTTAAAAGGAGTAACACGACTCCTCAGAATCACAGAAAGAGTGGATTCTTGTGAAAAGGACACGCGGAGGTCAGCGTCTTGATTTCCATGAGACATTTGCTGCCAGCGGTTTAGGCTGCATTGCTTGAGACAGAAAGATAATCTCAAATCTCCCCGGGCAAGGATGCTGCCTGCGGCCGATAAGGCAGGATGGGATCCAGCCCTTTGTTGCGATCTATTGTCAGGACGATGGGTGGGTAAACAGGAGGACAAGAGCTGTAAAAAACGTGTCCGGGTGCTCTAATTGCCTCTTGACCTTCCTTCCCAGGAGCTGGCAGGAGTCTGGAGGCCCACAGGAACCCTAGCTGGGTGTCTCTTACAGAGCTCACACCGGGCGCCAGCTCCGGGTCTGTATGGTGTGGGGCAAGGCTCGTCTCCTCTTATCCAAGGCAACATGCCTGCCGATGCCAATGCCACCAGGATACGTGATTCTCTCATCCTTCTTTCTGTCTCTATTTTAAACCTCCCTTTGATGGTTAACTTATAAAGCAAACAGAATCTGATTTTTTTTTTTCTTTTGCATGAAAGAGATCTTGAGCTCTCCCTGGATAAGGCAGGAGTGTGCAGCTTGCACTTCGTCACAAACCTCCGTGGCTGCCCTCTCCTGGACTGAGTGCCACCTGATACCGAGTCATTCAATTTGCTTTTCTTCTTTAGACCAACCCGCCTCTCCAGCCTCATCTTCAACATAAACCCTCTTTCTGCCTAAAGATAACGTGCCTCTTGGAATGTCCTTTCACCCAATTCCTCCCCACCTCAAGTTCTCCATTCCCCAGCAAAGCCACGGTCTCCATCTAAGCCTGTGAGAAAAAGAATTCCCTCACACTTACCGAGTATTTGACCTGCTCTTTAGTCTGGGTTCCACCTGTCCAGAGCTTACAATTCCTGCTCGAATCAGCTGGTGTGTTTCCAGGTCTCTCTGGATTTGCTTATACACACATCTGATACACACGCATTTAATAAAATGTGTATATACACACTTAATAAAAATAGTTATATGCACATTTAATAAAAGCATCTTTAAGATATTCCTTTGAGTCACAGATGAATATGTGAATATGATCGTTTTTAAAAACACAGCCTTGTAGTGATTCACTAGACATTCTGATCTTGATCAATAAATATTTTTTTGAGAATAGTTTGGTAGGGAGCA
This sequence comes from Bos indicus, assembly GCF_029378745.1. Taxonomy (NCBI): domain Eukaryota; kingdom Metazoa; phylum Chordata; class Mammalia; order Artiodactyla; family Bovidae; genus Bos; species Bos indicus. The sequence continues at coordinate 68,405,224 of NC_091779.1, read as the reverse complement.
ACAAATTCTCCTCATGGACTCTAATACATGGCTTCTTCTGTATACTTTTTAAAATGGTGTTGTGAATGATGGTATCATGTTTTCTGAAGAAGTCAGTTAGTTGTATCCAGAGCATTGGCTGTTCCACACTCTAGACCTCACGGAAACAGAGGTGAGGGTCCTTGGACAAGATTCCACATCAGTCTTTATTTCCTTCTGCCAGTTTTCTAATTACCACCAAATGACCAACTTCATTGTTCTAGAAATTTGCTGCAGATCAATGCAAGGTTGTCACTCGAAATATTCTGGCATTTGCTTACCTTTTGAAAATGGATACACGTGTTGATCTTCAATTCTTTTGATATCTCTACATTTGAAGAGAAAATCCATTGACTTATTAGTTTAACAAGTCCTTTGTATTAATTTTAAATAGACAAAATATCAACTAATTCAGTCCACTTGACTTTGAACTGTGGCCTCTGACAATTCCTCACGGTGTGAGCCATGTTCCAGGGATAAATGATGTGCTATATGACCTTGGGTTACCAATGATCTCTGTCCATAAAATCATACTTTTATTTTACCCTGCACCTCTCAACATTTTGTTGATTATTTCACCTGTTGGATGAATGTCATGGTGAATTTCACCCAATGGCTGTTCTTTCAAAATAGTTTGGGGAAAATAGAGCTGAAGAGAAGTGTTAATCCACCTGTTGTGTGTTCCATTAACAGTGTCTGGTGATGTCAGGAGGCCAAAGTGCCAGGCTCTGGGCTCCATTCATGCTTCCGTCAAGCCACCTCTGCTCTTTCTGTCTGTATATTCATTTTCATGTAATATTGTTTTTGAAGGAAAAAATGGTTCTCTTAATTCAGGTTTCTCCACTTTCCATCCTCTTCCCTCACTTTCTTGTTCTGCTTAGCCTTTGTTAGTAACACTCACCCTCATCTATTTTATCCATGTCCTTCCTCCCCTCTGGAGGGTTAGCACCAGCATGAAGGGGCTTTCATCTGTTTTCCTCTTTGCTGTGTTTCTGGTACTGTGAAGTGTGTCGGGCATGTAGTGGGATTCAAGAAATAGGCGTTGCTTGGCAATATCTCAGCCTGTGCTGGTTGCCCAGCCTCCCTCTCACACACCAGTCCCTGGTCCTTCCACCTCCATCCTCACTCACAAACAGGGAGGCAGTCCCTGCAGGAGCATCCTCATCCTGTCTGCTCGTGAGACGCAGGACAGCAGCCCATTAGTGGAAGAAAGAAGAGGGGCAGCGGCACCTAACGTGGTTAGAAATGGCTGCTTTTCTCTACACAAAACCCCGAAGGCGCCATGGTCGGGGAATGGAAATGCTTGCCACGTAGTGAATTGTAGATGGCTGAACCAAGAGCTGCATGTATGAGAGTTTACAGTACCGGATCTGAAGATACGGATGTTCAGCAAACTGTTATCCTAAGTTCCTCTTGTGTAAAAGGCACTCTGACCAAAAGGCGTCCAGCTGCTTGCCACGCAGAAAGCCGGTCACGAGGCGAGGTCGGTGGGAAGGAAGCTCTGCTTTGTTCTGGATGCCGGCAACTTGGGGACGCTTGTCCAAAGGCTGACTCCCCTCCACCACCCACCCTCTGCTGACTATCAGGGGGCAAGAGCTTTTCTAGACTGAGGGAGGGGGCTACATGCAGAAACAGCACAGTCAGCTCTGATGGTCATCTTAAGACTGGTCATCAGTGGTCTGATGAGTGTCATCTTGATTGTTTTAGGTACAGTTGGTCTTCAGTTCCAGGGTCAGTTTCTTCCCATTTCTTGAGGCTGGGATGGTGGCAGCTTTTGTCATGGCCGTGGTCTGGTCACATGCAGTTAACTTCTCCCACCTGGTGAGGGTTTCAGCATCTATAAGACAGCTCACAGGACACGGCTTAGAATATTATTCATAGCCTGTGAGGAGGAAATAAATGTCCTTGACTTTCCTTTCTGACTAAACTGTAATGCTTTTGTCCTGTTTGCTTTCCTTTGCTTCTGCGTTTTCTCACTTCTCTCTTCTTCGGCTAGAGTTTTTTCTCCACAGACAAAAGCCGGCAGAGGACATGAGGGGCGTAGACCATAGGGCCCTGCTCCTTTTCAGAACAGGCACTAACTTGAAGTTGACAGCCTCTCAGGCTGAGTCGTTCACGAACATGCTGGCCGTTCTCTTTGGAGCCGCCATCACTTTATATGGGAGCTTGGAGGCTGGTTTAATTAAAGTTATCTGAATAGCGTACAGTATGCCAGATGTTCATAATAAATATAATGTAGCTTATGTAATGTTATGCCATCATGGAATATATTGGAATGGTTGTGATTATCCATTATTACCCACAATAAATCTAAATTTATTTCACTGTTTTTAGGCATTAAGCTTTTCCCAACCACTATAAATTAGCTTAGTATTTGAACTTTGCCTTTTGCTGAAGTTTTTCCAATAGAGATAATTAAAGAGCTCTTTCGGCAAAATTAGCTCATGTTATTTCCATTAGAATTAAACAGGCACGTGGGATACTACAGCCCATGATATGGATGTTTATGATTGACATTTTAAAGTACAACTACCAGTTAAACATTTCTTTCTCCTCCCTCTTTTCCCTCTTAGAGCACAAAGGTAAAATCTCTTAAGTTAGTTCCGTAAGCTCTCTTGGTGGCGCTAATGGTAAAGAACCCACCTGCCAACGCAGGAGGCATAAGAGACACAGGTTCAATCCTTGGGTCGGGAAGATTCCCTGGAGTAGGAAATGACAACCCCCTCCAGTATTCTTTCCTGGAGAAGCCCACAGAAGCCCTAGTGGCTACAGTCCATGAGGTCACAAGAGGTCAGGCATGACTGAAGCAACTTGGCATAAACTCTTTATTTATCTCCATCAGCTCAGTTCAGTTCAGTTGCTCAGTCGCGTCTGACTCTTTGCAACCCAATGAATCGCAGCACACCAGGCCTCCCTGTCCATCACCAACTCCCGGAGTTCACTCAAACTCATGTCCATAAACAAATGCTATTTTTAATGTTTTTGAAAATAGTATACTAACATTTTCAGAATTAGAAGGCTTTGGCTTAATAAACACCTAACATCTGGTGAACACTCACTTGTCCTACAGCTGTGACCTGGGAAGGCTCTGGTGGAGGACCAGGATCAACTTGTGAGAACGACGGAGCTGTGTACAGGGCAGTCTGTTGTTCTTAAGCATGTATTTTCTTTTTCTAAATTTTCACTTTATTGTATTGAAGTAGAATTGGTTGATAATGTTGTATTAATTTCAGGTACATATATGTGTATGTGAGTATGTGTGTATCCTTTTTCAGATTATTTCCCCTTATAGGTTATTACAGAATTTTGAGTAGAGTTTCCTGTGTGCATGTTAATCCCAAACTCCTAATTTATCCCTCCCTTCTCCTTTCCCCTTTGATAAGCATCAGTTTGTTTACTCTGTCTGTGAATCTATTTCTATTTTGTAAGTAAGTTCATTTGTATCTTAAAAAAATTTAAAAAGAAAAATAAATGAATAAATATGACTTCACCAACAATCAGGATACTGTCTTGTTAAACAACAACAGTAATAAAAAAATACTATCATGTCATGGATTTTCTTTACTACAAACCAGAGCTATTACTGCTCTATTATATTTAGTACCATGCCTGGAGAGCATGGGCACCAAATAACTTCTAAATAAGTGGATAAGTCAGAGTATCCTAACATTGAATTAAAAAAGAAAGAAAAAGAAAAACAAAGGAGTATTTTCGTAAGTAGCACACAAGCATTTAGGTTTCTTATGGTGTCCAAGGGATGAGGAAGAATGAAGACCTTCCTCACCCATGTAAACTCATATTCTCATCATCCCTGCAGTGAACTCACTGATCCATTTACCCAGAGACCCCAGGACTGACTGTGGGACAGACCAGGATGGAATCTCTTTGGTGAGAATTAACCTAAGGTCCGTCTAGTCAAGGCTATGGTTTTTCCAGTGGTCACGTATGGATGTAAGAGTTGGACTGTAAAGAAAGCTGAGCGCCGAAGAATTGATGCTTTTGAACTGTGGTGTTGGAGAGGACTCTTGAGAGTCCCTTGGATGGCAAGGAGATCCAACCAGTCCATTCTGAAGGAGATCAGCCCTGGGATTTCTTTGGAAGGAATGATGCTAAAGCTGAAACTCCAGTACTTTGGCCACCTCATGCGAAGAGTTGACTCATTCGAAAAGACTCTGATGCTGGGAGGGACTGGGGGCAGGAGGAGAAGGGGACGACAGAGGATGAGATGGCTGGATGGCATCACAGACTCGATGGACGTGAGTCTGAGTGAACTCCGGGAGTTGGTGATGGACAGGGAGGCCTGGCGTGCTGCGATTCATGGGGTTGCAAAGAGCCAGACCCAACTGAGCGACTGAACTGAACTGAACTGAACCCAATGATGAAGTAGCTCCATTGCGAAGCTTGAGGACCCAATCGAACATCTGAGTATCAATGTGACCGAGTTTTGAGTTCAGGGATATACACGGTGGTGTTGTCAGCAAACAGATGATTTCTAGAATGTGAGCCAGGATGAGATCATCATGGCAGTGAGTCTGTGAGGAGATGAAGCTGTGGTCAGAGAGGGAGACACAGGAGAGAGAGACTAAGAGACACTCATCCACATCTAGGAGAGAACAGTGGAGGCTAACACACAGCCAGAAGTGCGTCCTTCACCAGGCGTGCAGTCTGGCATGGGTGGGCATGGGTGCAGGTGTCTGGAGCCTGGTTTCCACTACAGCCCTCTCAACCTCTAACCCCAAGGCAAGGAGTTTGCATGCGTGGTACATTTTTCTCATCTCAAAGAAAGTGCTTTACACTGTACTGTACATTTCATTAGCTTGAGATGAGTTAACTGGAAGAATGCTTTATTAGCTATCAGAAATGATCAAGTTCAAAAGGCATAAATCATAGTAGCTTTGAATTCAGTGACATATATTTTATGGGTTTTGGTTATTTTCTGAATAAATATATCTCAAAAGAGAAGCTAAATCCTCATGTGACTAAGCAGCAGATTCTAGAACAATGGCTGCATTTGGCCAAGATGAGGCAGAATTGGAGGCTGGAGGGTCCTGACTGGGAAACAAATGCTCTGGTATCAGGGGTGTGGCCCTCGGTCGTGAGAGCTCTCCCTGCCTCCTGAACTAGCTGTAATTCAGCCCCGCAGACTCAGTGGCTGAGAGAAGCACACACCTGAGCTTATGGGTCTGCAGGTCAGATGGCCAACAGGCACGGGAAAAGATGAGAGACGTCACTAACTGTTAGAGAAACACAAATCAAAGCTGCAACAGGGCATCACCTCACATGTCAGAACGGCCATCACCACAAAGCCCACAAACAAGTGCTGGAGAGGGTGTGGGAAAAAGGCAACCCTCAGACACTGCTGGTGGTAATGCAGATTGGTGCACCCACCAAGGAAAACACGATGGAGGTTCCTTAAAAATCTAAAACCAGAACTACCACGTGACCCAGTAATCCCACTCCTGGGCAGATAGCTAGATCAAACCATAATTTGAAAAGATGCGTGCGCCCCACTGCTCATGGCAGCACGTTTACTACAGCCAGGAACCAGACACTACCTAGCTGTCCACCAACAGAGGAAAGGGTGAACAAGGTGTGGCACATACATGCATTGGAATACTGCTCAGCCACAAAAAGCATGGAATCATGCCATTTGCAGCAACGTCGATAGATCTAGAGATTTTCACACTAAGTGAAGTAAGACAGACAAGCATCATATTCCATCACTTAAATGTAGAATCTAAAAAATGATATGAAGGAACTTATGCACAAAACAGAAATAGACTCATGGATATAGAAAAAACAAAACAAAGCGGAAAAGCTTATGTTTGCCAAAGGGGAAAGGAGGTAAGGCATAAATTAGGAGTCTAGCATCAACATATGTGTGTGCATGCATGCTTAGTCCACTCGGCTGTGTCCAACTCTTTGTGACCCCATGGACGGTGGCCCACCAGTCTCTGTCCACAGAATTTTCCAGGCAAGAATACTTGAATGGATTGCCATTTCCTTCTCCAGGGGATCTTCTCGACTCAAGGATCGAACCCATGTCTCTTTTGTCTCCTGCTTTGGCAGGCAGGTTCTTTAGCACGGAGCCACCAGGGAAGCCCCAGGATCACACTGCTATATATAAAATAGATCACCAGGTACCTACAGAATAGCACAGGGAACTATACTCAGTATTTTGTAAGAACTTATAAGGGGGAAAGAACCTGAAAAAGAGTACATATGTATAACTGAATCACTTTGCTGATACACAAGCATTGTAAATCAACTGTATATCAATTAAAAAAAAGTTAACAAAAAGACTCCAAAATAGGTCTCACTTGGCAAAAATCAAGGAGCCTGCAAAACTGAGTTCTATTTGGAGGCTCTGGGGAGAATGTATGTCCTTGTGTTTCCCAGCTTCCACAGACCCTGGGACCCCTTACTTCATGTCCCCTCATCCCCCATCCAGTATCTCATCATCACACCTCCTCTCACTCGGATCCTCTTGCTTGTCTCTTATAAAGACCCTTGTAATTATTCTGTCATCATTGTAAATTGTATAATATAAACTGTACAACAATTGCATTGCTGACTAATTGTGATCAGTCATAACAGGTGGAAGCAGTGACAGATTTTATTTTCTTTGGCTCCAAAATTACTGTGGATGGTGACTGCAGTCATGAAATTAAAAGATGCTTGACACTTGGAAGGAAAGCTATAATAAACCTAGACAGCATATTAAAAATTGGAGACATCACTTTGCCAACAAAGTTCCATTTAGTCAAAGCTATAGTTTTTCCAGTAGTCATGTTTGGATGTGAGAGTTGGACCATTAAGAAGGCTGAGCACTGAAGAATTGATGCTTTCATACTGTGGTATTGGAGAAGACTCTTGAGAGTCCCTTGGACTGTAAAGAGATCAAACTAGTCAATCCTAAAGGAAATCAACCATGAGTATTCATTGGAAGGACTGATGCTGAAGCTGAAGCTCCATTACTTTGGCCACCTGATGTGAAGCCCTGACTCACTGGAAAAGACCCTGATGCTGGAAAAGATCAAACACAAAAGGAGAAGAGAGTGGCAGAGGAGGTGATGTTTAGACAGCATCACCGATTCAATGGGCATGAATCTGAGCAAACTCCAGGAAACAAGGAAGAACAGGGAAGCCTGCATGCTGCAGTCCATGGGGTCACAAATAGTCAGACACAACTTAGCAGCTGAATAACAGCAATTGTAACAGGTGACTATACTGTGATCACATGGACTCTGCATAACAAACTTACCATCTTAGTATCTGTCACCTAATCTCATCAGCAAAGTCCCTTTTGCTGCATAAGGTTAACATGTCCACAGTATTCTGCCTGCTGCAATTCCCTTCAATTATTTTCATCCTCATAATTTTAAGACTAAAATTTGGTTTAGCTTTTGGGATCTTTGGGCTTCCCTCATAGCTCAGTTGGTAAAGAATCTGCCTGCAATGCAGGAGACCCCAGTTCGATTCCTGGGTCGGGAAGATCCACTGGAGAAGGGCTGGGTTACCCACTCCAGCATTCTTGGGCTTCCCTTGTGGCTCAGTTGGTAAATAATCTACCTGCAATGTGGGAGACCCGAATTTGATCCCTGGGTTGGGAAGACCCCTTGGAGAAGGGAAAGATTACCCACTCCAGTATTCTGGCCTGGAGAATTCCATGGACTGTATAGTCCATGGGGTTGCAAAGAGTCGGACACGACTGAGTGACTTTCACTACTGGGATCTTTACTCCGCTGAAATCAATATCTGTCAATGACTTCCTCAAATATCCAAATAGTTGGAAAATGGCTACCTTCCAAATGTAGTGCCATCTGAGCTGCTTCCTGACTCTACCTGGGACTTCAGGGTGCCAGTGGCCAGCTGAGGATGTGCTGTGGACCCTTTGCTGTGTCCCCAGGAGGAGTCTAGCTGCTCCACCCCTACGTGGTTCCTCAGGGTTCCTGAGGGAGGCTGGCTGCTCCAGACACTTGGCCCATCCACAGGGAACATCCTAGCAGGGGAAGCTGACAATCAAATACCCATAGAATCTACAAATATATTTTCTTTTAAAATTGGAGTAAAGTTGCTTTACAGTTTTGTGCTAGTGTCTGCTGTGCAGAAAGTGAATCAACTACGTGTGCATATAACGTATATGCCTCTCTCCCACCCCACCCAACATCCCCCTCCTCTAGGTCGCCACAGAGCACCAGGTGAGCTCCTTGTTTTAAACAAAAGTGGGCGCGGTTGGGAATGTTGGGACTAGCAGGAGGAGGAAGGCAATTTGAACTTGAAGAAGAGCAGCCGAGTTATCCTGGCTCAGAAAGTGAAGTCGGGCAACCGCATGGCCCAGAAGACATCAGGAGGAAGGTTTTCAGGCCCCAGAGACGGCCAAGTCAGGCATCCAACCAACCAAGAAAACCAGTGAACACGAGGCTGGAGAAAGGATCCCCAGAGACAGATGGGGGTATGTCCTCGGGGCCCCACCTTGTCCACCAGCTTGCTGCCCCCCCGGCCACATCTCTGCAGCCCTACTATTTGCTTCTCTCTGGGCTCCTGTCTCTCAGGTCGCACCCTGTGAAGGCCCTGCCCCCACCTGCTTCTTTTCTGAAGGCCACTACCTCTCTCAAGGCAGCCTCTCCACCCGCTTCTCTGCCCTGCCCTTCTTCCTGGGGGAGCTATCAACCTTCCTCCTGACCCCGCATGAGGAGGCCCAGCACCTGGGTGATCCTTCTCAGCTGCTCACACCTTCTGGAAAGAGTCCTTTGAACAGTTCAGTTCAGTTCAGTCGCTCAGTCGTGTCTGACTCTTTGTGACCCCATGAACTGCAGCATGCCAGGCCTCCCTGTCCATCACCAACTCCTGGAGTTCACTCAAACTCATGTCCATTGACTCAGTGATGCCATCCAACCATCTCATCCTTCGTCGTCCCCTTCTCTTCCTACCTTCAGTCTTTCCCAGCATCAGGGTCTTTTCCAAGGAGTCAGCTCTTCGCATCAGGTGGCCAAAGTATTAGAGTTTCAGCTTCAACATCAGTCCTTCCAATGAATATTTAAGAGTGATTTCCTTTAGGATATACTTGTTGTTGCAGCCCAAGGGACTCTCAGGAGTCTTCTCCAACACCACAATTCAAAAGCATCAATTCTTCAGTTCTCAGCTTTCTTTGTAGTCCAACTCTCACATCTATACATGACTACTGGAAAAACCATAGCCTTGACTAGCCTTGTCCTTTGAACAAACTCTCCTCAAATCGTTCTAATCTGAGTGTGGCCCTGTGTCCCGCCGGTGCCTTGATGGACATGGCGAGATGTCACACAAGGCCTTGCAGGTCCTCAGAGGACCTTAACCTTCCTCCCAGGGGAATGGGAGCCTGCTTCTGTGAGCAGAGACTTGATGTGACCTAAGGGACCTCAACAAGGGCCACTCCCTGAGGAGAGACTCCAGAGGGCAAGGAGGAGGGAGGTGGTGTCCAATTAGCAAGGGACAATGGCAGAGGCCACAGTGAGCCCTGAGGGATGGAAGTAGTCCAGCTCTGCATGCCTCTGAACGTTGAGCCAACGGAATTTCCGCAGGATGGAGACGTGAGAAAAAGGAAGATGCTGCCAAGTTTTGTGACATGAACGACCAGAAGGGTGAACTTGCCAGGGATAGACACAAGAAAGCTTGTAGGTAGGGTGGGTTTTGTGGGGGAAGGTAGACGTTTCTGGTTTGGACATGTGGAGATTGGGATATCGAATATCCAGGATGGACGTGGGCTTCCTCGTACCTCTCCGGTCTCACCACTGGGACTTCACACCCATGGCTTTGGAGCAGACACACCTGCCTCCTTGCACATCCTTTCACTCATCAAGGGGCCCCAGGCGGGTGCCTTCAGGGACATCACTCTGTCTGCCTGAAAGGCTTACTTCCAAATGAGTCTTTCTCTACCTTTGGATATCTGCTGAAATGGCATCTTCTCATCCCAAACTTTTCTTCCCAGACTGTACACAATCACATTCTCTTTTCAAATTTCCCTGGTCTCATTTCTGCTGAATGTTCTTACAATTCTTAGCACTGTCTAACACACGACAGGCGTTTTACTGATCTACTGTGCTTATTTTCTGTCTTTCCACGGGCATATAAGCTCCACTGGGGCGGGGGATTTTCTTGATTTGTTTGTTTTGTTTGTTTCGGCTTGCTTTTTTTCCATTGTTTTTCTTCATTGCATTATATTCCATGGTGAGAGTAATGACCAGTCGTGCAGTAGACACTCAGTGAAGAAAGGATTTTCTTCTATTTGCTGAAGAAAGGAGCAGACAAGGCTGACGGTTTCTCATTGCAGTCACCTGCAAACTTGCACACGTGTGAATTTCATCCATAAATACTCCTGGGTGAGTGGCACCTGAGTGTCACCCGAGGCCAGGCACTGTGCACGAAAAAAATAAATTTTGATGTGGTCTACACCATCACAGATTTTGCATTCAGTCTAAACATTTTCAGAGAAAGGGATCCAGTGGGACTGCCTTTAATTTTTTTACATCCTTTTGATTCACTCGAGTTTCGTATGCCTAATAATATTGAATCCATGTGCCTTCAGGAGAGAATAAAAACTTCCTCCAGATGGTCTGTCAGTTTTGGTGGATGTCATATTTTTATCTGGTTTGAGCACATATTTTTTTATTAGTCCAAGAAGCCCTAAGTAGAGGGTCTTAAAATTTACGTAACAGTGGTACAGTCTTGTCAGATAAGATCATCAGTGGAATCTGCTTATTCTAAATGAGAAGACGATACACAAGTCTTTTCATTTTCCCTCTTGCATTATTTTTGTTGAGGTTCGAAGCTTTGGGTTTTTAAATTTATATTATCTCTCATCACTGATGTGACTAGAATGCAGTCAGGAATGTACCAAATGTACTTGCCAGTCTGGGAAATTAGAAGAACACAACCTGTTTGTGATCATTTTTGTGGGGTTTTGCATCAGTTAAAAAGGGTGCTGGGAGTATCTGGGGTCCTTGTGGAGGATTAAAGGGTATCATCCCCTCCATGAAACACACTTGACTTTGAACAAGTCCCAGGATCACTGTGAGATGGTTACTAACACGGAAAACATTGATGGAACATTTCCCAAGAAAGCTCCCAGGAAATGAAGAATTGTTTGTAGACATTAAAATGAATTTTTAACCTAAATTATTTAAGTTTGTTATCTGTCTGTTTTGCCATCAAAAGATGAAAGTCTTCTTTGAATCGATGGTCATACATTCATTTACCAGCAAAGGAAAAAGGCAATGGAGAAGGCAATTGTCAGTCACACTTGGGGCTGAGTTATCACAGCCTTGGCTGTCCCATTGCATCACACAAAGAAATTGGGTGAGCTTCTAGTAAGTTATTTCCAAAAATAACAATATTGAAATTTGACCTGCACCTCTTGTACTCTTGCATTTTTTGTGAGTTAAGTACACCAGCGTGGCAAAGAACTCTAATAATTTTTGTCCTTAATCCCACATATGAAGTAGCTACATTTCTCCCATAAGATTAATGAGGTAAGTTCATGTAAAGGTTATGTATTCAGCTAAAACCTGGCAGGAAAATTGGGAACACATTTAACATGATTTGTCATTAAAAATTACACCCTGTCTGCTTTTTTGATTGTTGGATTCTGATTGTTGAGTTGCTTGCCAAGGAGTAGAACTCAAGCGCTTTGAGAAAAATTCTAAAAACAAGAAAAGAAAAAGAGAGTAATCTGTTAATTGAATGAGTAGAAACAGGAATATAAAGATATGACAACTTTCGTAGCTATTTAACATACAAAAATTGTGAAAACAGCCAAGATATAAAGCTATCATTGCCACGGAAATAATTGTGTGTATGTGTTACGTCACTTTGGTCATGTTTGACTCTGTGACATTATGGACGGCAGCCCGCCAGGCTCCTCTGTCCGTGGGATCCTCCAGGCAAGAACACTGGAGTGGGAGACCATGCCCTCCTCCAGGAATCTTCCCAACCCAGGAATCGAACTCGCGTCTCTTGTCTCCTGCATTGGCAGGCGGATTCTTTACCGCTAACGCCGCCTGGAAAATAGTTGATATATGTAAATAAATAGATTATTGAATCAATAGATAGTGAATTATACAAAGAGCTCTCCAGTAAAGTATCAATGTAGTTGTAAAATTATTGTAATACTAATGAGTCATATTTGTGTTCCAAGTTTTATAGTTAATCTAATGAGCGATAACGTAAAGCATCTTAAACCAGGGAAGAGAGAAAAACTAAGGTACTGTTACAGATTGCTGAGATCTCCATTGCCATATCACGATTGCCATCGACACACACAGGATTCCAAGCAGCCTGGGGAAAAGCCAAGGTGCCCAATGCCTTGAGCATTTCTCTCCAGGCTTCTGCTTAAGGACAATAGACCAGTATCAGACCATTTGTTGAAAGTGCAGTAGCCTTGTTCGCCGTCATTCTGAAGCACTGTCTAAGGGAGACCCCGTGGAACACCTCTTGGGGGGTAAGAGTTGTATAGAGCCCTTGTGTCATGAAGGCTGAACATCAGTTTTCAAAATCTTCATTTGGCTGGAGCCCCAACCCATTTATTGATTAAAAACCAAAAAGTCACTATATCTATAATATGTAGGTGAAAACAATGTTTGATTTTTTATTAAAAAACCCACATGCAGTTAAGACTACAGGACCAGTGACAGCCATCATGTTTGGGGCCCTTGTTACAGTGGCCACAGGGGAACCTAACACCTCCTGCTCCCTGAGGTTTGCACCAGAGACGGTCACCGTGGTCCACCAGAGCCCTGATGGAAACAGCCCTCCCTGGCTGGAGGGGACCTACCAAATGCGAGGACGGACTTTTCTGAAGGAAAGCAAGAGGGGCAGGAAAGGAGAAGGTTGCCATCCATCAAGATGTCCAAGTAGGAAGGTGTGCTTGGGAAATAAGAATGGAGGAAAGCAAAAAAGAAAAACAAAGCTTTACAGTTGAAGAATAAGCCTACACAGTCATATGTCAGATATGGTGCCTATAAAATATTCATTTTTGTTATCCAACAGCCAAGGAAAAAAATGGGGAAAATCAGAATTTTTCTTGGACTAAAATCACAGATATTTTCTTATTTTTAAATTATTATACCTCACCTCTGGGAAAACTTTCTAGAAATTATACATAGAGGATTGTTTTGTATGACTCTGTTATCATTAAAGAACAATTAATCCAAAACTCGAGAACATGTCAAATATTATTAGAGAATAAAGCAGATTCTGTTCATTATATTCATGCTTAGACTATTATCTGATATTGAGCACAGCCTCTTAGTATTTCACTGTGTTTTTTGTTTTTTACAAATTAACCTAAATAGAAATGATCTTGATGATGGTCTCTTTGGCCTGAACTTGTAGTTAGGAATCTCTCTTCTGATTTCTAATTCTAACTCCTCTCTCTCATTAACATGCAAAGTGAAGGAATTCACAACCATGTCCTGTCCTCAAATCCTATCTCTTTCAAAGGAGGAAAATAGAGCTTCCTTGCTTAACCTGCATCCTGCTTCTGACTCCAGAGATGTTGAGAGGATAAAGCGATCATATATGCAAGAATCCTGGAGCTCCTCAGAAGTAATCTAATTTGCCTACTTAGAAGGTTTATTGAGGGGATAAAAGAGAACTCAAATTTCTGTGAAGTGTTGCAAGCATCTCTGAAGAAAGGAGGCGTGCATATTCCGTTACTCTCATCCTGTGTGTTAATATGCAGGAAAGTTCAGTTCAAGTATATCTATTCTTATTTTGAAGTGATGAGAAAAGTGCTTCCCCTCTTAGATATGCAGTTCATCTTGTGGTTGTGCCAAATAAGTTAATCCTCCAGTTACTGACATCATTAAATTTCCATTTGAAATAGAGATGGCAAAACAGGTTTTAGCTGTGGATTTGATAGCACTGCTCTCAGAATTTGTCAGTGATATCCACCTGCAAATAAAAACTTGGTAAAGCATGCCAACTAAAAAGATGCACAACTTGAGCGTCGTAAGTGAAGTTTTATTGGGGGCAAAATGAGGACTGCGGCCTGGGAGACAGCCCCTTAGATCACTCTGAGAGATGGCTCCAAAGAGGCACTCAGAGAAGGTCAGTGTAAGAGACTTTGGTGAAGGGGGAGTTCAAAGCAATCAAGCCCTTACTTTACAAAAGGTTTTCTGCTAGTCATGAGGATCTGATGTTATCATGAAGGAATTTAGTTCTTTTCTGGATATGAGGAAATGCAAGGATTGGCATCAGGAAATCAGTTCCTGAAATTATCAAACCTTCTAGATGTCTGTTCCACCCGATTCCCTGGAGCACAGAGTGCCTCACTCCGCCCTCATCTCCCTCCCAGGTTGTTGAAGGTCCACAGCTGCAGCAGCGCAGGGTTCAGTCTCTGCAGATGGCAAATGTCCTTGTTGTTCAGTCACTGGCAGTGCTCTTGGCAAGTGCCAATTTGTAGTTGACAAGCAGGTGCTCATTGTTTTTAAAAATTTCACCAGTGTGCCCTCCTGGAGTCCTCCTCTGGGTGATATGGGGCATCTGCATTGGACTGATCGCTGGCCATCCAACCAGTTCAGCTCAGTTCAGTTCAGTCCCTCAGTCGTGTCCAACTCTTTGCAACCCCATGGATTGCAGCACGCCAGTCTTCCCTGTCCATCACCAACTCCTGAAGCCTTCTCAAACTCATGTCCATTGAGTCGTGATGCTATCCAATAATCTCATCCTCTGTGTCCCCTTCTCCTCTCACCTCAACCTTTCCCAGAATCAGGGTCTTTTCCAATGAGTCAGTTCTTCGTATCAGGTGGCCAAAGGATTGGAGTTTCAGCCTCAGCATCAGCCATCCATCCACTCCCAAGCAATCACCTTGTTTCAGGTAGATGCAGCTTCCTCTTTAGCCTCTGGGTCACATCCCAATCTGACTCCTAGTCCTTAGCTATATCTGGATCATTTGCATCTTAATGGTGAGAGCTCTGCTTATCTAATATTTTTTCTTTTCATTCAACCATCCCTCCTTTGCATTGTCCAAAGTCCTGCCTGGCCTCTGAGCATGGCAAGATGCACTCATTCTCCCTCACAAGTGGCCAGTGGTGCCTCCAGTTACTGGGCTCCATGACTGTTTATCTGATAGAGCTTGAACAAGCCCCATCAGCTATCATTCAGGTGACATAGGGTGGCCTGACCCAGCCCACCCTGTGATCCTGGTGGGCACACTCCATCTGTTGGTTGAACATTGGCTTCAGGATTATCCAGGCAGCAGCCAACTCCCTGCTTTAAATACTCTGAGAGATTTATTGCAGACATAAGAACAAGAGGGGCATTACTGATAAACAACTTGCCGGCCAGTGCAGGAAACATGAGACACAAGTTCAGTCACTGAGTTGGGAAGATCCCCTGATAGAGGGCATGGCAATACACTCCAATATTCATGCCTGGAGAATCTCATGGACAGATGAGCCTGGCTGGCTACAGTCCACGGGGTCACAGAGAGTCAGACATGACTAAGAGATTATGACTTGGAAATATGTTTAATAGACAATGGCAGGAACACATAGTTCAGTTCAATTCCATTCAGTTCAGCCACTCAGTCATGTCGGACTCTTTGTGACTTCACGGACAGGCTCCTTTATCCATGGAATTTTCCAGGCAAGAATGATAAAGTGAGGTAGCATTTCCTCCTCCAGGGGATTTCCCAAACCAGGGATTGAACCCAGGGACCCAGGTCTCTTGCATCACCTGCATTGACAAGCAGGTTCTTTGCAAATGGTACCACCTGGGAAGTCCCCCAAAATATCTGTGGTAGAATAAAATAGAGGTAAAAGCAAACAGGTCTTGGTTCAGATTCACATCTGCAACATACCAGCTGGTGGGCATGAGCTAGCTGCTTAAACTGTCTGTGTTTTCATTCTCTGACTTGTAAATTGCTTATGGTGGCGGCAGTTTAGGTGCTCAGTCATGTCTGACTCTTGAGATACTATGGACTGTAGCGCACCAGGCTCCTCTGTCCATGGGATTTTCCAGGCAAGAAAACTGGAGTGGGTTGTCATTTCCTTCTCCAGGGGATCTTCCTGACTGGGAATCAAACCTGGATCTCTTGAATTGCAGATAGATTCCCTACCAACTGAGCCATCAGGAAAGCTCCATAAATTACATATAATAACATCTAATTTAGATTGTTCTTATAAGAATTAAGTGAGGTCAGATACATAAAAGACTTAAGTAAGCCTTCAGCAATGGCCTTATTTTCCTTCCTATCTTATTGGTCGGGTATATACTTCTCATTCCAGCTGAGCTATTTCAAAACCTAAAAGATGATACTGTAAAAGCACTGCATTCAATATGCCAGCAAATTTGGAAAACTCAGCAGTGGCAGCAGGACTGGAAAATGTCAGTTTTCACTCCAATCCCAAAGAAAGGCAATGCCAAAGAATGTTCAAACTACCGCACAATTGCACTCATCTCACAGGCTAGCAGAGTAATGCTCAAAATTCTCCAAGCCAGGATCCAACAGTACCTGAATCAAGAACTTCCATATATTCAAGCTGGGTTTAGAAAAGGCAGAGGAACCAGAGATCAAATTGCCAACATCTGCTGGATCATAGAAAAAGCAAGAGATCCAGAAAACCATCTATTTCTGCTTTATTGACTATGCCAAAGCCTTTGACTGTGTGGATCACAAAAAACTGTGGAAAATTCTTCAAGAGATGGGAATACCAGACCACCTGACCTGCCTCCAGAGAAATACATATATAGGTGAAGAACCAATAGTTAGAACTGGACATGGAACAACAGACTGGTTCCAAATTTGGAAAGGAGTATGCCAAGGCTGTATGTTGTCACTTTGCTTATTTAATTAATATGAAGTGAACATCATGGGAAATGCTGAGCTGGGTGAAGCACAGCTGGGAATCAAGATTGCTGGGAGAAATATCAATAACCTCAGATACGCAGATGACAACACCCTTATGGCAGAAAGCATAGAGTAACTAAAGAGCCTCCTGATGAAGTGAAAACGAGAGTGGAAAACCTGGCTTAAAACTCAACATTCAAAAAAACAAAGATTATGGTATCTGGTCTCATCACTTCATGGTAAATAGATGGGGGGAAAATGGAAACTTTCAGTTCAGTTCAGTTGCTCAGTTGTGTCTGACTCTTTGCTGCCTCATAGACTGCAGCACGCCAGGCTTCTCTGTTCATCACCAACTCCCGGAGCCTATTTAAACTTATGTCCATCATGTCGGCGATTCCATCCAACCATCTCATCCTCTATCGTCCCCTTCTCTGACCTCCTTCAATGTTTCCCAGCATCAAGGTCTTTTCCAATGAGCCAGATGTTCCCGTCAGTTGGCCTAAGTATTGGAGTTTCAACTTCAGCATCAGTCCTTCCAATGAATATTCAGGACTGATTTTCTTTAGGATTGACTGGTTAGATCTCCTTGCAGTCCAAGACACTCTCAAGAGATTCTCCAATACCACAGTTCAAAAGCATCAATTCTTCAGTATTTGGCTTTCTTTATAGTCTAACTCTCACATCCATACATGACTACTGGAAAAACCATAGCTTTGACTAGATGGACTTTTGTTGGTAAAGTAATATCTCTGATTTTTAGTAGGCTCTCTAGGTTGGTCATTGCTTTTCTTCCAAGGAGCAAGCATCTTTTAATTTCATGGCTACAGTCACCATCTGCAGTGATTTTGGAACCCCCAAAAATAAAGTCTCTCACTGTTTCCCCATCTATTTACTTTGAAGAGATGGGACCGGATGCCATGATCTTAGTTTTCTGAATGTTGAGTTTTAAGCCAACATTTTCACTCTCCTCTTTCACTTTCATCAGGAGGCTCTTTAGTTCTTCTCTTTCTGCCATAAGGTTGGTATCATCTACATATCTGGGGTTATTGATATTTCTCCCAGCAATCTTGATTCCAGCTTGTGCTTCATCCTGTTCATCATTTCACATGATGTACTCTGCATATAAGTTAAATAAGCAGGGTGACAATACACAGCCTTGACGTACTCCTTTCCCGATTTGGAACCAGTCTGCTGTTCCATGTCCAGCTCTAACTATTGCTTATTGACCTGCATACAGATTTCTCAGGAGGCAGGTCAGGTGGTCTGGTATCCCCATCTCTTGAAGAATTTTCCACAGTTTTTTTGTGATCCACACAGTCAAAAGCTTTGGCATAGTCAGTAAAGCAAAAGTAGATGTTTTCCTGGAACTCTCCTGCTTTTTCTGCGATCCAGCAGATGTTGACAGTTTTATCTCTGGTTCCTCTGACTTTTCTAAATTCAGCTTGAACATATGGAAATTCATGGTTTGTGTACTGTTGAAGCCTGGCTTGGAGAATTTTGAGCATTACTTTGGTAGTGTGTGAGATAAGTTCAATTGTGCTGTAGTTTGAGCATTCCTTGGCATTACCTTTCTTTGGGATTGGAAACAAAACTGACTTTTTCAGTCCTGTGACCACTGCTGAGTTTTCCAAATTTGCTGGCATAATAACTGCAGCACTTTCACAGCATCATCTTTTAGGATTTGAAATAGCTCAACTGGAATTCCATCACCTCCACTAGCTTTGTTCATAGTGATGCTTCCTAAGGCCCACTTGACTTCGCACTCTAGGATGTCTGGCTCTAGGTGAGTGATCACACCATCATGGTTATCTGGGTCATGAAGATATTTTTTGTATAGTTCTTCTGTGTATTCTTGTCACCTTTTCTTAATATCTTCTTCTTCTGTTAGGTTCATACAATTTCTGTTCTTTATTGTGCTCATCTTTGCATGAAATGTTCCCTTGGTATCTCTAATTTTCTTGAAGTGATCTCTAGTCTTCCCCATTCTATTGTTTTTTTCTATTTCTTTGCATTGATCACTGAGGAAGGCTTTCTTCTCTCTCCTTGCTATTCTTTGGAACTCTGCATTCAGATGGGTATATCTTTCCTTTCCTCCTTTGCCTTTACCTTCTCTTTTTTTCTTAGCTATTTGAAAGGCCTCATCACACAACCGTTTTGCCTTTTGGCATTTCTTTTTCTTGGGAATGGTCTTGATCCTTGCCTCCTGTACAATGTCATGAATGTCTATTGTAGTTCGTCAGGCACTCTGTCTATCAGACCTAATCCCTTGAATCTATTTCTCACTTCCACTGTATAATCATAAGTGTTTTGATTTAGGTCATACCTGAATGGTCTAGTGGTTTTCCCTACTTTCTTCAATTTAATTCTGAATTTGGCAATAAAGAGTTCATGATCTGAGCCACAGTCAGCTCCTGGTCTTGTTTGTGCTGATTGTATAGAGCTTCTCCATCTTCAGCTGCAAAGAATATGATCAATCTGATTTCGGTATTGACCATCTGGTGATGTCCATGTGTAGAGTCTTGTCTTGTGTTGTTGAATGACCAGTATGTTCTCTTGGCAAAACTGTTAGCCTTTGACCTGGCTTCCCTTGTGGCTCAGTTGGTAAAGAAATTGCCAGCAATGTGAGCTACCTGGGTTTAATCCCTGGGTTGGGAAGATCCCCTGGAGAGGGGAAAGGGTATCCACTCCAGTATTCTGGCCTGTACAATTCCATGGACTATAGAGCCCATTGGATTGCAAAGAGTCAGACACAACTGATCATGTTCAAATGGAAAGTTTGACAGACTTTATTCTCTTGGACTCCAAATCACTGAAGATAGTGACTGCAGCCATGAAATTAAAAGATGGTTGCTCCTTGGGAAAAAAGCTATGGCCAACCTAGACAGCATATTAAAAAGCAGAGGCATTACTTTGGTGACAAAGGTCCATCTAGTCAAAGCTATGGTTTCTCCAGTAGTCATGTATGAATGTGAGAGTTGGACTATAAAGAAAGCTGAGCACTGATGCTTTTGAACTGTGGTGTTGAAGAAGGCTCTTGAGAGTTCCTTGGACTGCAAGATCAAACCAGTCAATCCTAAAGGAAATCAGTCCTGAATATTCATTGAAGGGACTGATGCTGAAGCTGAAGCTCCAATACTTTGGCCACCTGATGTGAAGAACTGACTCATTGGAAAAGACCCTGATGCTGAGAAAGATTGAAGACAGGAGGAGAAGGGGACAACAGAGGATGAGATGGTTGGATGTCATCACTGACTTGTTGGACATGAGTTTGAGCAAGCTCTCAGAGTTGGTGATGGACAGGGAGGCCTGGTGTGCTGTAGTTCATGGGGTCAGAAAGAGTTGGACATGACTGAGCGACTGAACTGAAACTTTTCATTCAAATTATATTCATTGCCTTTCTGTCCACATCATTCTTATCATATTGTTAAAATTCTTTGAAAATGAGACTTATAGCTTGCTCACCATTTTTGTGAGCCTAAATATGAGCTGATGCTTTTTAAGTGAATATATGTATGTAACACAGTATGATGTGATGACAGAGAGCCTTCCTACTTAATGAAGAGGTAAATCAAGACCCACCCATGCCCTTCTAAGAAGATCCATCTCTGACTTAGGACCATGAGACTTTAATATATGAAGTCCTGTCCTGGGAGCTCCCTGGTGAGAATGGTCAGTTATTATCTGTCTGTACTAGAGGAACTTTCTTTCTTTTATCATCACCTAATGAAAAAGTGGTTATTCCAAGTTTGAGGGTTTGAATGGGTTCAGATATCTCTCGGATTTTTTTTTTCTTCCTGGAAGTTAATACTATTTGTTTTGGACTCATCATCCAGAATCTCAAATTGAGAGTCTCCTTCCATTGATCACCACATATGCTGAGTGTGGGCATAAACCCAAGGGTATACAACTGAGAGAGGATGCACAGTTGAGACCTTCAAGTTTTGATAAAACGGGGTTGATCACGGGCACACAGTACATCCCCAAATCAGGTAGTGGCGTCCCTGAAACACCACTGCCCCAAACTCGTTGGCTTAAACAATGATCATTGTTTCACACTCATGTGTTTGGACATTGCTGATGGAGGTTGGGTGCAGCTGTTTCTGTGTTTTCCTTTGGGTTTGACTCATGTCTGTTCCAAATATGTTGTTCCTGGGCATAGGCTGTGGGAGTAGTAAATGTCTAGGGATGCATTTTTTTAATTTATTATTATTATTATTTTACTTTACAATATTGTATTGGTTTTGCCATAAATCAACATGTATCTGCCACAGGTGTACATGTGTTCCCCATCCTGAACCCCCTTCCCCCCTCCCTCCCCATACCATCCCTCTGGGTCATCCCAGTGCACCAGCCCCAAGCTTCCTGTATCCTGCATCCAATCTGGACTGGCGATTCAAGTGTTATCTTCTTGCATCACTTCTAGAAACATCCCACTGACCAAGTGAGTCCTGTGGCACCAAATCAAGGTCCTGAGAACCATCTGCTGTATTAATACACATCTTATTAATCTTTTGTGTCAAACCAACAGAAAAACAACCCAGATCAGTGTAAGTGGGACCCTGAAGTTGGAAGGGGTAGGAAGTGTGAACATTTCTGAACAACAGTCTCCTTGACCACTTGCCCAGAGATTCTAATGAATTGTTCAAATGCTCAACTTTGAGCATCAGGAAATGCAAGAAAAATGACTATAAACCAAAGGGTTACTTTCTTTAGAGAAGAAGAATGTCCGTGGCAAAGTCAAGCTATAATCTTACCCCTTGGTTTGTTTTTTCATATATCTTGAAGACATTCTAAATTCTATTCTTTATAATATAAGGAAGCTATAATTCATATGATCTCTATTCTTTTCCATTTATATTTCCAACTCCTTTCTTTTAAATTTGAAAAAAGAGGATAGTGTTAAATAGACTTGAGGTTTAAGTAAGGAGATTAGTTCTTTGGTAGCTGAATATTGGAACAAATCTATCTGAATCTTGATTGAGACATTCCGAAGGAGAGTAGGGAGTTGTGTACCACAAGGTGGGATTAACGTAAATTGATTTGTCTAAGGTTATTTGTTTAGGTAATGGAGGTAATAGAAGGAGGGCCCCAGGTCTCGGGGAACTGATGCTCTGAGACGTCCCATCCTGTCATCGTGTTCAAAGCAGGTTCACATCAGGGCAACTCCATTTAGGCAGGGAAAATTCAATTAGGATCATTCTGTGCACAGAAGGCTCCCAGTGGGATTGGGAAAGAAATATGGAGCTCTCATTGTCTTAAACTATATGCTAACAAACGATGGTTTGGACCCTGTTTTGGGATCATGGCTATGTGTGTGTGTTTTCTGTAATGTTAATGTGATACTGCTAATTAATCGAAGTGAGCTGTATTTTTGTCATCTGGCTCATTGTATTTTTTGCATGTATCTCTTCCTAGTTAGAAAATATTATGGATTATGATTTCACTGTGAGTTCTTTTAGCCTCTCCTAATATATAGGTCCTTTTTCCCTTAAACTGAGATATAGGTCAAATCCTGTTGCCCCAAATCTAATGATGTACTTAGAAGTCTATTATAATTGTGTGGCGCTGACAAGGATGAGAGTCCTGCTCTGTAATGTGATAACTGCAAAAGTATTTTACTAGACACCCACGGTCACTCATGAAGTATCAATCACAAAGTGAAAAATTTTAAATATACACGTATATTTTCTTATAAGGTATTTCCTTGCAAAAGGAAATAAGACATACAGATGGCCAAGAGGCACATGAAAAAAGATGTTCCACATCACTAATTAGAGAAACGCAGATCAATCCCTGCACTCTAAAATATTTTTGACGAGTAAATAAAATAGGAAAGCTTCAAGACTGAAGTAATTTTTTCCCCTGTAAACTTTGGTTTGAGAGACCACAGTAACTATTTTGTTTGTTTGTTTTGTTTTCCCTTCCGGGGGTAACGAATGGAATCATTGGTTGAAACTTCACAAGTAAATAGAAACTCTAACAAGTACTGTTCAAGAGTCATTTCATTTTGCTACTTTGACTCACCTAAGTTACAATAAAATAATATTGACTGAGAATCTGAGACTCACTTCAAGAGAAGTGAGTCCTGAAGAAGATCAAAATGCTTTCAGCATGATTATTGAGATGGAGGAACTGGAGTGTTCAGGATCTGCTCTGGCTGGGATGCACCAGCCCTTACTGTGAAGCAGCGACTGTTGCCCAGGGCAGATGCTTACTCGCGAGGACCCTTCCTGGTCATTTCAAGAGGTTTCAACCTAGGGTGATCCAGCCCTCTTCTGTGTTCCCTATCCTTCATTCAAGTAGATCAAAACCAAGCTCAGATGGCTCTTGTGTGGTTAAGTTCAAGCATGAGGCATAGTCCATCAGCAACCCTGAATATTTGTAAGCTATTTCCAAGGACCAGAGGCAAAAAATCCAAGTGATGTAAAGATTAAATTTACAGAAATGTGCAAGAATGACCAGAGCCATGGCTAGCACTGCTCCAGGAAGTGTCTGGGTGAAGCTTCTCTTGTACCCGAAGTATCTCTCTTTCCAGAACTTTTCTTTGACTGAAAGGGAAGGGACATGATCATTGTCAATTCCAAGGCAGCAGGGGAAATGATCATATTTTTGCCAACAATGGGGAAAAAAAAATCTATCCTTCAGCCAGTTATCATGTACTGAAATTTGCTGTCAACTGTCAAATACAAATATAGATCAACCCTCCTAAACTATGATAATGACAAAATCCACTAGCCGTCCTGCACAAGGCATGCACCCCATGACACTTTGTGCATGCGTGTGTGTGTGTGTGTGTGTGTGTGTGTGTGTGTGTGTGCAGGGTTCTGTCTCACTCTGCTCTGGAATCAGGACTCTGGCCACGGTGCACAGAGTGTGCAGTCCCTGACACTAGCAGCTGCCCATGCACACCAGGAACTCTTGGCAACATCCTCCTTGAGGGCCTGCTTCCACCTCCTAATGAGACAGAGGAAAGGGATTTCAGCAGGACAACCTGTTTCTGAGTACCTCCCGTAATTCCTCACCTGTAAGAACTCATGGGTCATGAGAACGTGCTAAAACCCTGAGGGTAACTGGTAATATTTACAGAATTCTGTTTACTGCATCTCTGCAATTTAAAGTTGTCCATATATATGATTTAATTCATCACTGACTCAATGGACATGAGTTTGAGCAAGCTTCGGGAGTCGGTGATGGATAAGGAAGCCTGGTGTCCTGCAATCCATGCGGTTGCAGAGTCAGACATGACTGAGCGACTGAACTTCACTGATAGATATGATTCTGTTTATGTTCAATGCTGACAGGGCCTGATCTCTCGTCTTCTTCTTCTTGACCATGGTATTCTTCTTTAAATTCCCAAAACATACTATTTTCTATCCCTTTCAGGAAGGAGATTGGTCTTATACTGCAAATCTTTTGGTCTAGTTCCCCTATTGAAATTCCTGAGCAACTTCTTGATTCATTGACTATTGAATGAATACACACTCAATAGCATATTGCAACAGTGGGGATAACTACACTAGATAATGAACTAGAGGAGGAAGAAGCAAATAGTAGGATTAAAGATAATTCCCAGAATACCACCTCGAGCAGTGGAGTGGGTGGCAATACAATTGACTGAGATAAAGAATATAGCATTGCTTTTCCTAAAGCCTGAGTTATTCAAGGCGTTGGAGGACAAAAACCAGAGGGAGCTATATGGAGAGGATTCCAAATGGGGTTTGAACTTAAAAGTATAGCACAGAAACTCAGCAAGTGTTCTTCCTCTTTCTTGATCACCTAAGTTCAAATATACAGATCTTTGACTAGGGAACCTATGCATAAGTTCACATTTCCCAAGGACCAACATTCAACATTACAAACAGCTGTTGTTGCTCAGTCACTAAGTCCTGCCCAACTCTTTCTTATGGACTGCAGGATGCCAGGATTCCCTGTCCTTCACTGTCTCTGGGGGTTTGCTCAAATTAATGTCCATTGAGTCAACAGCATCCAACCATCTCATCCTCTGTTGCCCCCTTCTGCTCTTGCCCTCAATCCTTCCCAGCATCAGGGTCTTTCCCAATAAGTCAGCTCTTTGCATCAGGTGGCCAAGTTATTGGAGCTTCAACTTGAGCATCAGTCCTTCCAATGAATATTCACAGTTGATTTCCTTTAGCATGTATTAGTTTGATCTCCTTGCAGTCCAAGGGAGTCTCAAGAGTCTTCTCCAGCACAATTCAAAGCATCAGTTCTTCAGTGCTCAGCCTTCCTTACAGTCCAACTCTCACATCCAGACACTACTGGAAAAACCATCAGCATATGTGCATGCTAAGTCGCTCAGTTATGTCTGACTCTTTTCAATCCCATGGACTGAAGCCCACCATGTTCCTCTGTTCATGGGATTTTCCATGTAAGAATACTGGAGTGGGTTGCCATTTCCTTCTCCAGGGGATCTTCCCAACCCAAGGATCATATCCACATCTCTTGTGTCTCCTGCATTGGCAGGTGGGTTCTTTACCACTGGCGCCACCTGGAAAAACCATAGTTTTGACTACATGAACCTTTGTCAACAAAGTAATGTCACTGATTTTTAATATGCTAGGTTTGGCATAGTTTTTCTTCCATGGAGCGAATGTCTTTTAATTTCATGGCTGCAGTCACTGTCCTCAATAATTTTGGAGCCCAAGAAAATAAAATTTGTCAATGTTTCCACTCTTTCCCCATCTACTTGCCATAAAGTGAATGACCCAGATGCCATTGTCTCAATCTTTTGAGTGCTGAGTTCTAAGCCAGCTTTCTCACTCTGCTCTTTCACCTTCATCAAAGGCTCTGTAGTTCTTCTTTGCTTTCTGCCATAAGGGTTGTATCATTTGCATATCTGAGGTAGTTGTTATTTCTCCCAGCAATCTTGATTCCAGTTTGTGATTCAAAATCCCATGGACAGAGGAGCCTGGTAGGCTGCAGTCCATGGGGTCGCGAAGAGTCAGACATGACTGAGCGACTTCACTTTCGCTTTTCACTTTCATGCATTGGAGAAGGAAATGGCAACCCACTCCAGTGTTCTTGCCTGGAGAATCCCAGGGACGGGGGAGCCTGGTGGGCTTCCGTCTATGGGGTCACACAGAGTCGGACACGACTGAAGCGACTTAGCAGCAGCAGAAGGAGCAGCATTTGCATGGTGTTCTCTGCATATAAATTAAATAATCAGGGTGACAATATGCAGCGCACTATACAGTGTAGTCGGAGAAGGCCATGGCAAACCACTCCAGTACTCTTGCCTGGAAAATCCCATGGATGGAGGAGCCTGGTGGGCTGCAGTCCATGGGGTCGCTGAGAGTCGGACATGACTGAGCGACTTCACTTTCATTTTCATGCACTGGAGAAGGAAATGGCAACCCACTCCAGTGTTCTTGCCTGGAGAATCCCAGGGACGGGGGAGCCTGGTGGGCTGCTGTCTATGGGGTCGCACAGAGTCAGACACGACTGAAGCGACTTAGCAGCAGTAGCAGCAGCATACAGTGTAGTATGTCCTGTTGACATACTATTTCCCCAAGTTTTAACCAGTCCGTTGGTCCTGAGGCCAAAGTTCATCATTACTAACAGAACATCTTAGCTTCATATTAAGGAGAAAAAAAGCTTCTTTTTTTGTTCATTTTCAGCTATAGACACACTGGGCAAATCTTTAAATGACAACTTTTTTGTTGTTGTTATTGTTGCCTTGAGCTAGATGGCATTCTTGGTCATGCATTTCTCCATATTTCTCCCAGTAAGCAAAAGGCAAGTGAAAGTTTATTTTCCTTATTTTCATGCATATACATCCCCAGTGGTCAGAGATGAGGTAGTGCTGTTAATACTACAGTCATACTTAGCAAAGCAGTCATGTAGCCGTTCCTCAGTGATTTTTCCAAAGCTCATCTGTTGGTCAAATATCTTAATCCCCACACTCCAATGACAGAGCAGCTGTGTGAGAGTGTGTGAGGAGTGCCCAAGGCACAGGAACTCCAGACTCCCCTACTTCAAAACCAGTAACTACATAGGATAGAAATAAGCATGAATTACCCAAGAAAAGCAAAACTCACTCCAAGTATGGGAGGGGAGACCCAGCTTCAAGGAAGCCCTGGGGCAGCAGGTATCTGAAACTTTTGTAAGTTACCTGGTGGTTGTACCCATAAGCAAACTTCTCAGATACATCTATTTTACCCCACACTGCATTCTCAGTAGTTCTATAAACATCCTTTATTGCATTTATAGCATGTGTATTTATATCTTTAAGTAGTTGCAAACCAAAGCACGTTAAGTTTGAATTTTTAGGTAAATAGTAGTACAGACCATTACTTGGAAGATGAATTTTGTCTTTCTCCACTGGAATCTTACCATTGTGTAATAAATGTATGCTCAGTTGCTCAATCACGTCAGAATCTTTCCAACCCCCTAGACTGTAGCCTGCCAAGCTCCTCTGTCCATGACATTTCCTAGGCAAGAATACTGGATTGGGCTGCCATTTCCTTTTCCAGGGGCTCTTCACAACCTAGGGGTCGGACCTGAATTTCTCGCTTTTCCTGCATTGGGAGGAGGGCCCTTTATCATTGTACCACCTGGGAACCCTGGTATCTGATGATCTGAAGAAGTGAGCAGAGTGTTAGTACTTTGGACCAGGTGGGCACTGTATCACACAAGTTCTTCATTTACTTAGAACTTTCTTCACTATGGCTTTTAAAAATATAATAGGTTGGTTTTAAACACAACAATTCTTTCAAGAAACAAAATCGTTGCAGAAGTACAAATAATAGACTTAACAAATAGCATTTGGAACACTTACTATACTTAAGGAGAGAAACAATTTTTAACTCAAACTTCCACCCTTTTGAATAGAATATTTATAGCTAAGTAATCCCTAAAATTGGGGAGCTTTGCAGGTGACTCAGATGGTAAAGGATCTGCCTGCAATGCAGGATATTTGGGTTTGATCTCTGGGTCAGAAAGATTCCCTGGAGAAAGGGATGTTTCAGTTCAGTTCAATCATTCATTCGTGTCTGCCTCTTTGCGACCCCATGGAATGCAGCACGCCCGGCTTTCCTGTCCATCACCAATTCTCAGAGCTTGCTCAAACTCATGTCCATTGAATTGGTGATGCCATGCAACCATCTCATCCTCTGTCATCCCCTTCTCCTCCTGCCTTCAATCTTTCCCAGCATCAGGGTCTTTCCTAATGAGTCAGTTCTTCACATCAGGTGGCCAAAGTATTGGAGCTTCAGCTTCAGCATCAGTCCTTCCAATGAATATTCAGGACTGATTTCTTTTAGGATGGACTGGTTGGATCTCCTGGCAGTCCAAGGGACTCTCAAGAGTCTTCTCCACACCATAGTTCAAAAGCATCAATTCTTTGGTGCTCAGCTTTCTTTATGGTCCGACTCTCACATCCATACATGACTACTGGAAAAACCGTAGCTTTGACTAGACTTTATTTTCTTGGGCTCCAAAATCACCTCGGAGGGTGACTGCAGCCATGGAATTAGAAGATGGTTGCTTTTTGGAAGAAAAGGGGATGTTTACCCACTGCAGTATTCTTGTCCAGAATTTCATGGACAGAGGAGCCTGGCAGGCTACAGTCCATGAGGTCGCAAAGAATTGGAACCTGACTGAGTGACTCATGCTAACACTACCTGACCATACTATGGGTTTCCCTGGTGGCTCAGTTGATGAAGAATCTGCCTACAGTGCAGACACTCAGGTTCAATCCCGGAGTGGGGAAGATCCCCTGGAGAAGGAAATGGCAACCCACCCCAGTATTCTTGCCTGGAAAATCCCATGGACACAGGACCATGGTGGGCCATAGTCCATGGGATTGCAAAGCATCGGACATGACTTAGCAACTAAACCACCAATGACTGATAATATTATTGCTGATAAACATTAATGAATGAATGTTGGCTGTTGTGTTAATATAAAAACTGAATTAGTTGCTTCATTTAATGATTTGATGTAGTGCATTTCCTTAGGAAGGATCCACATTAGTTCATTGCTTTCTAGTAGATTCAGATTTGCCCCTTTTCCCTATTAAAACACAAGAGCAATAGCCATGTAAATGACTTGTTGTAAACTAGTATGTGCCTTTTCCTTTTGCAATTCTGGCTCGACTCCAGAGATAATGTCCCCTGAATTTTCAAATAAGTTGGCGTATTTTTATATCTTATCCACACAGTTCTAATACAGAAGAGTTTGCAGCGTGTCATAAAATGCTCCTTTGGTTTGATTGTTCATTCCATATGATGTGGTGAACTTTGCAATGCAATCTGAATTGCTTTTGTCGCTTCCATTTCCAAAGATAACTCCGTATTGTAAAAACAAATGACCCCAGAACATATTTCAGGTAGTTTTAAAGGCAAAATACACACGCCATTAGATGATTCTAAATGTAAGAGGGTTAGGGCACATTCTATAGCAATATATCCATTCTCCTTAAATTGCTTTATCAAGCAATGTTCACTATAACAGTTTGAGCAGTGCAAAATTCTAACCAAACAGGCACACTTACTCACTAAATAACAGCTAAGACCTTATTACCCATGTTTGGGATGGCAAAAGGAAGTAACGTGGTTACTACAGACAACTGGTCCAGGACTCCAGCAGTAGCTTGGGCAGCCTGTGGAGTGAACCACTGCAGTCCTAGAGGAAGGAAAACATCGCCACTTCCTGTTGCCACCCTAATTCTTGCCCATCTTGTGTCCTGACGGAGCCTTGAAGGTTAGGGCCCAACCCATAAACCAATGGATTAGTCCACAGTGTGAAGCTCAGGTAACTACAATTTTGAAAAGAGAAATCTTCTAAGGTAAACATATATAAAACTTTCTCTGAGATATTAATAGGAAGTTCTGATGCTCTAAGAGATAGTGACAGACTTTATTTTCTTGGGCTCCAAAATCACTGCAGATGTTATATCAGCCATGAAATTAAAAGACATTTGCTCCTTGGAAGGAAAGCTATGACAAACCTAGGCAGCATATTAAAAAGCAGAGGCATCACTTTGCCAACAAAGGGCCATATAATCAAAGCTCTTGTTTTTCCACTAGTCACATATGGATGTGACTGGTGAACCATAAAGAAGGCTCATCACAGAAGACTGATGCTTTTTAATTGTGCTACTGGAGAAGATGCTTAAGAGTCCCTTGGACAGCAGTGAGATAAAACCAATCCATCCTAAAAGAAATCAGTCCTGAATATTCACTGGACGGACTTAAGCTGAAGTTGAAGCTCCAATACTTTGGTCACCAGATGCAAAGCATTGACTCATTGCAAAAGACCCTGATGCTGGGAAAGATTGAAAGCAGGAGGGGAAGCGGGCAACAGAGGATGAGATGGTTGGGTGACATCACTGAGTCAAGGGTCATGAATTTGAGTAAATTCCTGGAGAGAGTCTAGGACAGGGAAGCCTGGCATGCTGCAGTCATGGGATTGCAGAGTCAGATACAATTAGACAATTGAACAACAGCAACAAGAGATACTGATCATTTTTCTTTATAAACTTTACTTTTTGCTTTATTTATGTATTTATCATATATATTGATATACGTATTTAAAATATACAATATGTTGTGAAAGATCACCACAATCAAGCCAATTAACACACACATCATTCTGCAGTTTCCTTTTTAGTGTCAGTACGGGATAAGAACACTTAAGATCTATTCTTTCTTGGCAAATTTTGGGTTTATGAAATAATAGCAAATTATTATTTATGATAACCCCCTATAGTAAACTGTGCTCACCACGCTGTGCATTAGGTCCTCAGAAGTTACTCTTCTAATAACTAAAGCTCTGTGCCCTAGGACTGACGTCTTCTCGTTTTCCCTGTCTGCCATCCCTAGCAATAACTGTTATTCTCCAGTTTTATGAGTTCAGCTATTTCAGATTTGAGGCATCAGTGAGGTCATGTAAAGCATTTGTGTTTCTGGTTTATTTCACACAGCACGATGTCCTCCAGGTTCACCCAAGTTATTGTAAACGGAAGAATTTGATTTTTATTTTTAATGGTTTAACAACATTTTTTTGTCTAGCTTTACCTATCTGTCAATTATCTACCCATCCATCCTCCTTAGACATTCAGCTATCTAAGGATATTTAGGCTGACTCTATATCTTGGCGTTGTAAATAACATTGCAATGAGCATGGGACTGTTTACCGACTTTATTTCCTTTGAACATACAATCTGAAGTGGGGCTGTTGGGTCGAATCTGTCTTTCTCAGACGGTTCTCGTTAATATCTGCATTTACAGTTCCGCCAGTTGGGTACAGTTTCCCTCTCCCCACATCCTCACCAGCACTTGCTGTCTTGTCCTTTCGGTAATAGCCATGTAACAGTTGTGACTTGACATCTCACTGTGGTTTTGAGTTGTATTTCCCCTATGATCAGTGATGTTGAACATCTTTTCACATATCTATTGGTTTTTATATGTCTTCCTTCAAGAAATGTCTATTTGAGCACTTAGCCCATTTTTAATCAAATTACTTGATTTGTTTTTGCTATTGAATTGTTGAACTCCTTGTGCCTTTTGGATGTTAACTCCTTAAAGAGTTTGCAAATATTCTTCCCCATTCCGTAGATTGCAATTTCACTCTATTAGTGGTTTTCTTGGCTATGTAGAAGTGTTTTAGTTTTATGTCATCCTGCTTGTCTATTTTTGCTTTTATTGCTAATGAGTTTGAGGTCATATTCAAAAATTCTTTGCCCAAACCAATGTCAAGAAGATTTTTTTCCTCAATTTTATTTATAATTGCAACAAAAATAATAAAATAATTAGGAATATTCTTAACCAAAGAAGTCAAAGACCTGTGCACTAAAAGTTATAAAACACTGATGAATGAAATTTGAAAAAAATACAGATAAATGGAAACATACCCCATGCTCATGGAATGGAAAAAAATTAATATTGTTAAAGTGTCTGTACTACTCAAAATGGTCTATAGACTACATGCAATTCATCTCAAAAATCCCAATGCCTTTCTTTCCATAAATAGAAAGAACAATTCTAAAATAATATGAAATAACAAAAGACCTCAAATAGCTAAAGCAGTCTTGAGCAGGCTGAATAAAGCGAGACGCATCACTCTTTCTGATTTCATACGGTAGCTTTACATGGTACTGGCATAAGAACAGACATGTAGACCAACGGAACAGAATAGATTCCAGAAACAAATTCACACATTTACGATTGACTGATCTTTGACAAAGGTTCCAAGAATACACAATGGGAGAACAATAATCTATTCAATAAATGGTTTGAACAAACTGGATATCTATATGTATAGGAATAAAATTGGGCATTTTCTCTCATATAAATAAAAATCATCTCAAAATAGCTTAATGACTTGGATGACATACCTCACACATAAAACTACTGGACATACTGCTGTTAATACTAACTCATTCAAGGCTCATGCTGACTCTGTGAATTAATACTAGTTTTACTATTTTTACTCATGTTTTACAAGACAGAAAGTTGAGGTGCAGAGGTGCAGAGCATTGAGTAGTTTGCCCAAGGTCATACAGTGTGTACTGAAGTCTTGCTTTGAGCTTAAGTGGCCTGGAGACAGAATCTGTGTCCTTGGCCTCTCACCTACAGACACTAAAAGAATAATGCTATCAATAGTCAATGTCAGTAAATGAAGAAAGCATTCTGAAGCTTTAAAGACAATTTTCTTACTATTAGAGCTCTGGTGGCTCAGAGGTTAAAGTGTCTGCCTCCAATGAGGGAGACCTGGGTTCGATCTCTGGGTCAGGAAGATCCCCTGGAGAAGGAAATGGTAACCCACTCCAGTACTCTTGCCTGGAGAATCCCATGGACGGAGAAGTCTTGTAGGCTACAGTCCATGGGGTCACAAAGAGTCAGACACGACTGAGTGACTTCACTTCACTTCACTTCTTCTTCAATAGTAGAAAACCACACTCTCATTTTCTGATATTCAGTGAAAGCACAGTAGCTGTGCATTGCTAGCGTATAGACTTCATCGCACATATCCTGATAATGACTGATTAGAGGAACAAGAGGCATTTGAATGTGACCCTTGGTCCAAATAAGCGTATAAGCGTTTGGCCGGCAGCCAAAATATCATCCAAATTTCAGAACCTGTTGAACAGACAAGTGTGAGTTGTTATAATCAGACTTTCTAGGTCATGTCATAAATACTTGTTTGGAAAATTAGAGAGAAGTAGAGAATAATTAAAATCCAATTCATGACCAGGTTTCATAAGCAGTATTGTCAATGAATATTAGCCCTATGAAATTAGCATAAAGAATTTGAAAATGCATGACTCTCACCATACAATGCTAGTGTTAATATTCTGTGATTTGAAGAATGTCATGATGGGTCTTCATTTAGAATCAAAACATCCAGGTAATGAAACATTGTGATGGCCATAAAGTGTGAAGGTTAAGATGATTAGACTTCTGGTGTGTGGGCTGATTTAACAGATCGCATTAGCATTCCCCAGGAGTGGCACTGGTTTGAGGGGAAGTCTTTTTACCAGCTGTCTGTGTATTTCCTTGCAACCTTGCAAGTTATTGCATAGGGTGCCCTCAATACACGTCTTCTTGAGCTTTTTTTCCCATAATAACTTCCATGCTGGCTGAGCCCAAAATGTAGTGATCTCAGGGCTCTGTTGTGGTTGTTGGCATGCAGATACGCATGTGGGAAAGCACCACAGTGCCAGTTAGGTTTTAGCCTCCACGTTTAAGAGGACACTCCCAACAAACCAGTGTCTCTTCTTGCGATTGTATGTCTCTTTATTCAAAAGGAAGGCATTTGTTACTCATGTGAACCTAGCATGGGATAAACAGATAAAGGCAAGAAATCCAAGGAAATTACATGACCGGGTTGAATGTAACTAGTTAAACACTCAAATTCCTTAATAGTCAAAAAGACAAGATGAGCTTATAAAGCAGAGTTTACGCATGCACACGCACACACATAAAACACACTTTGATGCACACACACTCATTCATCCAGAGACTCATAGAGAGCTGCCCTGTTCTGTTCCTTTACTCTTGGAATGCACCAGGACTCTGCGGAGGCTCCATAATTGAGTTATGGCCATCACCCATATATTAGATTCTAGCCTGAGCCATGGCAACTCTAAGTAATAGATTGAAAAATACAATTATTGCTTACCTACAGAATTCCTTTGCTTGAGAGGTAAGGCATATATATCAGAAAAGTTGTTGTGTTTTTTTTTTCCCCAGGCCTATTCAATAAATGAACATTACACCAGGATTCTTACACAGAGTATCTCTGAAATGGGTTTTGTATTGATTTTTGTAACTATCCTGTTAGATGACGTTATCCCTTAGTGTGTCAGGTTGAGACCAGTCCCCCGGAGCAGGTCATTGAGGTGATAACTGTCATTTGGAGGGACAGAAAAGCAATCATAGCTTTTTCATTACTTACTGTTTTCCCCCTGCAAGTGGGGGATCATTTGACATATTATGGCTTCTGTGATTTAAGCTGCATTCTGAAATTAAGTGCTAGAATATCACGCTGTGGGTTGAGAAAAATCAACTTCATGTCAAAGAACCACAGGCCCCTGGGTCACACATACCCAGGAACCCCTCAGATTTCAAGAAAGCTGGGTTGTTGGCTGTGTACATAAAGGTACACCTATATCTGAAAACTGCTGCATGCAAAGCAGAATTAATCCAAAAAATTTCAATTCCCTCTTTTTTAAAATTTTATAATTATTCTGGGA
This sequence comes from Bos indicus, assembly GCF_029378745.1. NCBI lineage: Eukaryota > Metazoa > Chordata > Mammalia > Artiodactyla > Bovidae > Bos > Bos indicus. The sequence goes on along the minus strand of NC_091779.1, from coordinate 68,370,662 downwards.
AAACACTAAAAATGACAAAACTGGTGTCATCACAGACATAGGTTAAAGCACGTGGATTTTTTAAGTTCTAATATGCAACGGTCATGATGTTTAAATTGTATCTGCTTCATGAAAAAAATTTTTTAAACAATCATAGTCGGGCATGTCTAAAGACACCAGGAAAGACAAAATCAGAATCAATAAAATGGAACACACGCAGCCTTTTCTAAGAGCAATCAGGAGGAATCTGGGGGGGAAAACAGCAGGTAAGGGAGCAGAGCAAATCCGTATGGAAGGGGCCAGCCTGCCCTTTCAGGGTCCTCACGGTGGTCCACCCCTCCGGTGCTTTGGGAACTAGGGTGACAGGTCACGGGCAGGACGGAGGAGGAGGGCGTTCCCAGAAGCCACACCCCGGAAGGACTCACTTGCATCATTGCTTGGGACTTGCTGTGCTCCATTTCTCCAGAAAGTTCTGCCTGATTTTTCTTCCATTCTACCCTCTGGGGCTGCTTCAACAATTGGGATTAAAAAAAAAAAAAAAAAAGATGTTTCCAAGCTCTTATTTCTGGCAATACCCCCTGACTAAACATGTGCACACCATTCCCAACTGGACCTTTCCAAAATAATCCACTCCCTCAACCTTAATTAACCTTCTAGTCTTGGGTCTTATTTCTCTACTTCTGATCTCTCCCTCATCCTGGTCTCTTCTTGTTCACTATTTCACAACAGTCAGTCTTGTTTTTCTGTTCCCTTGAAACGTGAAAGGAGATAAAAACAACCTCCTTGTTAAATTATGTATCTCCTTTTTGAATGCTCAAATCTCATTCACGTGGCTTTTGTCTCCTATCATATCTCTTCCTTTCCTCTCGAACTTTCTTCCTCTCTCATGTTGCAAAGATTATGTTCTCTGTTTTTCTTCTTGTTTTTTTGATCATTCTTTAAAAATATTATTGCACATTTTTTTCTAACATTGCCTTTAATATTATATTACTTATCTATTGATGCAAAACAAACTGCCCCTATAATTTAGCAGCCTAAAATAACACACATGTATTATCTTACACGGACTTCCCAAGTGGCTTAGCGCTGAAGAATTTGCCTGTCAATGCAGGAGACGTGTGTTCCATCCCTGGGTTGGGACTATCTCCCAAGGAGGAAGTGGCAATCCAGTCCAGTATTCTTGCTTGGGAAATCCCATGGATAGAGGATCCTGGAAGGCTGCAGTCTGTGGGGTCGTAAAGAGCAGGACACATCTGAGCCCACACATACCATACCTTATCCTACATATTGTAGGTAAGGAACTGGCATGATTTAACTGGTGCTCTCTCTCAACCTTGTGATCTGTTGGTTAGAAGCAAATTACACCTGAAGTGGATATTATACAAAGCCACAAATACTTGGAGGTAGAGATTACAGGTGGAGAAGGCAATGGCACCCCACTCCAGTACTCTTGCCTGGAAAATCCCATGGAGGAGGAGCCTGGAAGGCTGCAGTCCATGGGGTCCTTGAGGGTCAGACATGACTGAGAGACTTCACTTTCACTTTTCACATTCATGAATTGGAGAAGGAAATGGGAACCCACTCCAGTGTTCTTGCCTGGAGAATCCCAGGGACAGGGGAGCCTGGTGGGCTGCCTTCTATGGGGTCGCACAGAGTTGGACACGACTAAAGTGACTTAGCAGCAGCAGCAGAGATTACAGGAGCTATACTGGAAACCATCAGTGAAAAATGTTATTGTTTCTGCTGCTCTGGGTTAACACTTTTCTCACTGTATTCAGCTGTGTTTAACTGACCGGTTTTCTCCTTTGAATCATAAATGCATCATATACAGGTAGAACTGATCACACACCAGTGTGACCACAGGCCTGCCTTTACTGTTGGCTACACCATGGTGTGCCTGTGGGCAGGTTTCATGTCTCACTTCTCTCTCCATCTTGAGTATTGAGCATGCTGCTGCTGCTGCTAAGTCACTTCAGTCGTGTCCAACTCTGTGCAACCCCATAGATGGCAGCCCACCAGGCTCCGCTGTCCCTGGGATTCTCCAGACAAGATCACTGGAGTGGGTTGTCATTTCCTTCTCCAATGCATGAAAGTGAAAAGTGAAAGTGAAGTTGCTCAGTTGTGTCTGACCCTCAGCGACCCCATGGACTGCAGCCCACCAGGCTCCTCCGTCCATGGGGTTTTCCAGGCAAGAGTACTGGAGTGGGGTGCCATCGCCTTCTCCGGAATATTGGGCATAGTGTCCTATATACCCAATAGTATTAAGCAGGCATTTAATTAGCTTTAAGTCATCTAATACCTTTTTGTATGCTCCATTAAACCCACACTCTCTAAAGTGATACCACCTCCCATTACCTACTGGGGAACATGATTCGGCCAAGTTCATCAGATGAAGTCTATTTACTGAAATTAACATATGTGGGGATAATTTAGAGCCTAGAAAGTTTTAAAAAAGTAACAGAGGAATTAACTGTAGATGCAAATTTCCAATTTGATTATCTACATTTCTCTCCCCTTAGACTACTGTGTGGTTTAGCATTTAGATACTCTAAAAAGCAAAGTAAAATATACTCTGCCCCTTTTCAAGAGACATAAAAGAGCCAAAAAAAAAGTAAAGTAATCAAAATCTTGGTCAACATTCGTGTGTTGAGATTTTAGGCCACATTGTACAAGTGACCCTAATAAAACGCCCTTGGAATTTCCACCATTTATAAACTGGATTTGATAAAATAATTGTTGGCAAAATTTTTCAGGTGAAATATCTTCTAAGAAACTAGCTCTTACAGATGTTTTGAGATATAGACCTTATAATCGGATTTTTTTTCCTTGAAAGGAAAGCTATAACTGACCTAGACAGCATATTAAAAATCAGACATCACTTTACCCATAAAGGTCCATATAGTCGAAGCTGTGGCATTTCCAGTAGTCAGTCAGTCACGGATGTGAGAGTTGGATCATAAAGAAGACTGAGCAATGAAGAGTCTATGTTTTTGAATTATGGTGTTGGAGAAGACTCTTGAGAGTCCCTTGGGCAGCAAGAAGATCAAACCAGTAAATCCTACAGGAAATCAACATTGAATATTTATTGGAAGGACTGACACTGAAGTTGAAGCTCCATTACTTTGGCTACCCGATATGAAGAGCCAACTCATTGGAAAAGACCCTGATTCTGGGAAATATTAAAGGCAAAAGGATAAGAGGGTGGCAGAGGATGAGATGATTAGATAGCATCACTGTCTCAATGGACATGAGTTTGAGTAAGCTCCAGGAAATAGTGAAAGACAGGGAAGCCTGGCATGCTGCAGTACATGGGGTCACAAAGAGTCAGATACGACTTAGCGACTGAACAACAGTAGTAACAAGGGTTTCTCTAGCACTGAATTAAAGCATTCTGTTATTTTAGAGGGATGTAATTGTGAATAATGGTAGAATGTTTCTTAGTTATGAATCCAAGATACCTTTTCAACTATGCTTGAGTAATGCTCATTTTTAAAGTCTGAACTGATTATTTAGACACAGAAAGACAATGTAGCAAACATTTGTTTCAACTAAATGTTTAGGCTGCATGTCAGAAAATATTCTCTGTTCACTGCTGGGAATTTATTGACACTTACCTATTTCTTCTAACAGATGAACTCGGCTATGAAGTTATATATAAATAGATGCTGTTGGAAGTTTTGAAACTCTAAATAAGGTTCATAAGGACATTATTATTTTTCTTTCAAGCTTAGAGTATGAAACAGCCTCTTTTCTATATAGTGAATGCACGCTTTTTCAAATGTTTCCATTGAATTAACAAAAGTATGCATTCTAGCATAATAAATACCTCCTTCAGAACTTGATTTCAAAAGTATATCTAAGTAACTTAAAATCTGTATTTATTATCTTGAATAGAGACACAGAGGATTAGCATTCAAAAATTTCACAATATGCTCTGCTCCATGGTGTATCCATAACTTACACTGGGCCTTTTATTAGAGATCATCCTTCCAGGCACAGACACGAATCCTGACTTAAAATGGAGGGTGGATCGTCATGGTAAGACACTGCCTGTGTAGACTCCATCCTGAACATAAGCCAGCAGTGTGGCTCTCTTCATGGATTTTCTTAATCAGTTCATCTCCATTCAGGAATGTAAAAGGACTTTAAAGTAGCTTTACTTGGACTGCAAAACTGGGCAAGAAAAGATTATAGCAAATCTTCTCAGCGATTCTATTATATTTCAGTTGGTCTTTTTTTTTTTTAAATGGGATGGGTGAAGGTGAAGAGAAAACTTCAAGTGGCACTTAACAAGTTTTCAAATTTGACTGAATATAAGTTTTTGTCTTAGCCCCAAATGCACTTAGAACAAGCCAACAAATATGTTTTCCTTAATCTTTGAAAATTATAAAGGCACACATGAAAGCCTATTTGTCAGAGCCTCATCACTGCAGTTACTGGGGGAGGATAGCTAATTTTAATAAAGCTCAACTCTTGGTGGAGTCGTCTTCTGGAATGGTGTGTGAGGAGCTCTTCAAATCCTCTGCCACAAAGCCAATGATCATAGTGGACAAAACTGTAAGAAAGCATCATTTTAGGACTCTGGAGGGAGGCAAATCTATAACATTCCAGCCCGGACCTGCTCACCTGAGTAAAAGCTGTTGCGTCATCACCCGAAGGAATACTAAAATAGCAATTCTGATGAATGACTAAGGCTGAGTGTAGACACTCAAGGAAATGGGAAACTCCTGGGGGCTTCAATCTTAGAGGGACTCCCTTCATGAGCTTTAATAAAAGCAAGCCCACCAGGTTCTCATGGTGATCCCACCGAAATTCTTGAGACCCTGGCAGTGGGGTGGAGAAGGGGAGAGCAGTCATCTTAGAAATGCACATAGAGTTCATTCTCCATGACAAAGAACCACTTCCCAGGGAAGATGACTTAACCAGACCTTATTTCATAAGAGATAAGTGAGTTCTTCCCAGACCACTCTTTAATCCTCCCTTCTAATCACAGTGGGAGAAAACATAGTCAACAGAGGCCAGGATCAAGAAGGTCACTTGAGAACATTGCAGATAGGAAGCGGAGTAAGAAGCGTAGGGGAGCAGCTCTACCAGTCGGGAAGCGCTGGTGAAGATCACAGACGCCCTAGGCAGCTATGACACAGATCTAAACATAAGCCGATAGAATTCTTCTCCTCCCCAATTTTTCACTCCATCAACAAGGCTCCAGTATAATGAGAGAGCAGCACAGATGAAAGAACTACAACATTCAGACTCTAAGAGTAATTAGGAAAAACTAGGAAAAAAGGCAAAAATAAGGACTCTATAGGACACTGAAGCCGCTGTCACCTAAAGCCACAGCAAGCATTTAAAACAGCCCAGCTCCTAGTCAAATTAACAAATTCTCACACTGAAGGTCGATTTTGTCAGTCCCTATTACCTGATACAGTGTGCTTGTGCTGTGCTTAGTCGCTCACTCCTGTCTGACTCTTTGCGATCCCATGGACTATAGACCTTCAGGCTCCTCTGTCCATGGGGATTCTGCAGGCAAGAATACTGGAGTGGGACAGTATGCTTGGCTTTCAACAAAAAAATTACAAGTCATGTCAATAAGCAAAAACAGAGTTTTATATAAAACAGAGTCTGAGGAAAGAAAGCAGTCATAAGAACTGGACTCAGATATGCCACAGTTATCAAAGTATTCAGACAAAGAATTTTAAAAGACTACAGCTAATATGTTGAGGGCTTTAATGGAAAAGTTAGACACTATGCAAGAACAGATAGGCAGTGTAAACAGAGATAAGATGACCTAAGGATGATCAAGAAGAAATGCTGGAAATCAAAAGCACTGTAATAGAAAGAGAGAATGACTTAGATTGGATATGATCAAGATGCAAAATAATAAATTTGAAGATATGTCAATAGAAGCTTGACAAACTGAAATGCGAAGAAAATAAAGACTGAAAACACACACACAAACACACACACAACATTCAAGAATCATGGGGGGGATTTCAAAATGCATAGTCGAAGTATAATTGAAATACCATATGAGAAAAGAGAATGAGATGAAAAGAATATTTGGGGTAATAATGCATTACTTTCTAATATTAATGACAGATACCAAATCACAGACAAAGGAAGCTCAGGGAACATCAAGTAGGATAAATACCATAAAATCATGCTTGCTGCTGCTGCTGCTAAGTTGCTTCAGTCGTGTCTGACTCTGTGCTACGCCAGAGACAGCAGCCCACCAGGCTCCCCCGTCCCTGGGATTCTCCAGGCAAGAACACTGGAGTGGGGTGCCATTTCCTTCTCCAATGCATGAAAGTGAAAAGTGAAAGTGAAGTCACTCAGTCGTGTCTGACTCCTAGTGACCCCATGGACTGCAGCCCACCAGGCTCCTCCGTCCATGGTTAGGCACATCTAATTAAAATTGCAAAACTATGGACAAAGACAAATCTTGAAAGGAACATAAATGGGGAAAATATCTTACCTAGAGAGGAACAAGAATATGAATTACAGCAGATGTGTTATTAGGGACTATATAAGCAAAAACAGAGTAAAATGAAACTGCAGCATTATGGATAAGTAAATGCAGGAAGAATCACCTTTTCAATAAAGATTGTTGGAAGACTTGAGCAACTTGATGCAAAAATTTAGAACATAAACGTAAACATCAATCATGTACATTTCAGAAAAGTTAACTCAACATGGATCACAGACTGACTATAAAATGGAGAATTATAAATTTCTGCAGTATATAGGAAAATGTCAAGGTGACCTTGGGTTTCCTGATGGGTTTTTAGCGTGAATGGCAAAAGTACTACCCAGGAAAGAAAAAGAAAAAAGACTCTAGATTTCATCAAATCAAAACTTTCTGCTTTGCTATGCATTGCTAGGATGAAAAACCACAGACTGGGAACAAATATTTGTGAAACACGTGTTTGTAAAGGATTTGTATCCAGTATATAAAAAGGATTTGTACCCCATATATAAAAAGACCTATTAAACTCAATAATAAGTAATAACAAATGACACAATTAAAAAGTGAGCAAAAGATATGAACAGACGCCTCAGCCAAGAAGATATACTGATTACAAGTAAGTACTTGAGAAGATTCTCAGTATCATTTGCCGTTGCGTGCACGCTCAGCCACTCAGTTGTGTCTGACTTTGCAACCCTGTGGACTATAGACCACTGACCTTCACCATCCATGGGATTTTTCCAGTCAAGAACACTGGGGTGAGTTGCCATTTCCTCTTCCAGGAGATCTTCCTGACCCAAGGATCGAACCAGCATCTCTCCTGAGTCTCCTGCATTGGCAGGTGGATTCTTTACCACTGAGCCACCTGGGAAACCCATCACTTATCATTAGTGGAATACAAATTAGAGCAACACTTGAATACCCCCACATATCTTACTAAAATGATTATATTTTTTAAATGAAATAATATAGGAATAATTGCCGGTGCAAGCTCTCATTCACTGATGTAGGAATGCCAAATGGTATGGCCACTTTGGAAGATGATTTTATAGTTTCTTACAAAAGCAGAGACTTTTACCATGAGGTCTAGAACTTTGGCTCCTGGATATCAATTCAACTGATTTTAAAAATTATATCCACACAAAACCTTGCAAAATATGTCTATAGCAGCTTTACTCATAAACATCCAAAACTGGAAACAACCAAAATATCCCTCAAATTGAATGAATAATCAAATTGTGGCATATTCATGCAATAAATATTATTTATCACTCCAAAGAAATAAGCTATCAACTTATAAAAAGATACCAATGAATCCTAAATGCATATTGCTGAATGAAAGAAGTCAGTATACTAAGGCTACATATATAAAATGATTTCCTTTATATAACATCCTGGAAAAAGTCAAACTTTCTATAGAGATAAGAGTGAAAATACCATTTTCTTGGAGTCCACAGAAAAGGAGGACAATTGAATAGGTGAGCCACAGGTTCACTGTTTTTCATGATGTGAAACTCTTTGGTACAAGTTTTAATGGTTTATCCATGACATTGACAAATCCCACAGAACTTGACAGCAAATAGTGAATCATACTTCCTGAAAATTAAAAAGTCATTCAGGATATCAAGGCATCACAGCATGTGATATGACAAAGCAATATAAGTGTGTTAAAACGTGTGAAGCAAACTCACCAAAAGAGGTGAACAAAAAAGTGATGACAAGTGTTTACATGCTGGTTATTACATTTATACACTCACCATTTAAACACCTAGATAATTAATTACATCTTGTAGTTCCATCCAGATATTTGTTGATGAGTAGACAGGGAAGCAGTTAAGATTACAGCGTCATATGTTTTACAGATAATGACAGAGAAAATGATGAGTAATCTGGGAAATATATGAAGTCCCTAAGGCTAAAGGCAAAATGAGCTGCTTACCTGCACTTGACCCTAAGGCATGGAGTCCTTCTCTTCTTCCCGAGCACAGGGCTATGTTTTTATTGGTGCTCTTTCTGGGTACTGGGGTGGAAGAAGTAGGTGTGGATGGCAGATGGTGGTCGCCAGGTTTCACTATATTGGGCAGGAGGTTGTGACAAGAAAAGGGAGGAGGCTATTTAATAGAATGACCCATTTGGGAACTGTTTAAATTTGGACATAAACATGAATGCTTGTTCAGCTTCACACAGGTACAGATGGCTACATATAGAAATATTTTAGATTCAGGCACATACATGGGTTAGTATACACAGATATATCTACTTACTGTGTCTAGCAGAAAGGGCCTCGAAACAACAGAACCCCAGTAGCAACAAACACAGCTCACTCCCAATTCTTGGATTCTATTAAATATCAACATTCTCTAATTAAAAAAGCAAAACTAGAACTCTTAGAAGTAATGTTTGATTTAGCGACTGGGCCAGAAAATGAGATAGGGGGAGATGGAGAGAAAGAGACTGAAGCATCTTACAGCGCCAGAAAGTAAGACTGTGCTCATAACAGAGCAAAATCAATCCTACAAGAGTTTCAGAAGCATGTCCAAAAAACATGAGAGCCAACTGAGAGAGTTCCCAATGGCCAAAGCGGAAATAGTTCGAGCCATGAAAGATAATGTAGTTGAAACACAACCCAATATATAAAATGAATATCCGTGAGTTGTGTCTTAGCTTGAGTCTCTATAACAGAATACCATAGACTAGGCGGCTTGAACAAATAGATGCTGAGTTGCTTACTGTTTTGGAGGCCAGACATCCAAGCTCAGAGTGCCAAGAAGGTTGGGCTCAGGAAAGTGCCATCCTCCTGGTTGTAGATGGCCATCTTCTTGTTCTATCATCACATCACAGAGAGGAGAAGCAGGCTGTCCTGACTCTAGTAAGAGCACCAATCCTATACATGGAAGCCCCACGCTCCTGGCCTCCTCTAGTTACATTCCAAAGCCCCCACCTGCTATGACCACCACAATGGAGGGAAGGACACATTCAGGCCATAGCAAGTTGACACTGATTATATAAATGATTCAATAGGTAGATACATGTGGGAAGAGAGACGAGAAACTTTTGCAGAAGAATCTCAAAGAATCCATGTGGATACTTTGCCTCAAGCTGGTGGATCTTGACTCCCATTACTTAAGTGTGGGCCGTGCATTGCTAATTCCTTTCTAAAAGTATGGTACAGAGAGGAGAAAAAAGTGATTTTGCAGCAGAGAAACCTGACAAATATTACTGAAACCAAATTACTAACACCAGTAGTGACCAGTTGGGTTGGCAGCATGACCTTTGATAAGCTGTGAGAAGAATGGTCCTTGACTTTGTGACCTTCCTCCCAAAACACATGACCTCAGCCTGATCATGAGTGAAACATCAGACAAAAACCAGCTGGCAGACCTTCTACAAAATACTTGACCAGTACTCTTCAAAGCTGTCATCAGAAACAAGGGAAGTCTGAGGAACAGACATCGTCAAGAGGAGCTTGAGGAAGTGCCATGATTACAGGCAACGCTGGATCCTCAGTGAGAGCCTGGAGCAGGAAACTTTTTGATGTCTGTGTTTGAGTTAGATAAAATGAGTGGACACCTGTATGTCTTTTTTGGAGAAATGTCTATTTAGTTCTTTGGCCCATTTTTTGATTGGGTCGTTTATTTTTCTGGAGTTGAGCTGTAGGAGTTGCTTGTATATTTTTGAGATTAGTTGTTTGTCGGTTGCTTCATTTGCTATTATTTTCTCCCATTCTGAAGGCTGTCTTTTCACCTTGCTAATAGTTTCCTTTGATGTGCAGAAGCTTTTAAGGTTAATTAGGTCCCATTTGTTTATTTTTGCTTTTATTTCCAATATTCTGGGAGGTGGGTCATAGAGGATCCTGCTGTGATGTATGTCGGAGAGTGTTTTGCCTATGTTCTCCTCTAGGAGTTTTATAGTTTCTGGTCTTACGTTTAGATCTTTAATCCATTTTGAGTTTATTTTTGTGTATGGTGTTAGAAAGTGGTCCAGTTTCATTCTTTTACAAGTGGTTGACCAGATTTCCCAGCACCACTTGTTAAAGAGGTTGTCTTTAATCCATTGTATATTCTTGCCTCCTTTGTCGAAGATAAGGTGTCCATATGTGCGTGGATTTATCTCTGGGCTTTCTATTTTATTCCATTGATCAATATTTCTGTCTTTGTGCCAGTACCATACTGTCTTGATAACTGTGGCTTTGTAGTAGAGCCTGAAGTCAGGTAGGTTGATTCCTCCAGTTCCATTCTTCTTTCTCAAGATCGCTTTGGCTATTCGAGGTTTTTTGTATTTCCATACAAATTGTGAAATTATTTGTTCTAGCTCTGTGAAGAATACTGTTGGTAGCTTGATAGGGATTGCGTTGAATCTATAAATTGCTTTGGGTAGTATACTCATTTTCACTATATTGATTCTTCCAATCCATGAACATGGTATATTTCTCCATCTATTAGTGTCCTCTTTGATTTCTTTCACCAGTGTTTTATAGTTTTCTATATATAGGTCTTTAGTTTCTTTAGGTAGATATATTCCTAAGTATTTTATTCTTTCCGTTGCAATGGTGAATGGAATTGTTTCCTTAATTTCTCTTTCTGTTTTCTCATTATTAGTGTATAGGAATGCAAGGGATTTCTGTGTGTTGATTTTATATCCTGCAACTTTACTGTAGTCATTGATTATTTCTAGTAATTTTCTGGTGGACTCTTTAGGGTTTTCTATGTAGAGGATCATGTCATCTGCAAATAGTGAGAGTTTTACTTCTTCTTTTCCAATTTGGATTCCTTTTATTTCTTTTTCTGCTCTGATTGCTGTGGCCAAAACTTCCAAAACTATGTTGAATAGTAATGGTGAAAGTGGGCACCCTTGTCTTGTTCCTGACTTTAGAGGAAATGCTTTCAACTTTTCACCATTGAGGATAATGTTTGCTGTGGGTTTGTCATATATGGACTCTGTGGGAGAGGGAGAGGGTGGGAAGATTTGGGAGAATGGCAATGAAATATATAAAATATCATGTAGGAAACGAGTTGCCAGTCCAGGTTCGATGCATGATGCTGGATGCTTGGGGCTGGTGCACTGGGACGGCCCAGAGGGATGGTATGGGGAGGGAGGAGGGAGGAGGGTTCGGGATGGGGAGCGCATGTATACCTGTGGCGGATTCATTTTGATATTTGGCAAAACTAATACAATTATGTAAAGTTTAAAAATAAAATAAAATTGGAAGAAAAAAAAAATAAAAAAAAAAAAAAAAAAAAAAATAAATAATAAAAAAAAAAAAAAAAAAAAAAATGAGTGGACACATTGCAAGGAGTGAGCAGGGGGGCGGTTTCAGGGTGGGTGGACTGGGCTTTGGAAAAATGAAAGTAGCCCTGTGTTAAATGAATTGAGTTCAGCATGCATTTTATTTTTAAAGTGTTCACATGTCTATTGGTTACTACAGGGCTCTTTATTTATCACAAGTTGTGTTTCTTTTTTGTCCTTATCTTTGTTATGAAAACTGCAATCCTGGACATCCCGGCTTTCTCTTACATACTGTGAATAATGGATATGTTGTCAAGTCAAAGGAGTCTGTCTTTATGTTTTGACCTTTTAACTCTACCCCTGGTTCCTTGCTGACTAAAGATAAAGGGGAAAAGTTTGAGTAAATATGAAAAGGTATTTAAATAGCCTCTTTCAGATCTCACACACTCACAGTTTCTTTGTCATGCCAATAGCAGGGCGATTGCTGTCCTTACCCACAGACTCAAAAACCAAGAGCTCCACTCAGAGACTGGAGGGTAAGTCATGCTGGCAATGTCATTCAGCTATTTATCATTTATTAAGTAGTAGAGCTGCAGTTTCTATTTTCATCAAATCAATTTTAGTCAAAAGGTGTAGTTCTATGAGGACTTCACTGGTGGCTCAGCTGGTAAAGAATCCACCTGCAATGCGGGAGACCTGGGTTTGATCCCTGGGTTGGGAAGATCATTTGGAGAAGGAAATAGCAACCCACTCCAGTATTCTTGCCTGGAGAATCCTGTAGACGTAGGAGCCTGGTGGGCTGCTGTCCATGGGGTCACACAGAATCGGACATGACTAAAGCAGCTTAGCGTGCATGCATGCATTGGAGAAGGAAATGGCAACCCACTCCAGTATTCTTGCCTGGAGAATCCCAGGGACAGAGGAGCCTGGTGGACTGCTGTTTATGGGGTCACACAGAGTCGAACACGACTGAAGCGGCTTAGCAGCAGCAGCAGGTTGAAAAAGTAAAAGGCTACAGACTCCAGTATTCTGGCCAGGAGAATTCCATGGACTCTCTAGTCCATGGGGTCTCAAAGAGTTGGACGTGACTGAGAGACTTTGCCTTTGTAGTGCAATGAAAACCTTTGTCAAGTCCTTACTGTGTTTTAGGCTCTGTGCTAGAACCAGGGAGTTTAGAGACGAGAGTTAGTCCCTCCTTAAAGGAGTCAGTGCAGATGCATTACAGATTCAACCCAGCAGATGTGTAACTGAGCAAAGCTGGGCATTTGGCCCTTGGTGAGGGGGAACAGGCCATGAGGGAAAGGCGAATGAGGGCCAAAGTGACAGGTGGGACTCATGAAACAGAAGTGTTTGGAACTCGGTCCTGCTGACACCACTGTCAGAAGCTGGAAGGATGCAAACTATGACCTCATCAGAGTTTTACTTTATGACGGCTCTCTGGTGGCGGAGTGAAGAATGGGATATGCTTGCTCCGGTTGGAGTTGGCAGAGGAGACAAAAAGCAAGGAAACTGGTTAAAAGATCACTTCTGTTGGCCAAGAACATGGTGAAGATTTGCCCTAAGATACAGGGTAGAGAAAGCACAGACATCTTAGGTGCTGACGAGATAATATCAGCGGTTCTTGGTTCTAGGGGAAAGTGTTGAAATTAAAGATGAGGATATGAATCCCAAGTGAGGGAGATGAGGATGGTGCTAGGGGGATGGTAATGTCACCCACCATTAAAGGGAGGACCACACGGGCCCCTGTGAGGAGGAAGATGAGTTCAGCTTAGTTCTTAATTGAACTAAGCTGAGTTTGTGTGGCCAGTGATGGGGGAAATGTGATTGCATGTTTCTGTATAGTTACATTTAAACCTGTGGAAGAGTTTGTAGTTATTAAAGTTTGAGGAAAATGCAAGATAGCATTTAAGTGAAAACTTATACATTCAACAGAAACTGCGTGGCTGAGAACGCAGTGAGAAACCCGGGAAGCATCACCAGCTATGACGTCTGTGGACGTCAGCCTGGGTGCATTTGCTCTGGGGACTCAGATCCATACTATGACACCCGAAAACATAAACTCAACACTGTGTGTGTAGTTTATTGTGTGCAACCGTATTTTGAGGAAATCTTTAAATATGTATGTGTGTGTGTGTGTGTGTGTATATATATATATATATATATATATGTATCTTGGCTTAGACATTAAAGAATCTGCTGGCAATGCAAGAGATCTGGGTTCAATCCCTGGGTCAGGACGATATGCTGGAGAAGGGAATGGCTACTCATTTCAGTATTCTTGCCTGGGAAATCCCATAGAAAGAGGAACCTGGCACCTGGCAGCTATGGTCAAAGAGATTGCAAAGAGTCAGACATAACTAAGTGACTAACATACTTTCATGTTCATATGTGTAAAAAACATTACAGATATTACCATATATAAAACTGTTAAATGGAATACTACTCAGACATAATAAAGAACAAAATTTTGCCATTTGAGACAACATGCGCGGACTCGGAGGGCATTATACTAACTGAAATAAGCCAGAAAGAGAAAGACAAGTACTGTACAATAGCACCTGAAAATACAACAACCTAGTGACTATAAGAAAAAAAGAAGAAGCAGACTCAAAGAGACAGAGAAGAAGCTCGTGGCTGTCAGTGAGTGAGTGGGAGGTGCGACGGCCGGGTGTAAGACAGGCTAAAGGGCAGACCGTACAACACAGGGAACGTAGCCAGTCTTTTGCAATAAATGTAAGTGGAAAACAATCTTTATAACTATATAAAATGACAAACAAACAAATAAGCAAATAAGTAAAAAGCACTATTAAAAATAGCTGTATATCGTCACCTTGCTTATTTAACTTACATGCAGAGTACCTCATGTGAAATGCTGGGCTGGATGAAGCCCTGGAGCAATCAAGATTGCCAGGAGAAATATCAATAATCTCAGATACACAGATGACATCAAACTTATGGCAGAAATCAAAGAAGAACTAAAGAGCCTCTTGATGAAAGTTAAAGAGGAGAGTGAAAAAGCTGGCTTAAAACTCAACATTGAAAAAACTAAGATTATGGCATCCAGTCCCATCACTTCATGGCAAATAGATGGAGAAATGAAAACTGTGACAGATTTTATTTTCTTGGGCTCCAGAATCACTGCAGATGGTGACTGCAGCCATGAAATTAAAAAACACTTGATTCTTGAAAAAAAAAGCTATGACCAACCTAGACAGCATGTTAAAAAGCAGAGACATTACTATGTCAACAAAGGTCTGTCTAGTCAAAGCTATGGCTTTTCCAGTAGTCAAATATGGATGTGAGAACTGGAGCATAAAGAAAGCTGAGGGCCAAAGAATTGATGCTTTTGAACTGTGGTGTTGGAAAAGACTCTTGAGAGTCCCTTGGACTGCCAAGATAGCAAACCAGTCAATCGTAAAGGAAATCAATCCTGAATATTCATTGGAAGTACTGATGCTGAAGATAAAGCTCCAATCCTTTGGCCACCTGATGCAAAGAACTGACTCACTGGAAAAGACCCTGATGCTGGGAAAGATTGAAGGCTGGAGAAGAAGGGGATGACAGAGGATAAGATGGTTGGATGGAATCACCAACTCAGTGGACATGAGTTTGAGCAAGCTCAGGAGCTGGTCATGGACAGGGAGGCCTGGCATGCTGCCGTCCATGGTGTCATAGTCAGGCATGACTGAGTAACTGATCTGAACAGAACTGATTTAAAAAACTGTAGCTGCACTTCTCATTTTAAAAACAACTGTTAAGTGAGAACTCACTTCAGTAAAGAGAGTTTATTTGGAGGAGCAGATGATGACTACTTAAACGAACTCTCATTTCAGTCCTCTGCAATCCTCCCATGAACTTGACACACTATCAAACTAAACCACAGAACTAAAAATAAAATTTGCCTTCTGTTTGTTTGCCGGGATGTGATTCCCTTGTAATATCTTTATTTCATTCACAGAATATTGATTCCCTCAAATATCTCAATGAATACACCATGCAGCATTCACTTGTTAACCAAGCAAGGCTGTCCATCCACATGATCATAGGCATAAGTTTACTTAATGCTAAGGTTATTGATTTTTTTTTAATCAAAAAGGCTGAAGTGTTTACTGAGGTTATTCATTTAAAGTGGTTTATCAGCACCAATATTTCCATTTGTTCCTATCAAACCCAGCAACATCTTCTGTTTCTCTTTTCTTCTAAATGGTCACAGAAAACCCTAAGTGGCCTAATGTGATCCCCCTGTGACCTTGCAGAATCCAGCCCCACCATGGACCTGTCACTCGGTTAAGTAGCAGAGGCTTGCAGAAGGATGACTAACCATCTCAAGCTGTGACCTGTGGTGCTGCAGAAGACTCTTGAGAGTCCCGTGGACTGCAAGGAGATCCAACCACACAGTCCTAAAGGAAATCAGTCCTGAATACTCATTGGAAGGACTGATGCTGCAGCTGAAGCTCCAATACTTCTGCCACCTGATAGGAAGAGTTGGCTTACTGGAAAGGATCCTGATGGTGGGAAAGATTATGGGCAGGAGGAGAAGGGGATTACAGAGGATGGGATGGTCGGATGGCATCACCAACTCAATGGTCATGAGTTTCAGAAAACTCCAGGAGATGGTGAGGGTCAGGAGAGCCTGGTGTGCTGCAGTCCATGGGGTTGCAAGAACAACAACAACAAAAATGTATGCCTACGCTCAAGAGTTCTTCAGGAAACACGCATCCTGCAGGGCTTATTCAAGGATAATGGAGACATTTGACGTAAGTTTTACATACATGCATTTCATGAGAGAAAATGACATAGTTTATGAATTAATTTTATAACATCCCATCCTCCTTAGGTCTATACCAAAGCAATTTCACGTGCTCAAATCTGCCCACATGGATGGGTGTTCAGCATTATGTACTCTTTGTGTGCTGGGCTAAGAACTGGGGTGCTTTGTTGCATAATAATACACAACAGATCAATTCTTTTGTGGAATATCACACTTAAGAAAGAGAAACAGTCAACACACTGAAACAAAAAACAAATATAGGGCTGGCTAGGAAGCTAAGCGGAGAAGGCAATGGCACCCCACTCCAGTACTCCTGCCTGGAAAATCTCATGGATGGAGGAGCCTGGTAGGCTGCAGTCCATGTGGTCGCTAAGAGTCAGACACGACTGAGTGACTTCCCTTTCACTTTTCACTTTCATGCATTGGAGAAGGAAATGGCAGCCCACTCCAGTGTTCTTGCCTGGAGAATCCCAGGGAGGGCAAAGCCTGGTGGGCTGCCATCTCTGGGGTCGCACAGAGTCGGACGTGACTGAAGCGACTTCGCAGCAGCAGCAGCAGGAAGCTAAGGGAATTTGCTGTCAAAATATTTCTTATACACATATTTTTAGTGTCGTAATTGTTGTTTATGTTATTCCTTCCTACCTCTGCTTTTGCTTGCTTTCTTGCAGAGTATTGTTTTCTTTTTCATTTTGACCTTATTTCTACAATTCAGTCTTATCCTAGTTCAATGAGTGAGATAAAGTGCATAATGCTATGTTCATAGTAACTAACATAGCTATCCCAATGTCTGTTATGTCTCTTATCTCCCGTAAATCTGGAACAAACAAATGAAATGAGGCTAAATAAAAACAAAACAAAAAAGAAAAATTCCCCTTTCAGTGACATTTAAGTATTTTTCCGTATCTTGTCACATTTCTTGTCTTTTCATCCTTTAGGGAAGTCTTTTGGGAAGCACTGATTATTCCACTTTTTAAAAAGTGTTTTTCCATTTTACAACACATTACCTCAGGTAAGGATTTACCTTTTTGCCTGTAAACTGAAAGAGAATTGCCAATGACACAAAAATACTCCTTCACTGATTATTCTCAGACTTATCTAGAGGCTGCTGTAATGGCCAGCCTCCTTGCAGGTTTCTGAGAGTCCTTTCAAGAATGGTTTCCCCACTTCTCTCCCAAAATGAGAGCCCAAGTCCTGTTTTAGAGTTGAGATTTATTTTCTCATATTCATATT
Organism: Bos indicus; assembly: GCF_029378745.1. Lineage (NCBI taxonomy): Eukaryota > Metazoa > Chordata > Mammalia > Artiodactyla > Bovidae > Bos > Bos indicus. The sequence continues at coordinate 68,352,990 of NC_091779.1, read as the reverse complement.
ATTCATAATAAAGCAGTGTTCCAGCCCTGAAGACTGTTCAAAGGAGCAAGCTGACATCTAGGTGCTCCCTAATCAGAAACAAATTGATAAACTTCTGAAACACTCTTTGAAAATGAATGCCAGCATCGTCAACTTCCACAGCAGCTTTTATGCCTCCTCCTGGTACCCTAGAAACTGCTGTCAACCTCCATTTTATTCCATGTGTGGTCTGACAGTTCTAAGGGGAAAGTGTATCCTAATTCTTCCAAATAAATTAGATTTCAGCCATTTTAAAATGAAAACACAGCCTCCGCTGAAGTTATAAACAGACCCTATTGAATAAAGGATCAACAGAGGCTCTAGCAGTGCTATCTCTGGCGGAGGTTCAGAACTGGAGACAGCAATACGCTCGTCATACCTTTGTAGTCCCGGTAATGCAAATTAATCAACAGCTAAATAGAATGCGAAAGTGGATTTCTCTCATCCCCAGTGCATCACAGCCTTCTACCAAGAAGAGAAAAAGAAAATAGAGGGAAGGAGGAGGGATGGATGGTTGAAGAAAAGGGAGAGAAGGGAAGAGAGGGAAGGAGAGGACATTTTGAGGCAATTAAGCACATTTTTAATTCAGATTTAAGTCACAAAGGAAATAAACCTAAGATATTCTTTTAAATTAACATATTCATTTTGGAATGCTATTCAATCCCAATGTTTCTTGATGAATGCATATAAATTCTAACTCCTAATGTCTATACTTCAATATATGGCCATATGTTAGATAATTGGAATTTGGGAATATGTTAGAAAAATAAAAGAAATGCATATGCTCCTAGTAGCATGAGGAAATAAATATATATTTTAAGAAAATTAAGTTATAATCAATTAACATAAATAATAATGAAAAGTGAAGTTAGGCAAAAAAGAACAGAACAAAGGATCATAATTAAAAAGAAAAATTTTTAATTGCGTTTATTTGTAGACAACATGATTCCATTGTAGACTAAATAAAAAAATATTAGAAAGTAAGTATAGTGAGAGTGTGAGTACATAAGATCAATATTAAAATATTGTACTTCTGTATATAATCAGTGAAAAAATCCAAAAATAACCCAAATAATACATTTTCATTTTTAATAAAATTAAAATAATATTAAAGTTGAGCAATAAATTTTAAAAGTGTGAAACCTGTACACTGAAAATTTAAATATTTTATTGATAAAAATTAAAGGAGAACTAAATAATTGGAGGGGGATTCCATGTCCATAGATTGGAAGAGTTAACATTACTAAGGTGGGAGACAGGTGAGGTAGGGGTATGGGATTCAGAAACACAGCCTACTATGTATAAAATAAGTAGGCAACAGGGATATATTATACAGTACAGGGAAATATAGCCATTATTTTGCAATAATTTTAAACTAAGTGTGGAAACACTGACCCACTATGCTGTGCACCTGAAGCTAGCACACGGTAAACCAACTCTGCACGAGTGCCGAGTCTCTTTGGTTGTGTCTGACCCTTTGCAACCCGTTGGACTGCAGCCTACCAGGCTCCTCAGTCCATGGGATTTTCCCAGCAAGAATACTGGAGTGGGTTGCCATGCCCTCCTCCAGGGACCTCCCTGACCCGGGGTGGAGCCCGCGTCTCTTGCATCCCCTGAGCTCACAGGCTCTTTACTGCTAGTGCCGCTCGTCCTCCAGTTAAAAAAGAGAAGAAGAGATGATGGCAAGTCGACTCAACATGTTCTATAGAATCAATGGGACAGCATCTCTTTATCAAATTCCTAGTAGGACTTTTTGCAGAATATGTTAAAATATACATGAAAATTCAAGTTTACTTAGAAAAAGTAAATAACTTGAGCACATAATTTAATTGGAGAACTTCTGTTGATTGCTTTCAAATTTACTATTAAGCTATAGCTACTAAGAAATTATGGTACTGGCATAAGGATACACATGTAGATCAAGGAAATAGAACTGAAAGTCCAGGAAAAAAAATCCATATATTCAGAGTCAAATTGCTTTTTGACAAAAGTATCCTCATTAAAGACAGTCTGTTTAACAGGCAGAGCTAGGGCAATTAGATACCCACACATGAAAAGATGAACTTAGACTCAACTCACATGACACAAATAAGCTAATTCAAAATGGATCACAGAGTTATACGTAAGAACTGAAGTGAAACTTTTTAGAAGAAAACGATGGAGAAAAGCTTCAAGATTGGGGTTAAAAAAAATTCCATAGACATGATATCAACATTGTGGTTCATAAAAGAAAACAAAACTAGACTGCACAAAAATTTAAAACATTTTCACTTCAAATGATACCATGAAGGAAATTAAAAAACAAGCAGCAAATTTGGAGAAAATAGGTTCAAAACCACTGTCCATTAAATAACTCACATCCAGAATTTACATAGGACCTTTATAATTCAATAAGAAGAAGAAGAAGAAAAATAATTTAATCAAATAATAGACAACAAATATGAATAAAAACATCAACAAAGAAGATATATAAATGCAAATTAAGACCACGATCAGATAATATTCCACTCCCACTAGAATGGCCATAGTAAATTAAACAGATAACAAATGTTGATAAAGATATGGAGAAATGGAAACTTTTCCATCAATGGTGGGAATGTAAAATATTATAACCACTTTGGAAAACAATTTGGCAGTTTCTCAAAACATTTGCATAGTATTACCCTACCACCCAGCAACATGATTTCTCTTTTACCCAAGAGAAACAGAAACATATTTCTGCTGAAGGTATGCATGTAATGTTCATAGCAGCATTACTTATAGTAGCCGCAAACTGGAACCTGTCTAACATGCATTTATGGGTGAATGGATAGACAAATTGTGACATATCCATAACAAAGAATATTATCCAGTATTAAACAAATTAACTGCTAACACGTGTTGTGTCATGACTGAACTTTAAAAATATTCTAAGTGAGAAAATTCAGACACAAGAGATCACACGCTGGAAAATTCATTGATATGAGATTCTCAGTAAAGTCAAGTTTATAGGGACAGAAAGTTAATTATTAGCTGCCTGGGGCAGGGGTTGAAATGAGGATTAACAGTAAATGGGCATAGGGATCTTATGGGGGGATTCAGTCAGTTCAGTCACTCAGTCATGTCTGACTCTTTGTGATCCCATGGACTGCAGCATACCAGGCTTCTCTGTCCATCACCAACTCCCAGAGCTTACTCAAACTCATATCCATTGAGTTGATGATGCCATCCAACCATCTCATCCTCTGTCATCCCCCTCTCCTCCCACCCTCAATCTTTCCCAGCTTCAGGGTTTTTTCCAAATGAGTCAATTCTTCGCATCAGGTGGCCAAAGTATTGGAGTTACATGTCCAAAGCTGACTGATGGCGATGGTAGCACCACCAGGTAAAGTTATTGAGAGTCACTGGTTTGTACACTTGGATTTTATGATATGTAAATCACCTCAATATCTGTTGAGAAAAGAAGTAAAGTAACAAAACTGATTTCTCCTTCTGACCAAAATAAACTATTAGAGGTTATGCTTATCTTCTTGCCTGAAACAAGCAGAAATGAACAAAATGTATGAAAAGATGTTTTTTTTAAGATGCTGGTCATCATACAATAAAGACAATAATCCCTGAGAGATTAGAGACCAGGTGAGCGCTACAATTTCTCTCATAAGCCTTGAGTGACTCTTCAGGTTAAGTTTCAGGAAGGACGAACTCCAAACAAGCTTAGCAAACTTCCTGAGTTGTGAAGAAAGCCAAGAATTTCAGACACAATCATCAACTTTGCAGGATGGAAACTGTATAGGAGAGGTGTGCAGAAAGGTAACGCTGGAGATCTGAAGACAAATACCTTCGAGTACTCTTCTGAGTACTTACCTCTTTTCGTCTGCAAAAACTGCACAGGGCTGCAGAAAAGAACCACTACAAATGGTTATAGACTAATGTGTGTGCACAGTCGCTTCAGTCGTGTCTGACTCTTCGTGACCCCATGGACTGTAGTCTGCCAGGATCCTCTGTCCGTGGAATTTTCCAGCAAGAATGCTGGAGGGGGTTGCCATTTCCTACTCCCATGCCTAGCTTCCCAGGCGGTGCAGTGGTGAAGAACCTGCCTGCCAATGCAGGAGGTGCAAGATATGCTGGTTGGATCCCTGAGATCTCCTGGGGTGGGAAACGGCAACTTCTATTCCAGTGGACCTTCCTGACTCAGGGATCAGCCTGTGTCTCTTGGATCTCCTGCATTGGCAGGTTGATTCTTTCCCGCTGTGCCACCTGGGAAGCCACTGGACACCAGTCCCCCAGTTTATTTATGGACAATGATAGTACCTGATAAGATGGCAGAGGATGCAATGCTTAGATAGCATCAACAACTCAATGGTATGAATTTAAGCAAAACCCAGGATAGTGAAGGACAGGGAGGACTGGTGTGCTGCAGTCCCCGGGGCCAAAGAGAGTGAGACACAAATTAGCAACCAAACAACAACAAAAAAGTGCCTGCTACACCAACCAGACTGGAAAACCTCGTGTTTCCTGGGGCAATGACTTCAGTTCAGTTTAGTTCACTTCAGGCGCTCAGTCGCATCAATGCTTTGTGACCCAATGGATTGCAGCAAGCCAGGCTTCCCTGTTCATCACCAACTTCCGGAGCTTGCTCAAACTCATGTCCATTGAGTTGGTGATGCCATCCAACCATCAGATCCTCTGCCGTCCTTGTCTCCTCCTGCCTTCAATCTCTCAGCATCAGGGTCTTTTCAAATGAGTCAGTTCTTCGCATCAGGAGACCAAAGTACTGGAGCTTCAGTTTTAGCAATAGTCCTTCCAATGACCACCCAGGACTGATCTCCTTTAGAATGGACTAGTTGTATCTCCTTACAGTCCAAGGGACTCTCAAGAGTTTTCTCCAACACCACAGTTCAAAAGCATCGATTCTTCAGCACTCAGCTTTCTTTACAATTGAACTCTCACATTCATACATGACTACTGAAAAACCAGAGCTTTGATGAGATGGACCTTTGCTGGTAACTAAGGTCTCTCCTTTTTAATGTGCTTCTAGGTTGGTCATAGTTTTTCTTCCACAGAGTAAGCGTCTTTTAATTTCATGGCTGCAGTCACCATCTGCAGTGATTTTGAAGCCCCCCCCCAAAATAAAGTCTGTCAATTTTTCCATTGTTTCCCCATCTATTTGCCATGAAGTGATGGGACCAGATGCCATGATCTTTGTTTTCTGAATGTTGAGTTTTAAGCCAAAATTTTCACTCTCCTCTTTCACTTTCATCAAGAGGCTAGGTAGGTCTTCTTCACTTTCTGCTATAAGGTGTCATCTGCATATCTAAGGTTATTGATATTTCTCCCAGCAATCTTTATTCCAGCTTGTGCTTCATCCAGCCCAGCATTTCGCATGATGTACTCTACATATAAGTTAAATAAGCAGGGTGATAATATACAGCCTTGGTGTACTCTTTTCCCAATTTGGAACCAGTCCGTTGTCCCATGTCTGGTTCTAATTGTTGCTTCAGGACCTGAATACAGATTTCTCAGGAGGCAGGTAAGGTGGTCTGGTATTTCAATCTCTTGAGGAATTTTCCACAGTTTATTGTGATCCACACAGTCAAAGGCTTTGACATAGTCAATAAAGCAGAAATAGATGTTTTCTGAAATTCTCTTGCTTTTTTGATGATCCAACAGATGTTGGCAATTTGATTTCTGGTTCCTCTGCCTTTTCTAAATCCAGCTTGAACTTCTGGGAGTTCTTGGTTAACATACTTTTGGAGCCTTGCTTGGAGAATTTTGAACATTAATTTGCTAGCATGTGAGATGAGTGCAACTGTGTGGTAGTGAACAAAAATGTGTAAACATTCTTTGCATTGTCTTTCATGGTGTTGGAATGAAACTAACTTTTCCAGTCCTGTGGCCACTGCTGAGATTTCCAAATTTGTTGGCCTATTGAGTTCAGCACTTTCACAATATCATCTTTTAGGAGTGGAAATAGCTCAACTGGAATTCCATCACCTTCACTAGCTTTATTTGTAGTGATGCTTCCCAAGGCCCACTTGACTTTGCATTCTAGGATGTCTGGCTCTAGATGAGTGACCACACCATCATGATTATCTGAGTCATTAAGATCTTTTTTTGTATAGCTCTTCTGTGTATTCTTGCCACCTCTTCTTAATATCTCCTGCTTCTGTTAGGTCCATACTGTTTCTGTCCTTTATTGTGCCCATCTTTGCATGAAATATTCCCTTAGTATCTCTAATTTTCTTGAAGAGATCTCTAGTCTTTCCAAGTCTACTGTTTTTTCTCTATTTCTTTGCAGTTGATAACCAAGGAAGGCATTCTTATCTCTCCTTACTATTCTTTGAAAATCTGCATTCAGATGAATATATCTTTCCTTTTCTCCTTTGCCTTTAGCTTCTCTTCTTTTCTCAATAACAGGCAAGTTTGGCCTCGGGGTACAAAATGAAGCAGGGCAAAGGCTAACAGAATTTTGCCAAGAGAACACACTGCTGCTGCTGCTGCTAAGTTGCTTCAGTCATGTCCGACTCTGTGCGACTCCATAGACGGCAGCCCACCAGGCTCCCCCGTCCCTGGGATTCTCCAGGCAAGAACACTGGAGTGGGTTGCCATTTTCTTCTCCAATGTATGAAAGTGAAAAGTGAAAGTGAAGTTGCTCAGTCGTGTCCAACTCTTAGGGACCCCATGGACTGCAGCCCACGAGGCTCCTCCATCCATGGGGTTTTCCAGGCAAGAGTACTGGAGTGGGTTGCCATTGCCTTCTCCGAAAAGAACACACTAGTCATAACAAACACCCTCTTCCAACAACACAAGAGATGACTCTACACAGGGACATCACCAGAAGGTCAATACTGAAATCAGATGATTCTATTCTTATAGCCAAAGATGGAAAAGCTCTATACAGTCAGCAAAAACAAGATGAGGAGCTGACTATTGCTCAGATCATGAACTCCCTATTTCAAAATTCAGACTTAAACTGAAAAAAATAGGGAAAATCACTAGATCATTCAGGTATGACCTAAATCAAATCCCTTACGATTATACAGTGGAAGTGACAAATTTATTCAAGGGGTTAGATCTGATAGACAGAGTGCCTGAAGATCTATTGATGGAGGCTCATGACATTGTACAAGAGGCAGTGATAAAGACCATCCACAAGAAAAGGAAATGCAAAACAACAAAATGGTTGTCTTAGGCGGCCTTACAAATAGCTGGGACAATGAATCGAATATACAACAAAGTTGTACATCAGTGCTGGTGGTATTGAGGGTGGGGCGGGGCGGGTTGCAGGCTTGTGGATGTGGTGTGATTAGCCTTAGAATCAGCACCACTGCAGTTTCACCTAAACAGATCCTCAAAGCAAGATGCAAAAGCTTCAGACTTTTGCCAAGTAATGTGATTGCACCTGAGGACAAATATCAAGGATATTTATATTAATACCGAAAACAGCCAGCATCCAACAAGGCGAGATCACAATGTCTGGCATCCAGTTAAGGATTACCAGACACGCAATGAATCAGGAAATGTGAGCCATTTTGAAGAGAAAATCACTAAAAGTCACACATAATTGACACCGCTGGAAAAACAATTTTCAGATGAGGATATTAAAGCAGCTATTATTACTGTACCCCATGTATTCAAAAGTTAAGTGAGACAGGGAGGATAAGAGCAACAAAAGAGCAACACTAAAGTTTAGAGATGAAAGCTGAAACATGTGAGATACGATATATACACTCTGGGATTGATGGCAGGTTACATATGGAAGAATAAAGGCTTAGTGAACTTGAAGACATAGCAAAAAACTATCATATATGAAAAAAGTGAGATAAAGTAATGAAAACCAAACAGTATTCATGAGTTGTAGGGCTTCAGTTGGAGAAGAAAATGGCAACCCACTCCAGTGTTCCTGCCTGGAGAATCCCAGAGACAGAGGAGCCTGGTGGGCTGCCATCAATGGGGTCGCACAGAGTCGGACACAACTGAAGCAACTTAGCAGCAGCAGCAGCAGCAGCAGCAGGGCTTCAAATGACCTGTTATACATTTAGTTTGAGTGAGTTAAGGAAAAATAAGTAAAATAATAATGGTTGAAGGCTTAAAAATTTGACGGAAACAATAAGCCCAAGGATCCAAGAAGTCAACGAAAGAAAAGCATGAGAAATATGAAATTATGCTGAGGCACATCATGCTCATGTTGCTCGAAACCAACCGTAGTGAGGAATCTTAAAGGACTAAAGCAGGTTGTATACAGAGGAGTACAGATAAGGGTGACAGCAGTTTCCTCATTAGGTGGAGTGCAGATGAGAAGACAGTGATACGGGGTTTCCATCTTATCGACAGAGAGCAAAAATAAAGACGAAGTATAATAAAAATCCTATAAACCTAGAATTCTTCACCAGAGATGCCTGAAAAATGTTCTCAGATATACAAGAGTTGAACTATGAATCACCAGTATGACTGAACTGAAAAAAAAAATGTAAATGATGCTATTCAGACAAAAGGGAGTGAAACTAGATGGATTTGTGGATAAAAACAAACAGAAGAAGATCATCGGAAATGGTAATTACATGAGTAAACAAAAATAACACTGCAAACTGGTGTTTATAAAGGTGTGAGGACTTCCAGACTCTTGAGAGTCCCTTGGACTGCAAGGAGATCCAACCAGTCCATTCTGAAGGAGATCAGCCCTGGGATTTCTTTGGAAGGAATGATGCTGAAGCTGAAACTCCAGCACTTTAGCCACCTCATGTGAAGAGCTGACTCACTGGAAAAGACTCTGATGCTGGGAGGGATTGGGGGCAGGAGGAGAAGGGGATGACAGAGGATGAGATGGCTGGATGGCATCACTGACTCGATGGACGTGAGTCTGGGTGAACTCCAGGAGTTGGTGATGGACAGGGAGGCCTGGTGTGCTGCGATTCATGGGGTGGCAAAGAGTTGGACATGACTGACCGACTGAACTGAACTGAGCTAATATATGGTAAATGGATATTCAATGGAGGAGCAAAAATATTTCAATGATGAAAGTACAAACTTTCTAACAGGTGCTGGAAAGTTTAGCTGTCCATGAATACCCACACACAATGAAGTTCAGTCTGCACTATGCACCATGAATAAATCTAACTCAAAATGGATTATAGGCCTAAATGTAAAATCTAAAATCCTACAACTTTCCTAAGAAAACACGGGACAGAAACCTCTGTGACCTAGGATTTGGCAAAGATTTCTTATTTAAAACCCCAAAAATACGATCCATGAAAGAAGACATTGATAAGTTAGATTTCTTGAAAATTAAAAAAAATGTCGGATTTTAGGAAGATACCGTTAAGAGAATTTATAACATGGCTTATACTCACAGACAACATTTGCAAATCACATAGATAGAGAATTGGTATTGAGAATATCTGAAGAATTCTCAAAATTCAACATTTGGGAAAAAAAATGAACATGAATAAATAATTTTAACATTTATTCAGAGAAGATTTTTATGGGTAGAAAGTAAGTACATGAAAAAAATGCTCCACCCTATCAACTATTATGTTAATAAGAATTAAAATCACAATAAGATGCCATATGCACACATCAGAATGGCTCAGTGTAGACATATAGTCTCTGGGTTCATGGCAGAACTGGAACTGCCATGAACTGCTGGTGGGAGTATGAAATGTCATTCCTTTGGAAAACAGTTTGCTAAAAAATTAGTCATACACCTATCATATGAACAGGTAGTTGTAGTCTCAGTATTTATCTAAGACAATAAAAAAAAAGTTATGCATTTATACAATGATGTGTATATGACTGTTCACCGCGGCTTTAATCTAATAACCCTAAACTGGAAAAAGCTTAAATGCATATCAACAAGTGAATGACAAACAAATTCTGATGTATCCATGTCATGAAATATTACTTAGTAATAACTCAGCAATGCATCACTGATACTTGATGTAGCATGAATGATTCTCACAAGAAATTGCTGAATGAGTGAAGCTAGAGAAATAACTACAAATGCTATACAGTTCCATCTATAGGAAACTCCAGGAAATGCAAACTGCTCTAAAGTGATAGAAGGAGATCAGCAGTTTCATGGTGGTAGGAGGAGGGTTTTGGGGAAAGGGAAGTGGGAGAGAGAGATTAGAATGAGCCTTGAGGAGTTTCGGTTGATGAGGGGATGTTCACATTCTCGATTGTGATATTTTATAGTGTTATATATATATACCACTAATTTTGCAAAAGCCACTCTAATGAAAATCTGGAAGATCTTACATGGTACACATTTTAAGCTTCTATTTAGAGGTTAATAAAGAAGATAGTTAGAAATTGAAAAGCCCTTCTATCTTGTCCATCAAAATACGCCCCTGTAATTTGTGGGGAAAATGCAATCAAAAAGGTATAGAATATGAAAGGAAAAAAAATAGAAATTGGAAGACTGGCACAGTAGTATCCATTTTTTTCTTGTAGGATTGGAATAAAATCTTTCTAAAATATGAGTCTCCATATAACAGAATGTGCTGTTATTAACTTCTAGTCACTTCTAGATTCTGTAATTCTACCTAAAATTCTTTCCTAGATAAAGCTCCCAAGACACTTGCACTTCTCTGCTTCCTCACATCCATGATTCTGTCTTAACTGGGTGGCCATATCTCAAAACTACTTGGCTTGAATAAGAAATCACACTTTAGACCTGGTCTTCAGTTTATGCATATATACATGCTAAGTTGCTTCCGTGGTGTCCGACTCTTTGTGACCCTATGGACCATTGCCCTCCAGGCTCCTCTGTCCATGGAATTATCCAGGCAAGAATACTTCAGTTTATGATTGATCATAAATGGTTGCTTATGGGTTTTTAAACACCATTTTTCCAACTGTTTAAAATCAGAAAGACCTGGCTTTCCCAACCCACTAAGGCGCCATGTTTTTTCACTCCATTTTCTCCCATTTGTTCTGGTTAGTGACCATACTAACCAGATTTCAAGCGTGTCCTCAGCCTCCCCATCCCCGCAGAGCTGTTGACTCAGCTCATGGTTTGCTGCTGTGTGACACGGACCAACACCTTCCAACCTCAGATAGTGCTTGTTCAATGTTCACTGATTAATTGCTAAGCCAAAGCCATGAAGTTTATATTTTTATTTCACTAGTACTCTACTTCAAGGTGCTAATTTCAGTATTAGTTAGGATACGTAATGCTAGACTCCATAACAAATAAACTTCTAGTTAATAATGAAGGAGGTTTATTTTTCATGCCACAGTTCATTAGAGTTGGTGTGAGTGGATGGACAGAAGGTAATGCTCCCCTCCATGTGGTCTCATGAGGATCCCATCTGACACAGCCTCACACCTTCAAAGATGTGGGTCTTCGTATTGCCTTAGGCATCGCATCGTAACAATACTCAGGAGGTGAGAGAAGGAAGACACAGAGAAGGGACATTCTCTCCAGACTGCCTTGGACCAGAAGGGACATGATGCTTAAGCTCACATTGGTGTGAGCACTAGTTGAATGGTCCCATCTAGATGCAAAGTGACTGGAAGATGAGTCTGAGTTGTGCACCCAGGAAGAGGAAGAGGTTCAATGTGCATCTCTCCAGCAAAGGGGTAGCTACACTGACCTGGGTCGCCAGCAATATTACCGCATTTGTGTCTAAATGGTTTCTCTGGTTCTACTCTCTGCTTCCTCTAGGATCCGTATTTCACACAACAGCCAGAGTGAGCTTTTCAAATGGTGAATTTTAAGATATCAATTTGATCTGTTATAAGATGTCAATTTGAAACAGAGATCACATTGCCAACATCTGACTGATCATCAAAAAAGCAACAGAGTTCCAGGGAAACATCTACTTCTGATTTATTGACTACGCCAAACTTTTGACTGTGTGGATCACAACAAACCGTGGAAAATTCTTCAAGAGATGGGAATACCAGACCACCTTACCTGCCTCCTTAGAAATCTGTATTCAGGTCAAGAAGTAACAGTTGGAGCTGGACATGGAACAATAGACTTGTTCCAAATCAGGAAAGGAGTACATCAAGGGTGTGTATTGCCACCCTGCTTATTTAACTTATATGCAGAGTACATCATGTAAAATGCTGGGCTGGATGAAGCACAAGCTGGAATCAAGAGAGCAGGGAGAAATATCAATAACCTCAGAAATGCAGATGACACCACACTTAATGGCAGAAAGCAAAAAAGAACTAAAGAGCCTCTTGATGAGAGTGAAAGAGGAGAGTGAAAAAGTTGGTTTAAAACTCAACATCCAGAAAACTAAGATCATGGCATCTGGTCCCATCACATCATGGCAAATAGATGGTGAAACAATGGAAACAGTGACAGACTTTCTTTTCTTGGGCTCCAAAATCGCTGGAGATGATGACTGCAGAAGTGAAATTAAGACAGTTGCTCTAGAAGAAAAACTGTGACCCACCTATTCAGCATATTAAAAAGCAGAGACATTATTTTGCCAACAAGCATTCATCTAGTCAAAGCTATTGTTTTTCCAGTAGTCATGTATGGACGTGAGAGTTGGACTGTACAGAAAGCTGTGTGCTGAAAAATTGATGCTTTTGGACTGTGGTGTTGAATAAGACTGTTGAGAGTTCCTTGGACTGCAAGGAGATCACACCAGTCAATCCCAAAGGAAATCAGTCCTGAATATTCATTTGAAGGACTGATGCTGAAGCTGCAATTCCAATACTTTGGCCACTTGATGTGAAGAACTGACTACTTGGAAAAGACTCTGATGCTGGGAAAGCTTGAAGGCGGTCGGAGAAGTGGACGACAGAGGATGAGACAGTTGGATGGCATCACTGATGCAATAGACATGAGTTTGAGCAAACTCCAGGAGATGGTGAAGGACAGGGAAGCCTGGCGTGTGGCAGTTCATGGGGTCATAAAGAGTCAGACATGACTGAGTGACTGAAGTAAACTAAGATGTCAATTCCCTGTGTAAACCTACCCTAGCTACCTGTATCACTCTCAGTGAAAGCCAAACCACCACAGTGTCCTAAAGGTATTCCCTTGACCTATCCCAACACTGACCCTCTAACCCCTCACCAGTGCCCTTTCTCTAATTCTCCTTCATGTGTAGGGACTGGCGGGTCAGTTTCCATCTGTGGGTCTTTGCACTCATTGTATCCTTTGCTTGGACATCTGTTTCTTAAGTCCAACCAAGTTTTATCACTCATTCTCTCTGGGAAATGTCATCAGAGAGACATCCCCTGACCACCATACATAAAACTGTAATGCTCCCCATATTTCACTCCCGTGTGTGTGTGTGTGTGTCTGCTTATTCCATTTTTTCACAAGGCCCATGATAGCAGGATCTGGGTCTGTTTGGTTCATTGCTGGAAGAGGGACTGGAAGCAGAAAAGTATAAATGCAAGAATAAACGAATTTTTCAAGGTAAAACAATTGTTTTATTTACTCAAAGTCCAGTTGAAATTAATATCCAGCTGAGATCAAACACTAAAATCAAAGATTTTGATGGCTAGCTGGGACTAACCTCAAGGGCCCCTGTATCCTCAAAGCCCCAGCAACAAAGTGAAGAAGGCACACTCAAGATGAGATAATCTGAGAAAACTTCAGCTGAAGGGTATTTCTAATGGCACGCGTAGGTTTCACAGAGACGATGCAGAGTCCGAAGCTGATAACAGTGGGCTGGATTCCCGTCTTCCAGGGCTGCAGAAGCACTGGGAAACAGCCACTAGACGCCAGACACAGGATGCCGTGTGACTGGCCAGCTCTCCAGATCTGAGCGCTGCATTTCAGAGTCACAGCTGGCGATGGCGACACGCGGGGAAGTACACACAGGCTTGCTTTCCAACTCCCCGCCATATTTCTCTTGGTTCCCCTCCATCTCATCATCCTGGGTGACCCCGTGGGAAGCTCCAGGGTAGGAGATCTCCCTGACGCAGCGCAAACCACTCCGCTTGCCTGGGCACAGGACAGGCTCGGGTGGTGTGGACCGCAGACGGAGGCGATGAAGAGAAGACACGCAGCACAGTCACGTGCTTGTCTGGGCTCGTCTGGACATTGGGATGGGGGACGACTGAAAAGGAAGAAGTGGCTGAGATAAGGAGGCACCTTGGAACAGCAATGCTGAATTCACCACTCGCTGTAAGAGCTTTGTGCTTCTCGAGAGACATCGCTGGGAAAACCACGGGGAGTGGGACAGAGAGGAAGCTGGGAAGAGAGGAATGTTTCTAGTCCTCAGCAACACTGAGAAGAACAGAAACTCTTCTCCAAGCCTGAACTTGGCAGCGGCAATGTCTCTAGTCCTGCAGGAGTACACAGCTTGCTGGGCATTTGATGGCCTTTGGGTGAAAATGAATATGTTTAGAATCACTTGATTATTCTTATTTCTGTATCCCCTTTATTAAATTACACAGAGGAGTGTCCATTTACATTACAGACAAAGGTAAACCTTCCTTCAGGAGTTTTCCAAAGAAGGATGCAAGGAGGCCAGACCTGACCAGCAGATGCGGTTGGCACATACAGCTGAGGCCCCACATGGCAGCAGCAAGGGGCAAGTGGGACCCTTCCGGAACGATGGCTTTAGAAAGAGAAGTCAGACATCCAAGGCCAGACTGACTCGGGCTGGTCAATCATTGTCACTACATATTTAAAGAAGGTCTCACAAATACATGTGCAGACACTGATGAATACCCTGGGCCCTGTAAATAGACGGTTGGCTTTATCTTCTGAATTTCTGCGAATGTGGAAGGAGAACCACCTTGTCTCTGAAAACCCAACGGTATCACATATGAAGAAGCTTTTGAGAGAGAGGTTGCCTGCCTGGACATTAAACGTGCGAGGTGACAGACTTGCCTTCCTCTCAAAACATAGACACCCGCAAAGGCAACAACTTTAAAATACAGTGATATTATTATTGGTAAAGATACTTTTCTCAAAATGTCTGCATCTTGGGAAAAAAAAGAAGCTTTATAGAAGGAGACCATTAGAAAATCAGCCAAAGAAACAACATGTCTAAAGGGACCTAGGAAAACACAACTCGATATTCAACACGAGCCCTTTCAAGTGTCTGCAGGTTTGACATTATCACCAAGGTCTATGGCTTGCAGATTCTTTCACATTAAAATACTGCACACACCTGATTTCCCATGATGTGTGGTCTTCTTTGTGTGTGCTAGGAGCCGTCAGCTGCTGTAAGGGGCCAGCCCATCACCAGCTTTGAGAGAAGGCTGCTGTCTCTGTGTTCTCATAACGCTTGAATCCACATGTCAGAAATAAACAAGGCAAGGGCCAGGCTGCAGCTTTATTTACTTCCTCATATCCTTTACATCACTAATCTGTTTTATTTGGGCTTTCATTCATTATGTTTATTATATGTTTTATGTTCATAATCTTCATTATGTTGAGATTTACCAGATTATCAAATGCTATATATAAATAGCATTTTAAACAAACTTTTTCAAGCATTTTTTTATATAAAGCTAATTGTGAGGATGGCGGGAACTTATTTCCTCCATTTTGTTTATCTATTTTTCACCATGATTCTTTCTTTTTTTACTTGATGCATAGTTGATTAACAATGTGTT
Source organism: Bos indicus (assembly GCF_029378745.1). Taxonomy (NCBI): domain Eukaryota; kingdom Metazoa; phylum Chordata; class Mammalia; order Artiodactyla; family Bovidae; genus Bos; species Bos indicus. Next base: position 68,337,450 of record NC_091779.1, on the reverse strand, counting down.
AGTTTCAGGTAAACAGCAAAGCAAAGTGATTCAGTTTCATATATATTTACATTTTTCCAGACTATTTTTCCTTATAGGTTATTACAAATATTGAGTATAGTTCACTGCGTATAGCTCCTTGTTGGTTGTCTATTGGAATTTCCAATAGTTGATGCTGTTCATTTCTCTTTGGCTTCTGCTTCTTTCCCCCTTCCTCCTCCTGCTCCTTCTTTGTAATGCTGATGTGAATGGTAGACACTTCAGATCACTCAACTTTGGGGCTGAAATTAGGTTAGAACATTACCTTCCAGATGAGTATATATTTTAAAACGAAGATTATCATGGAAAGAGAAATGGGTATCAGGAAGGGATTTTGTAAATTAGATTGTTTTAGTTCAGTAGATACAATTCCATCTTTCACACACACAGTCTCATGCACATGTGCACACGTGGTAACCCAGTTAGTCGCCTGATCTGTGATCACACTTATAACAGATCCTCTATATGCACACGTCACATTTTTACACTATTTCCAATTCAATGAAGAAAGACTTCATACTTGAATTTTTGGTCCAGTCCAAATATACAGCTATGGATTTTTATTTGACGTTTTTCTGTGTCTTTATCTTGTAGATATAGCTAAATAATAACACCATGGTTATATTTTTCCTATTAATTGTATTATTTTTTAACAGTTTGGTTCTGTAAGAGTTTATTCTCACTTAAAGAAGACTGCTTTTAATTATCATGAAGGATGAATTTAGAACTCCTGGTTAAATATCAAGTCACATTAATAAAGTCTGTTCAAAGAACTTGTTTAAACCTAGGCATTTCTACCCGCCATTATTAAGAAAATAGCAAGAATCTATAGATTGCATTGGGAATATTGCTTCTGCAATGGTATGAGTATCAATTTGTATGCAGCAATGAATGATTAAAACACAAATTTCCATTAAGGAGTTTCTTATCAACTCAGAAAGAACAGGTTTTCCCCAATTACAAACCAGGAGTGAAACTAACCTAACATAATTAGTGTATACACTAAAAGAAAATGGCCTGACTATGGAGGTATACATATTAACAGGATTTTTCACTCAGAGGAACTCAAGTTTTTGAGGTTTGTGACAGTACTGCAGGAAATACAGTATTTCCTTAATTGTTGCAGTGCCCAGACGCAAGACTCAGCTCAGCTTCCTGTGTGACTGGTCTAAATACTGAAATAGCAACATCCCAAATGCAGGCTCTTAAATACTATTTGTTAGTATTATCATTAACATTATTTATTTGTTGCTATTGTTGTTCGATCTTTAAGTTGTGTTCAACTCTTTGCAACCCCATGAGCATTCCTCTGTTCTCCATTATCTCCCAGAGTTTGCTCAAATTCTTGTCTACTGAGTCAGTGAAGCTATCTAACCATCTCATCCTCTGACACCCCTTTCTCCTCAAGCCCTCAATCTTTCCCGTCTTCAGGGTCTTTTCCAGTGAGTCAGCTCTTCCCATTAGATGGCCAAAGTATTAGAGCTTCAGCTTTGGCATCAGTCCTTCCAATGAATATTCAGGGTTGATTTCCTTTAGGACTGGCTGGTTTGATCTCCTTGCAGTCCAAGGGAGTCTCAAGAGTCTTCTCCAGCAGCACAATTTGAAAGCATCATTTCTTCGGTGTTCACCCTTCTTTATGATCTGATCTCTCATCCATACATGACTGCTAGAAAAACCATAACTTTGGCTATATGGACCCATGTTGGCAAAGTGATGTATCTGCTTTTTAATACGCTGCCTGGGTTTGTCACAGCTTTTCTTCCAAAGAGCAAGCATGTTTTAATTTCATGGCTGCAGTCATCATCTGCAGTGATTTAGGAGCCCAAGAAAATAAAATCTGTCATTGCTTCCAATTTTCCCCCTTCCGTTTGTCATATAGATAACAAGTATAGGAAATTTTTTTTAAAAAATGAAATAATACTTGCAGTTAGGAAAATACTCATACTCCCAAAAACTCTGATGTATGACTTGATTAAAGGACTATTTTTATATCACAACTTTCTGATGGAATTTTGGATTCACTTGAAGCCTTGTGTAGATATGTACAATATCCAGAAAGACATATCCATACTGTATTTTATTGATTGACATCACATAGATTTATAATGACAAAAATCTCTACTTTTCATGCAACCAAAGAATACCTGTTTTGACCAACCCCAGCCCAACCAATCAGAGAGTGTTTCCCCACCCTGACACCCTGTGACATCATATACCTTCCTCTCTGTCACTTGGAAAACACCAGATTCTGCAACCAGTTTAGAAATTAGAAACAAACATGTTTTCATGCTTATTATCATCAAAAAGTTATCAGGTTTTTTTTTGTTAGTTTTCATTTTACTTCATCATATTATTTTATATCCAACCAATAAAACAGTGAATTTAAAAAGTTTTTTTTTGTTTTTAATATGGAAAATGGACACAAATAAAGCAAAAAAAAAAACAAGAGAATAAATTTGAAACACCCGGGGTGGCCAATTCCTGGCCCTGAATTTGGAGATAAATGCATTTTCTCCACCTCCTCCCATACCCACACTCTTACCCATCTCTTCCTGGGCCCCAGTCTCTCCTGGGCTGACGCTGACTTTCCCCATGAGATCAGGTTCCCAGTTTTCTCTCTTAACTCACCCTCATATTTTCTGCACTTTTGCTTGTTTGCTGTATTCCTCATTTGCTTTTAATTTTTTTGAGGACAGACCCTACCTTGACCTCATTTCTCTTCACGAGGTTCATCCAGCACAGGGCCTGGGGGAACACAGCCACTCAGTGAATAAGAGCCACTTTTGTGACCCGCTAGGCTTTAAAACTGTTAATGCTGGGATGACAATAATAAATGGCAACAGGCTTTTAAAAATAAAACATTTCATAGAAGGCAGGGCTATATGGGCTTCCCTGGTGGCTCACATGGTAAAGAATCTGCCTGCCCATGCAGGAGACCTGGGTCTGATCCTTGGGTTGGGAATATCCCCTGAAGAAGGGAATGGCATCCCACTGCAGTGTTCTTGCCTGGAATATCCCATGCAGTGTGGAGCCTGGTGGGTCATAGTCCATGGGGTTGCAAAGAGTCAGACACGACTGAGCGACTACCACTTTCACTTTCATATGAGGATTAATATTTTAGTTCTTTTTTGGTTCATATAATTAGTATAAGAACAGTAATGACTATTTTAGGTCTCCTTCTTGGCTTGTTACCTTTGCTTTATTTTTCATCCTTGGCCACTAAGTACATCATTAAACTTTACAAATTCCTGTCACGCATCATCCCAAGAGGAAAGGAACAAAAATTTTAGGTATATGAGATCAGTTTTCACTATTTAAAAACCAACCTAAATAATGTGATGTGGTGACTTCTTCTTATACATTAAAGACACTCACACACACAAATACACACTCACACACACACACACACCTTGACAGATATATTAAAACAGTTCACCAACCCTGATGATGTTTTATTTGTATATACAGATGATTGCAGAACATTCTTCAATATGCACTTTCTGATGACAGCGAAGATACTTAACATGAAAATAATTATTTGAACTGTTGAGGTTCAGAAACTTTACCCAGTCCTAATACAACACAGGCAGATTCTTAAAAGCATTTGAAACTTTCGTTCTTGACGTTCAGTATGTTGACATGTATTTGCACACCCTTCAAGTTATACAAGAAGAGACAAAAGGACATTCTTTCTGCTTGGAGCACCGACTAGCCCCGAAACCTTTTCCTTCTTCCTGTCCTTTCAGGAGAAAGGTTTGCATATGTGCCAATCACCTGGAGTCCATCAAATACGAAGAATCTTGAGAGCCTTCCCGGATAATGCTGCTGAAGAGATTACCTGGGAGCAAAGATGATTTTGAGATGTGATTTTAAGGAAGTACAAGGTTACCTATGTTAACTTCCAAGAAATATTTCTGTTGTTTTTCTTCAAACCAGAAGGGCTCAAGCCACACCTGTATGGCTGGTTTTTTTCTGAACAAGGTGTGCCTGTCCTACCAAGGATATACCGATAATTCAAGGTAATCAGCAGAGTACATTACAGGGGAAAATCCAAACCAACAAGCTGTACAAACAGAATAGCAATCAGAAGATTTAATGCATTTCTGATGTACGTTTAAGGCACTGACACTGGGCCACAGATGTACATGTGTTGTGTTTTATTTTGCTGAGATATGGCCTGCGAGAACCTATTACAGAACATCATCACCCACACTGGAGGGGCCGGGAAGGAAAAATTCCATCACACATTACTCCTGCAGATGCATTAGAGAAACAAATTGTACTCGGAATTGAAAAGTCACAGGCTTATTCTGTCTTAATAAATTCCTGCCAAAAGGCTAAGTGTAAGACTAGAAATACTTCCCAAATGTTGTTACTGTATTATCATCTTTGACATCTCCAGGGCTGTTCCTAGAATCATCAGATATCAGTTCAGAGTTCTCACAATAAATTCTCTTTTTTCGTCTTTCCTTTTTTTCCAACAGGTTGTTGCTTTCATGTAGCCATGTTGAGTTAGCTATCCCTGAAATATAAAGCTTCCTTTGGTTAAAAGAAAAGGGTACTTTTAAGTAAAGTGTTTATCACTTCACTGTTCCCACTGGTTAATCTATATAGTTTCTTAGCACAAGGTGTTAATCCTTACTGTAAATTTACTATCAGACTTGTCTAAAGATTCTCAAGATCTGTTGGGACAGGTTAAAAATAGAAAAGTGAAAGTCCAAACTCCGATTTCTCTGAGGCAGATTCTGGGTCCTAATTCTCTGTGGCTTTAGTAGCTGAAACATAGAGGGATGCTCTACAAATATCTGTTACATAAATAACAGAAAGAGGTGGCGATTAAATGGAATTATGGCATTTTAAACTATCCTATGGAAATTAACCTAGCTACTGTTTTATAAACAGAGATAGAAGACACCAGTTTTATCAGACTAAGTTCATGACTGAAATTATCCTTTTCTATTTTATCGTTCTAATAAGACACCATCTTTTGAAAATGGGTACCTTTAGTCTTGTCATATCAGCATTGTATATGTTGAAATATAGCTTTAGTTATAAAACAAGCAAATGAACAAACCTGAGAACAACTTACAGAAATATACTTATCCAAGCCAAAGGTCTGTAACCTGCTGTAGAAGTGTGGGGATGTGTAACAGATTATCACAAAATGCAGAGTGCCACAAACAAGGCAGATCTGTTACCTTACAGCTTCTGCAGTCTGGAAACCGGTAGAGCCCATTTGGGTCCTTTCCAAGAGGTCTCACTTTAAGTCATAACCACGCGCTTGTCCAGGGTTGTAGCATCTCAGGGCCTGAGGGACCTCATGACGCAGCAACTGGTGATGCAAGACAGACTTCCAGACAGTAGTCGAGATGCAAGCCACAGTCTCTTTGTGCTCTAATCTCAGCAGTAAACCTATCACTTTTCTCGGGTATATGATAAGAAATGAATCAATAAGATCATCACACATTTAAGGGGAGAGGGTTACAAGAGAGGATGTACACAGAGTTCAGGCGTCATTGGGAACCATCTTGGTACATATGACCAAAAAGAGGGTCAAACATAGATTTCACTTTCAAGAAATTAATCTCATTATGAAAGCATCGTAGTAAGTTTAGTTCAGTTCAGTCGCACAGTTGTGTCCGACTCTTTGCAACCCCATGAATCGCAGCAGGCCAGGCCTCACTGTCCATCACCAACTCCCGGAGTTCACTCAAACTCATGTCCATAGACTCAGTGATGTCATCCAGCCATCTCATCCTCTGTCGTCCCCTTCTCCTCCTGCCCCCAATCCCTCCTAGCATCAGAATCTTTTCCAATGAGTCAACTCTTCGCATGAGGTGGCCAAAGTACTGGAGTTTCAGCTTTAGCATCATTCCTTCCAAAGACATCCCAGGGCTGATCTCCTTTAGAATGGACTGGTTGGGTCTCCTTGCAGTCCAAGGGACTCTCAAGAGTCTTCTCCAACACCACAGGTCAAAAGCATCAATTTTTCAGGTCTCAGCTTTCTTCACAGTCCAACTCTCACATCCATACATGAGCACTGGAAAAACCATAGCCTTGACTAGACAGACCCTTTGTTGGCAAAGTAATGTCTCTGCTTTTGAATATGCTATCTAGGTTGGTCATAACTTTCCTTCCAAGTAGTAAGCATCTTTTAATTTCATGGCTGCAGTCACCATCTGCAGTGATTTTGGAGCCCCCAAAAAATAGTCTGACACTGTTTCCACTGTTTCCCCATCTATTTCCCATGAAGTGATGGGACCAGATGCCATGATCATAGTTTTCTGAATATTGAGCTTTAAGCCAACTTTTTCACTCTCCTCTTTCACTCTCATCAAGAGGCTCTTTAGTTCTTCACTTTCTGCCATAAGGGTGGTGTCATCTGCATATCTGAGGTTATTGATATTTCTTATGGAAATCTTGATTCCAGCTTGTGCTTCTTCCAGCCCAGCGTTTCTCATGATGTACTCTGCATATAAGGTTAATAAGCAGGGTGACAATATACAGCCTTGATGTACTCCTTTTCCTATTTGGAAGCAGTCTGTTGTTCCATGTCCAGTTCTAACTGTTGCTTCCTGACCTGCATACAGATTTCTCAAGAGGCAGGTCAGGTGGTCTGGTATTCCCATCTCGTTCAGAATTTTCCACAGTTTATTGTGATCCACACAGTCAAAGGCTTTGGCATAGTCAATAAAGCAGAAATAGACATATTACTGGAACTCTACTGCTTTTTCGATGATCCAGCGGATGTTGGCAATTTGATCTCTGGTTCCTCTGTCTTTTCTAAAACCAGCTGAAACGTCTGGAAGTTCATGGTTCACATATTGCTGAAACCTGGCTTGGAGAATTTTGAGCATTATTTTACTAGCGTGTGAGATGAGTGCAATTGTGCGGTGTTTGAGCATTTTTTGCATTGCCTTTCTTTGGGATCGGAATGAAAACTGACCTTTTCCAGTCCTGTGGCCACTGCTGAGTTTTCCAAATTTGCTGGCATATTGAGTGCAGCACTTTCACAGCATCATCTTTCAGGATTTGAAATAGCTCAACTGGAATTCCATCACCTCCACTAGCTTTGTTTGTAGTGATGCTTTCTAAGGCCCACTTGACCTTGCATTCCAGGATGTCTGGCTCTAGATGAGTGATCACACCATCGTGATTATCTGGGTCATGAAGATCTTTTTTGAACAGTTCTTCTGTGTATTCTTGCCACCTCTTCTTAATATCTTCTGCTTCTGTTAGGTCCATACCATTTCTGTCCTTTATTGAGCCCATCTTTGCATGAAATGTTCCCTTGGTATCTCTAATTTTCTTGAAGAGATCTCTAGTCTTTCCCATTCTGTTGTTTTCCTCTGTTTCTTTGCATTGATTGCTGAGGAAGGCTTTCTTATCTCTTCTTGCTAGTCTTTGGAATTCTGCATTCAGATGCTTATATCTTTCCTTTTCTCCTTTGCTTTTTGCTTCTCTTCTTTTCACAGCTATTTGTAAGCCTTCCCCAGACAGCCATTTTGCTTTTTTGCATTTCTTTTCCATGGGGATGGTCTTGATCCCTGTCTCCTGTACAATGTCACGAACCTCCATCTATAGTCCATCAGGCACTCTATCTATCAGATCTAGGCCCTTAAATCTATTTCTCACTTCCACAGTATAATCATAAGGGATTTGATTTAGGTCATACCTGAATGGTCTAGTGGTTTTCCCTACTTTCTTCAATTTAAGTCTGAATTTGGTAATAAGGAGTTCATGATCTGAGCCACAGTCAGCTCCCGGTCTTGTTTTTGTTGACTGTATAGAGCTTCTCCATCTTTGGCTGCAAAGAATAGAATCAATCTGATTTCGGTGTTGACCATCTGGTGACGTCCATTTGTAGAGTCTTCTCTTGTGTTGTTGGAAGAGGGTGTTTGCTATGACCCGTGCATTTTCTTGGCAAAACTCTATTAGCCTTTGTCCTGCTTCATTCCATATTCCAAGGCCAAATTTGCCTGTTTCTCCACGTGTTTCTTGACTTCCTACTTTTGCATTCCAGTCCCCTAGAATGAAAAGGACATCTTTTTGGGGTGTTAGTTCTAAAAGGTCTTGTAGGTCTTCCTAGAACCATTTGACACTCATCCAAGGTAAGGAGCAGTGGCTGCACTTTGCTGGAGCAGTCGTGAAGAGATATCCCATGTTCAAGGTAAGATAAACCCAAGTAAGATGGTAGGTGTTGCGAGAGGGCCTCAGAGGGCAGACACACTGAAACCCTAATCACAGAAAACTAGCCAATCTGATCACATGGGCCACAGCCTTGTCTAATTCAATGAAACTAAGCCATGCCATATGGGGCCACCCAAGATGGGCGGGTGAAGGTGAAGAGATCTGACAGAATGTGGTCCACTGGAGAAGGGAATGGCAAACCACTTCAGTATTCTTGTCTTGAGAACCCCATGAACAGTATGAAAAGGCAAAATGATAGGATACTGAAAGGGGAACTTCTCGGGTTTGTAGGTGCCCAATATGCTACTGGAGATCAGTGGAGAAATAACTCCAGAAAGAATGAAGGGATGGAGCCAAAGCAAAAACAATACCCAGTTGTAGATGTGACTGGTGATAGAAGCAAGGTCCAATGCTATAAAGAGCAATATTGCATAGGAACCTGGAATGTCAGGTCCATGAATCAAAGCAAATTGGAAGTGGTCAAACAGGAGATGGCAAAAGTGAACATTGACATTCTAGGAATCAGTGACCTAAAATGGACTGGAATGGGTGAATTTAACTCAGATGACCATTATATCTACTACTGTAGGCTGGAATCCCTTAGAAGAAATGGAGTAGCCATCATGGTCAACAAAAGAGTTCAAAATGCAGTACTTGGATGCAATCTCAAAAATGACAGAATGATCTCTGTTTGTTTCCAAGGCAAGCCATTCAATCATTGTCCTAGTTCATGTCAAATTATAGAGTAAAAATTAGGAAGATTCCTAAAACCAAGTGTTTCCTCTCAACCCAATTACCCTCTGTGCCTAGCAGATGGATTCAGTATGTAATACCACACGTATTTTAGGAAGAAGGAAAGAAGTGAGGGTAAGAGAGAGGAAATCTGGTTTTGAGCAGTTATGTCTCCAAGTGCTGAGCTAGATACCTTTCAGGCCCTACCTTACTTAATTCTCACAGCGTTGGGACTTACAAAACAAACACGCTTGTGTCACAGCGCTGGAACTCAAAGCCACACCTGTCTTGCTGGAAAACCAATGCTTCTCATTTATAAACAGCACATTGTTGACCTTGGAACTAGACATTGAAGAGTTGGCTCATAGGCCCCCCTTTTTGGTTGACACCCTGTGACGTTAAGCAAGGCAAGGGGCCTTCCTAAGACCCAGTTTTCTGAACTGCAGAGTCTTGGGATTCTAGTCCGAATTCTCAGTTTCATGATGTCCACAACCTTGAATAAAGCCAAGGGGCTACTTTATAGCATCATGACTGTATTACCATCCAAAGTAAGAGTGTCCATAAGTGAGTGGACCTAATTAAAGTTAAAAGCTTTTGCACAATGAAGGAAACTATAAACAAGGTGAAAAGACAGCCGTCAGAGTGGGGGAAAATAATAGTGAATGAAGCAACTGACGAAGAATTAATCTAAAAAATATACAAACAGCACATGCAGCTCAATACCAGAAAATTAAACAACCCAATCAAAAAATGGGTGAAAGAACTAAACAGACATTTCTCCAAAGAAGACATACACTTGGCTGACAAACACATGAAAAAATGCTCATCGCTCATTATCAGAGAAATGCAAATCAAAACCACAATGAGGTACGTTCTCACGCAGGTCAGAAAGGCTGCCATCAAAAAGTCTACAAACACTAAATGCTGGAGAGAATGTGAAGAAAAGGAAACGCTCTTACTCTGTTGGTGGGAATGCAAACTAGTACAGCCACTATGGACAACAGTGTGGAGATTCCTTAAAAAACTGGAAATAGAACAGCCATACGAACCAGTAACCCCACTGCTGGGCATACACACTGAGGAAACTAGAATTGAAAGAGACACGTGTACCCCAATGATCGTCACAGCACTGTTTACAATAGCCAGGACATGGAAGCAACCTAGATGTCCATCTAGGTTGATAGGATACTGAAAGAGGAACTCCCCAGGTCAGTAGGTGCCCAATATGCTACTGGAGATCAGTGGAGAAATAACTCCAGAAAGAATGAAGGGATAGAGCCAAAACAAAAACAATACCCAGCTGTGGATGTGACTGGTGATAGAAGCAAGGCCCAATGCTGTAAAGAGCAATATTGCATGCTGCTGCTAAGTCACCTCAGTCATGTCCAACTCTGTGTGACCCCATAGACGGCAGCCCACCAGGCTGCCCCGTCCCTGGGATTCTCCAGGCAAGAACACTGGAGTGGGTTGCCATTTCCTTCTCCAATTCATGAATGTGAAAAGTGAAAGTGAAGTCGCTCAGTCGTGTCTGACTCTTAGCGACCCCATGGACTGTAGCCTACCAGGCTCCTCCATCGATGGGACTTTCCAGGCAAGAGTACTGGAGTGGGGTGCCATTACCTTCTCCAGGAACCTGGAATGTCAGGTTCATGAATCAAGGCAAATTGGAAGTGGTCAAACTTCCAATCAAAATCAAAAGAGATGGCAAGAGTGAATGTCGACGTTCTAGGAATCAGCTAACTAAAATGGACTGGAATGGTGATTTTAACTCAGATGACCCTTATATCTACTACTGCGGGCAGGAATCCCTCAGAAGAAATGGAGTAGCCATCATGATCAACAAAAGAGTCCGAAATGCAGTACTTGGATGCAATCTCAAAAACAACAGAATGATCTCTGTTCATTTCCAAGGCAAACCATTCAATATCACAGTAATCCAAGTCTATGCCCGAACTGGTAACACTGAAGAAGTTGAAGTTGAACGGTTCTATGAAGACCCACAAGACCTTTTAGAACTAACACACAAAAAAGATGTCCTTTTCATTCTAGGGGACTGGAATGCAAAAGTAGGAAGTCAAGAAACACCTGAAGTAACAGGCAAATTTGGCCTTGGAATACGGAATGAAGCAGGGCAAAGACTAATAGAGTTTTGCCAAGAAAATGCACTGGTCATAGCAAACACCCCCTTCCAACAACACAAGAGAAGACTCTACAAATGGACGTCACCAGATGGTCAACACCGAAATCAGATTGATTCTATTCTTTGCAGCCAAAGATGGAGAAGCTCTATACAGTCAACAAAAACAAGACCGGGAGCTGACTGTGGCTCAGATCATGAACTCCTTATTACCAAATTCAGACTTAAATTGAAGAAAGTAGGGAAAACCACTAGACCATTCAGGTATGACCTAAATCAAATCCCTTATGATTATACTGTGGAAGTGAGAAATAGATTTAAGGGCCTAGATCTGATAGATAGAGTGCCTGATGGACTATAGATGGAGGTTCGTGACATTGTACAGGAGACAGGGATCAAGACCATCCCCATGGAAAAGAAATGCAAAAAAGCAAAATGGCTGTCTGGGGAAGGCTTACAAATAGCTGTGAAAAGAAGAGAAGCAAAAAGCAAAGGAGAAAAGGAAAGATATAAGCATCTGAATGCAGAATTCCAAAGACTAGCAAGAAGAGATAAGAAAGCCTTCCTCAGCAATCAATGCAAAGAAACAGAGGAAAACAACAGAATGGGAAAGACTAGAGATCTCTTCAAGAAAATTAGAGATACCAAGGGAACATTTCATGCAAAGATGGGCTCAATAAAGGACAGAAATGGTATGGACCTAACAGAAGCAGAAGATATTAAGAAGAGGTGGCAAGAATACACAGAAGAACTGTTCAAAAAAGATCTTCATGACCCAGATAATCACGATGGTGTGATCACTCATCTAGAGCCAGACATCCTGGAATGCAAGGTCAAGTGGGCCTTAGAAAGCATCACTACAAACAAAGCTAGTGGAGGTGATGGAATTCCAGTTGAGCTATTTCAAATCCTGAAAGATGATGCTGTGAAAGTGCTGCACTCAATATGCCAGCAAATTTGGAAAACTCAGCAGTGGCCACAGGACTGGAAAAGGTCAGTTTTCATTCTGATCCCAAAGAAAGGCAATGCCAAAGAATGTTCAAACACCACACAATTGCACTCATCTCACACGCTAGTAAAGTAATGCTCAAAATTCTCCAAGCCAGGTTTCAGCAATATGTGAACCATGAACTTCCAGACGTTTAAGCTGGTTTTAGAAAAGACAGAGGAACCAGAGATCAAATTGCCAACATCTGCTGGATCACGGAAAAAGCAAGAGAGTTCCAGTAATATGTCTATTTCTGCTTTATTGACTATGCCAAAGCCTTTGACTGTGTGGATCACAATAAACTGTGGAAAATTCTGAAAGAGATGGGAATACCAGACCACCTGACCTGCCTCTTGAGAAACCTATATGCAGGTCAGGAAGCAACAGTTAGAACTGGACATGGAACAACAGACTGCTTCCAAATAGGAAAAGGAGTACATCAAGGCTGTAAATTGTCACCCTGCTTATTAAACTTATATGCAGAGTACATCATGAGAAACGCTGGGCTGGAAGAAGCACAAGCTGGAATCAAGACTTCCATTAGAAATATCAATAACCTCAGATATGCAGATGACACCACCCTTATGGCAGAAAGTGAAGAGGAACACAAAAGCCTCTTGATGAAAGTGAAAGTGGAGAGTGAAAAAGTTGGCTTAAAGGTCAACTTTCAAAAAACAAAGATCATGGCATCTGGTCCCATCACTTCATGTCAAATAGATGGGGAAACAATGGAAACGGTGTCAGACTGTATTTTGGGGGGCTCCACAATCACTGTAGATGGTGACTGCAGCCATGAAATTAAAAGACACTTACTTTTGGAAGGAAAGTTATGTCCAACCTAGATAACATATTGAAAAGCAGAGATATTACTTTGCCAACAAAGGTCCGTCTATTCAAGGCTATGGTTTTTCCAGTGGTCATGTATGGATGTGAGAGTTGGACTGTGAAGAAGGCTGAGTGCCGAAGAATTGATGCTTTTGACCTGTGGTGTTGGAGAAGACTCTTGAGAGTCCCTTGGCCTGCAAGGAGATCCAACCAGTCCGTTCTGAAGGAGATCAGCCCTGGGATTTCTTTGGAAGGAATGATGCTAAAGCTGAAACTCCAGTACTTTGGCCACCTCATGTGAAGAGTTGACTCATTGGAAAAGACTCTGATGCTGGGAGGGATTGTGGGCAGGAGTAGAAGTGGATGACAGAGGATGAGATGGCTGGATGGCATCACTGACTCGATTGATGTGAGTTTGAGTGAACTCCAGGAGTTGGTGATGGACAGGGAGGCCTGGCGTGCTGCAATTCATGGGGTCGCAAAGAGTTGGACACGACTGAGTGGCTGAACTAAAGATGTCCGTTGGGAGACGAATGGATAAGAAAGCTTTGGTACATATACACAATGGAGTATTAGTCAGCTATTAAAAAGAATGCATTTGAATCAGTTCTAATGAGGTGGATGAAACTGGAGACTATTATACAGAGTGAAGTAAGTCAGAAAGGAAAACTAATACAGTGTATTAATGCATATATATGCAATTTAGAAAGATGGTAACGATGACCCTATATGTGAGACAGCAAAAGAGACACAGTTTTAAATAACAGACTTTTGGACTCTGTGGGAGAAGGCGAGGGTGGGATGATTTGGGAGAATAGCATTGAAACATGTATATCAGCATATGTGAAATAGATGACCAGTCCAAGTTTGATGCATGAAACGGGGCACTCAAAGCTGGCGCACTGGGACCACCCTGAGGGATGGGAGGGGGAGGGAGACGGGAGGGGTTTGGGATGTGGGGACACAGGGACACCCGTGGCTGGTTCATGTCAGTGTATGACAGAAATCACCACAATATTGTAAAGTAATTAGCCTCCAATTAAAATAAATCAGTTAAAAAAAAAGTAAGATTGTGAACATGGCTATTTGGACTAATCAGCACTTTTGAAGTTCTTAGTGCCTCTTTACAAACTCTTTCATTTACTCATTCAACCTCCAAACAAATATGGATTGTGAACCTGCTCTTTCTAAGAGCTGTGCTTGGCACATGAGATGGAAGTGGTGATCAAGAGATGGAATAGTTGCCCGAACAGATGTCAGAAAGAAGACTGTTAAGTGGAAAGGGCAGAAAGGGTAATTGGGGATTAGCACACACACACGCATGCACACACACACACACAAGCTTCATAGAGTAAAATACATGAGAATCTTGTACCTAATAATTATCTTATGCTACTTATGAAAGAAAGCCTTATTCTATAACCATAAAGCTACATCCTTGCTGATAAAAATTTTTAGGAGAAACTGTCACCTAAAATGTCACCGTCTCCTGATGGCGTAGGGCTCTATTAACAACTGTGACAAAGGGAAAAAAAAAGTAATTTGGATTTCAAACATTAAGCTCTTTATTACTACTAACATAGATAAAATCTTTTACAACTAATGATTTAAAAAACCCTAATTTTAATGTAAAATAAATAGCATATTAGGTATTTCTGAAAGACAGCATGAACCTGAAGTGTGTGAATATTTACTAGTGATGAAAACACCCCAGATGGAGAAGGTGTGTGCAATGCGACAACTGTTACGAAGCATAGCTTAAAATATCAGAAGGCAAAGAAACAATCTTATTTGAGAGCTAAATGTTCAATGACAGCTCATATAGTCTCTGAGCATCAACAGGTCACTTGCAGCGATGACAAGAGCACACACCCAAGTCTCCATGACTAACCCAGTGCAGGTTATGGCAAAGCAGCCATTAAGCAATATGCTCTTAATCTTCTCTCTGTGGACCAAGACCGAGCATTCGCCATGCTGTGCTCCCATCAAAAGTCTGCCAGTTCTTATCAGTCTGTCATTTCGCTTTGAGTGGTTTTTAACAGGAATGGTGAGAATGAACTCCCTTTTCCACAAACAAAAGCGGAATTTGATTGGAGCTCCCTCTGTAACATAGACTTGGAGAAATGCTCCAAAAATGAAGAGTGACTTCATCTGAGGCTCCTCTACCTTTTAAGCAGCTGGTTCTCAGGAGTAATTTAGGCTGCAGGGAAGTCAGGCAGTGGTTTTGGCAAAAACTCCCATTTCTTCTTTCTTAAAAAGCTTTCCTGACACATAACTGATAAATACATTTAAGATATTTAAAGTGCACAAAGTGATGATCTGATATACATCAGTATTGTGAAAGGATTTCCTCCATCAAGTTAATTAATACATTCATCACCATACATACTTACTTTGTGAGTGTGTGATGTAATCACATAAGTTCTAGACTCACGGAAAATTTCAATTATACAATGCAATGCTATCAACTACAGTAACATGATACACATTAGATGCTCAGACTCTGTTCATTTATAGCTGAAAGTTTGAAAATACTCCATTCTTTAGAACTAGTAGCTGCCTTATGATCTGATGGTGGTGGTTCAGTTGCTAAGTTTTGTCTGATTCTTATAATCTCATTGAGTGTAGCCCACCAGGCTCCTCTGTCCATGGGATTTCCCAGGCAAGAATACTGGAGTAGGTTTCCATTTTCTCCTTCAGAGGTCCTTCCTTAACCAGGGATCAAACCCGCATCTCTTGCATTACACAGATTCTTTTACCACTGAGCCACCAGGGAAGCCCCCTTATGATCTGAAAAGACTACCAAGTCCTTACTAATTATATGTTAGTAGATCCCATAGTCTTTTTTCAAAGTCAGAAAATGATAAGTACTTCCTTTACAGAAAGGATTTTCTCACAATATGAAATCATAATATCTTGCTAAATATTTTAAATATGTAATGTCCATGGGAAAAAAGTGAGATCTTCTTCTGAATCTTTCTTCTCTTTATCTATGTGGGGAATTCATTAGCTCAAAGCCCCTCAGAGGTGGATAAACACAGTTGCAAAGAATTACTAATGATCACTCTCATTAATGTAGTGTTCATAATAAACACAACCTACTTTCAACTCTGTGAAAGAAACAGGGCTACAAATTATTATTCCCTACTCCTCATGTGGCTCCTCTTATACAAAGACAACACAAAAATAATTAGGAATTAATTGAAACTACTGTAAGCTAAAGTCCATCTCCCAGGATACATGAAGTTTACAACAGACGTGAAGCTTCCTGTTCCATTGCGCTCAAATAAATTTCAGAGTTAGTATTCTTGGCAGAGTGAATTTTTAAAATGGCTTTGATGAGGAAAGAATGCTCTCTCAAATCAGAGAATATAAAATACCACACAACTGAAACAGGTGTATGTTAGTTGATTATCCCAGAATAATAATCACGAGACAGGAACAGAAAGATGTAAGATGGGGGGAGTTATATGTGATATTTTTGACTTTTAAAAAGTTATGTTGAAAAATTCATCTTGGAGAGAATACCTATTTTGTTCACTAGAGAAATGAGTTATGATTATATACACTGTTTCTGCCAAATCCACAGAGAAACTGAACTCTGTAGGCAGCTAATACATCTTAGGCACCCACCATACATTTTTGTTATAATTTCCAGATGTTAATTCCTTTAAATTCCAATGGTACTGCTTGACCTACTTTTCAGATGGAGGTGTTGGCTAGTGTTAGGCAGTGAGAGTGGTTATATTAATCTCAGTCAGGATACACGAGGTTGAATTTCAGTAACAAACATCCCCAGCCTCTCAGGCTATCACCCCATGGAAACTTTTCAAGCTGGAGTCATTTGCCTCTAGCCTAGAAGACTGGGGATGGGAGAGTGTGTTCTCCGCTATGGACAAGTCACATGTACTCTTAACTGCATTGACCTGGAAGTTATTCATCACTTCCCCTCAAAGTCCAAGGGTAAGAATTCCCGATACGACCCCAGTTCAGTGCTTAGAGACTCCAAATCAGAAAAAGCCACACTGACAGATGCCGAGGCTTTTAGCCCTCACCACAGGAATGGAATCTGGGAAATTATACTAATAATGGGGATGTCAGTGATAACTTGGTGTTGTTTAGTTGCTAAGCCATGTCCGACTCTTTGCACTCCATGGACTACAGCTTGCCAGGCTCCTCTGTGCAAGGGATTTTCCAGGCAAGAATACTGAAATGGGTTGCCATTTCCTCCTGCAGGGGATCTCCCTGACCTAAGGATTGAACCCGAGTCTTCTGCATTGGCAGGCAGATTCTTTACCACCGAGTCACCTGGGAAGCCCTGGGGTGATGACTTCAGGGAGGTGAGTGTTTGTCGCTCACCTGTACTAGCTGCTTCTCCCATGTATTTGGCAGCCCGTGCAGAAGAAAAAGCAACATGGGCCTGAGAGAGGCCAGGGGATGGGGCCCTAGAGTCTTCTCTGGCTCCTGCGCTGGCAGGACCTCTCGGGAACAATAGGAGACTGAGAGGGCCTTTCCCTCAGCTCAGAAAATGGTGGTTGAAAGCGAGAGGTTACTGTTTCCTACGGTGAAGAATATGCCAGGAAGCCGGAAGGCAGTGGAGCCAAACTCTGGCCTTTGCCCACTGGTAATAATGTGGAAACATTCTGAGTATGGGGCTTCGCTTGGCAATTGCAATGTTTTTCCACACATAAATGGATAAAATCATTGAAGGGTCCCTAACAGGAAGCAAACTCCTGGGAAAGCTATTAGCAGTTTAACATTTGCAATTCATGTGACAGTGTTCTTGCCTTGAGGAGTATCACTGAAACAGCCCTGTTTGGTTTAAAATGTAACTATCACAGCCGAGGAGGTCGAGCATTCAGATCTCAGCTGGGGTTCTCTTGAATTTATTAACTTGGAGCATTATTAATTTATTAATGGAATGGAAACCCGCTGAAAATAGTTCACTATCTTGCAGTAACCGCTTCTCCTTCTCCAGAAGCATCACCACTCTTCAGGGTTGTAATCCCGGGGAGTCTCCCACCTCTCTTCCCCTGGGCCCCCACAACACCCTCTGGCTACCCCACTCTGTCTGTAGGTCCTTCCCTCACGTTCTCTGAATCCTTTCTCTCTGTGTTTCCGCATGGAAGCCACAGCTCCCGACTACTCCATAATTACATTCCAATTGCTCCCTCCACTGCTAACTCAAGGTCACACAAGTTGCTTGACTGCTCTATTCTTCTTCTTCCTAAAGTTTACAGTGACCTGGGGTTTGCAGAAGACCTTGGAACAAGTCATAGCATTGACCTTCCCAACATAACCAGATTTTGCCCGTGGACTGACAATTACTGTGAATTGTGCTGCAATAAACATGGGAGCGAATATATATATGTATTAAATATTTATATTAAAACATAATTTCAGGAGTGATACAACTGGCAGAAATTAGCCTAGAAGATCTAGGAAATCTTCTAAATAACATGGGGACAAAGTTCACTTCCCTGATGAACTGCTGGTTGCCTAGCAGGGTCTACCACTTACCTATGAAATTTTATTTACCTAAATCATCAAGATCAATGGTCTATTCCTTATAACCAACTTTACCCCCTTCATTAAAGTGCAGAGGTTATTCGCCCCAGGGTCCTGACTATTTGGCTTTCGTTAATCCTCTGTTTTCTAAGATCAAAGAAAGAGGCAAAATCTTGTCAATACTGCATAATATACATTTCACTGACTGGCTGTCATAACTTACCTCCAAGTTCCACTGCTGTCAGCTCACGTCGTCTCATGTCAAGTACAAAGCAGTCCAGTCTAGTAACTAAAAGTGGAAAAGAATTTGAGGACATCTTTCTAGATATGGCCGACACACCCCAACTAGTGAAGAAGGTTCCGTCATGCAAAAAGAGGAATACAAAAAATATAATATGAAGGAGTTAAATCTTACTAAAAATGGCAACCTTAGGACATACAGCTCCTGGGCTAGGAATCCCTTCAGTCCGCCGATAGACACAAAGGGAGAGAGTGTTTTACGGTGGTGAATGGCCACAGGGCAGCTGGGTCTACATGTTGTCCGCCTCGTGACAGGAGTGCAGTATGGAAAGGAAGTGGGCTGTTAAGGACTCTGATGAGCCTCCCTAACACAGTTCTCAAGGCCTGCAGACCTGCCACAGCATGCAGGTTGAGAGTCCTACGATTACCGCGTCCACCTGCAAACCCCATTGCGCTCTAACATCTGTGTATTTTACTGTAGGTCAAGGCTCTTAATCACCAGAAGGCCCTGGGGCAGCCACACAGAAGCTTATTTATGGCCAAATCAAGAAACCAAAATCCTGAACCGTGCCTGATTAGCTTCACTAATATGCGACTTGTGGCTAATTTCTGGGCTGCTTCACCCACAGGTGTTTGCCCTCCGCCATAAATCACTGTGTCCACCTCCCCTTTGCACCCTGGTCCCACCATGCATACAGATGGCCTGTTTAAGTGACAGGCAGGAAATAATGGATGGGCACTAAATCACCCCCATGTTTAGTCAACTGTCTCTACTCTGAAACTGGTCCTACGGCGTTCCCACTGCCCAGCTCCCTTCAGATGTTATTGTAACCCTAGCCTCTGTGCCACTGCATGTAACCTTTCAAAGGTACAAAGTGTACATTTCCCCATTTTTATTTGTTTTCCTTGTAGAGCACACCGTTTGCATAAGACAGCATCATTAAAATTTCCACCGCAGCCAGCGGTGCAACGGAGCAGAGCAGAATCCCAACGACTTGGATGGTGAAAGGAAACCCTCACTGGGAATTTAGCAACTCTGGACCTCCTTTTACCATTTTTTTTTTTTTTTAATTAAAGATGTTAATTAAATGGCTCACAAACCAAACAATTTAAACACTAAATATTATGAGCAGGAAGTGCTTGGCTTGCATACCATTTGATTCTCTAGAGTAGTTCCTTGTTTTAAATCAACGTATAGGTCAATATAAAAACCAGTAGCTATGAAAATACGTATTTCACATATATCTACAATGTACGTCTGTGCTTGGAAGAGAAGAAAATATAGGGCTTGGCAAGAGATTTGTTTCCAGCTCTAGCTAAGAAAACTCTCAGGAGGAAATATCGATCAGTTGGTACCAAATCAAATCTTATAAATGAACATAATAGATGACAAAGTAGGAATGAAAAACAAGGTTGTGGCTTCACTTTACTAGAACAAGTATAGTAATAGTTTGATACAATAGACATACAATGCATACGACTTCTTCAACTCTGCTCACTGAAGGAGGAAAACAGCTGTTGGAAATTCTCAGTTACTTTTAGGAATTTTACACGCCTCATCCTTAGATTCAATTATTTAACAGGAAATACCCCATTTATCTGTTATTTTTAGCATTTCCTAATTTAGCTCAAATAGCTAAATGTGGGGTTTTTGTTTGTTTGTTTTTATGACTACACAACACAACAGGTCGGATCTTAGTTCCCTAACCAGGGACTGAGCCTCCTGCACTGGAAACGTGGCGTCTTAACCACTGGACTGCCAGGGAAGTGCTTGGCCAAATGTAATGCCAGGATTCTGGTCATAAAAGTAATGTATTCTAGACTGTTCCACTTCAATCCTAGATGACATACAGGAACCAGATTTACCCTTCCTGCTGAAACAATCAAAACCAGGCAATCTATATAATGGATTTTAAGGCACTGGACACCAGGAGATGAAGATATCTGGAAGAAGGGAAATAAATTGGACCAGCTTTGTGACACAGCTTTCCACCTGGAGAGCTTCCAAGCCAGAGTATGGGAGATGGTCCCTGGTGGAGCCCAGTGGACTTGTCTTGTTAAAGAGACACAACTGAGCATCCCAGGAGGTCAGGGTGATGAGAATGCCCCAGACCTAGGTACTGGAAAGAAGAGGTTAAAGAGGGTAAGAGGATAAAGATGATTTCAAATTAGACAACTGCACCCCGGGGTGGAGGTGGGGTGGGGGTGGGGGATAGGGGAATATGCTAAGAATAATTATAGAAATTCAGAAATATCCAATCACCAAAAGAGTATAACAAAAATTAGACAAGGACAATTGATAAGTTTTTACATTGTAATCCATATATACAAAAAGTTAAATAGTCACATATAAGATATAAAGAAGATCCAAATTGAATTTTGAGGGATTAAAAATCCATGTGTCTGATGAAATATTCAGTTTAGTTCAGTTCAGTTCAGTTGCTCAGTCATGTCCAGCTCTTTGTGACCCCATGGACTGCAGCACGCCAGGCCTCCCTGTCTATCATCAACTCCCAGAGTTCACCCAAACTCATGTCCATTGAGTCGGTGATGCCATACAACCATCTCATCCTCTGTCATCCCCTTCTCCTCCCACTTTCAAACTTTCTCAGCATCAGGGTCTTTTCAATGAGTCAGTTCTTTGCATCAGGTGACCAAAGAATTAGAGTTTCAGCTTCAGCATCAGTTCTTCCAATGAATATTCAGGACTGATTTCCTTTAGGATGGACCTGTTGGATCTCCTTGCAATCCAAGGGACTCTCAAGAGTCTTCTCCAATACCACAGTTCAAAAGCATCAATTCTTCAGCACTCAGCTTTCCTGATGGTCCAACTGTCACATCCATACATGACTACTGGAAAAACCATAGCTTTGACTAGATAGGCCTTTGTTGGCAAAGTAATGTCTCTGCTTTTTAATATGCTGTCTAGGTTGGTCAGACCTTTTCTTCCAAGGAGCACGTGTCTTTTAATTTCATGGCTGCAGTCACCATCTGCAGTGATTTTTGAACCCCCCCCAAAAAAAGTCTGTCACTGTTTCCATTGTCTCCCCATCTATTTGCCATGAAGTGATGGGACCAGATGCCATGATCTTTGTTTTTTGAATGTTGAGTTTTAAGCCAACTTTTTCACTCTCCTCTTTCACTTTTATCAGGAGGCTCTTTAGTTCTTCTTTGCTTTCTGCCTTTGGTGTCATCTGCATGTTTGAGGTTATTGATATTTTTCCTGGCAATCTTGATTCCAGCTTGTGCTTCATCCATCCCAATGTTTCTCATGATGTACACTGCATAGAAGTTAAATAATCAGGGTGACAATATACAGCCTTGATGTACTCCTTTTCCTATTTGGAACCAGTCTGTTGTTCCATGTCCAGTTCTAACTGTTGCTTCCTGACCTGGATACAGATTTCTCAAGAGGCAGGTCAGATGCTCTGGTATTCCCATCTCTTATAGAATTTTCCAGTTTGTTGTGATCCACACAGTCAAAGGCTTTGGCATAGTCAGTAAAGCAGAAGTAGAGGTTTTTCTGGAACTCTCTTGTTTTACAATGACCCAACAGATGTTCAAAATTTGACCTCTGGTTCCTCTGCCTTTTCTAAACTCAGTTTGAACATCTAGAAGTTCATGGTTCATGCAGTGCTGAAGCCTGAGAATTTTGAGCATTACTTTGCTAGCATGTAAGTTGAGTGAAATTGTGCAGTAGTTTGAGCATTCTTTGGCATTGCCTATCTTTGGGATTGGAATGAAAAATGACCTTTTCCAGTCCTGTGGCTACTGCTGAGTTTTCCAAATTTGCTGGCACATTGAGTGCAGCACTTCCACAGCATCATCTTTTAGGATTTGAAATAGCTCAACTGGAATTCCATCACCTCCACTAGCTTTGTTCATAGTCGCACTCCAGGATGTCTGGCTCTAGGTGAGTGATCATACCATCGTGATTGTCTGGGTCATGAAGATCTTCTTTGTATAGTTTTTCTATGTATTCTTGCCACATCTTCTTAATATCTTCTGCTTCTGTTAGGTTCATACTATTTCTGTCCTTTATTGTGCTCATCTTTGCGTGGAATATTCCCTTGGTATCTCTAATTTTCTTGAAGATATCTGTAGTCTTTCCCATTCTATTGTTTTCCTCTATTACTTTTCATTGATCACTGAGGAAGGCTTTCTTATCTCTCCTTGCTATTCTTTGGAACTCTGCATTCAAATGGGTGTACCTTCCCTTTTCTCCTTTGCCTTTCACTTCTCTTCTTTTCACAGCTATTTGTAAGGCCTCCTCAGGCACCATTTTTCCTTTTTGCATTTCTTTTTCTTGGGAATGATCACTGTCCCATACAGTGTCACGAACCTCTGTCCATAGTTCTTCAGGCACTCTACCTATCAGATCTAATTCCCTAAATCTATTTCTCACTTCCACTGTATAGCAAAAGGGATTTGATTTAGGGCATACCTGAATGGTCTAGTGGTTTTCCCCACTTTCTTCACTTTAAGTCTGAATTTGGCAATAAGGAGCTCATGATCTGAGCCATAGTCAGCTCCCTATCTTGTTTTTGCTGACTGTATAGAGCTTCTCCATCTTTGGCTGCAAAGAATAGAATCAATCTGATTTTGGTGTTGACCATCTGGTGATGTCCACTTGTAGAGTCTTCTCTTGTGTTATGGGAAAAGGGTGTTTGCTCTGACCAGTGCACTCTCTTGGCAAAACTCTATTAGCCTTTGTCCTGCTTCATGCTGTACTCCAAGGCCAAACTTACCTGTTACTCAGTATTTCTTGTCTTCCTACTTTTGCATTCCAGTCCCCTATAATGAAAAGGACATCTTTTTGGGTGTTAGTTCTAGAAGGAAAAAATTTCAGTGGATGGAATTAATTTCACTTTATATATTACAGAAGAAAACATTTGGAAACATGAAGACAGTGAAAAAAACTGTACAAAATGAAAGAAAAAAAAGACTTTTAAAAAATAGAGAGTCAGTCATCTGTGTGGCAACTTGAAATGCTTAAGATATATGGGTTGAAGCTCTGAGAATGAGGAAATGAAATTAAATAATTGAAAAAATAACGACCAGGTTGTTTTTTTCAAATTTCATAAATATCATGAATCAACATATCCAAAGAACAAAATCTATGCATAACTATATTAAAAAAAAAATCCAAGTCATATTTTGTTACATATTACTCAAATCAGCTGACAATAATAATTTATATGCAAAATAAATAATAACAACTATAAGAAAAGGAAAAAATACATTGCATACAGAGGAACAGAGATAAAGATGACAATGAGTTTCATATAGAAAACAACTCAATATCTTTAAATTACTGAGAGAAAAAAAATACTGTCAACATAGAATATCTAAAAAGAAAAAAAGAATCTTTCAAAGCCAAGGTAAAATAAAAATAATTGATACATACAAAAGCTGAAATAATCACAACAGATCTGCACTAAAAAAATAATAGTAAAGTCATTTAGCAGAAAGAAATAATACCAGAAAAAATGTGATTTTACACAATGAAATTAAAAACACTAGAAATATCAACTACATAGGTAGATTTTTTTCTTATTTAAATCTGCTTAAAAACAAATTGTTTGCTATTATAGAACAACAATACTATATCAATGTTACTCAAAAATGATGACAGTAGCACTTGGGGAGATGATATGAAATGAAAGTTTATGATCGTAAGAGGCTTATCATGTCATGCAAAGTGATATGTCATTAAAGTGGGTTTGAGCAAAATTTTAAATGTATTCTACTGATCCTAACACAAGCACTAGATTAGAAAAACAAGGAATTATAGAAAATACACCAAAAAGAAGGCAAAATGGAATCACAAAAAAATAATTGCTTCAAAGAAGTCAGAAAAAGAAAATAAAGAGAGAACAAAAATAAAAAGACGGAAATAAAAAATAAATAAAATAAATTTATAAGTAAATAACAAATAAAAAGATGGAAAAGACTATTCTAACAGTCATTAAAACAAAGCAAAGCATATATCAGAGAAAGTCATACAAACGGGTATAAAGAAAGTCATTCCACAATTGTAAAGGACTCTATTTCTCAAACAGAACTAACAATCTTTAAATTTTATGAACCTAATAACTTAGCTTCAAAATATAGGAAGCAAAAAATGATATAACTATAAAGAGAATAGGCAAAACAGTAATTATATGAGAAGATTTTAATACCTTACTTTCAAAAGTAGAGAGACAATCAACAAGCATACACACTATTTTAAACAATTATCAACTAACTGTACCTGAGTGACATATCTAGAACACCATACCCGACAAAAGGTTAATACAAATTATTTTGCAAGGCACAGGAAACATTTAGCAAAACAGAGCATGTTTTGTCTCATAAAACCAGTTTCAATAAATATAAAATAGTTCATTTCATGCAAAGTATTTTCTCTTACCACAATGGATTCAATTAGAAATCAATAACAGAAAGTTTTCTAGAAAATCTCAAATATTTGGAAACTAATAACCTGGTTGCAAAGAAGTTGTATAGTAAAGAATAAATAAAAAATAGGACATCAGAAAAAAATAGTCCAAATTAAAGTTAAAGGAAAATATATTCCAGTTTGTGGGAAACAGCCAAAGTAGAACATTGTAAGGAGATGTTGAATTTACAGCAATAACTTAATAAACACCTATGTAGAAAACAAAGAAAAATATCACATCAATGACTTCGGCTTTAAGGAAAAGAAGAGCAAGTTGAGTTCAATTTTGCAACAAAAAAGTAAATATTAATAATAGAGAACAGAACAGATGAAAATGAAATAAACAACCAGAAAAATAATGGAGAAAATCATTAAAATTACATGCTGGTCTTAAGATACATATAATTGACATAGACAAATTTACCTATATAAGGCACGAGAGAAATACACTTACTATAGACTCTACCTAGAATAATTTTTTTACCTCAAAAAAACAAAAAAAACTCAGAACAATTTTGAGATAGAACAAACCAGAAGGCCTAGTAACACTTGCTATGAATATAAATTATAAAGCTGCTGTCATTAAGGCAGTATGGTATTGACCTAAAAAATGGACAGATAGGTCAGTGGAACCAAATAAGAGTCCAAAAATAAGTTCACGCAGGTCTGGAACTCAGTTTTGAGAAAAGCACAAAGGCAACTCAATGGAGGAAGGATACTTGTCTCAACAAATGATGCTGAGACAACTGAGCATCCTTCTACAAAGAACAAAAATACAAAAATCCTCAACAATGCCTATGTCAATACTTTGCCCCATGAAAAACTAATAATTCTTAATAAATCATACTTCTAAATGTTGGCTTAGAAGTCTAAAATATTCTCACAATGTCCTCTTCAATTTCATAAATATTAATTATTGGAGGGTCTTTCACAACAATGTCTTTTCATTTCTTCTGAGCATCACCCAGCTTTCTTCAGTCAGGTCTATCGTTACATTTCAACTTAAGGTTATTTTTATTTTGTTTTTCCCTTAAGAAACTGGACAGAAAATAAAAACAACAAGAATTTAGAATTTTAGCTTAATTTAAGAAGGTGAACTACTAAAATCAGTTAACATATTCCTGAAAGTAAGAAAGGCAAGTACTTGATCCCCAAGTACAGTTTACAATATCTCAGCATATCAGTTCAGTTCAGTTCAGTCACTCAGTCGTGTCTGACTCTTTGGGACCCCATGAATCGCAGCAGGCCAACTCCTGGAGTTCACCCAAACTCATGTCCATCGAGTTGGTGATGCCATCCAGCCATCTCATCCTCTGTCATCCCCTTCTCCTCCTGCCTCCAATCCCTCCCAGCATCAGAGTCTTCTCCAGGGAGTCAAATCTTCGCATGAGGTGGCCAAAGTATTGGAGTTTCAGCTTCAGCATCAGTCCTTCCAATGAATATCCAAGACTGATCTCCTTTAGGATGGACTATTTGGATCTCCTTGCAGCCCAAGGGCCTCTCAAGAGTCTTCTCCAACACCACAGTTCAAAAGCCCCTTGGGCTTATCAAAATATAAAGTGTTAGTCACTCAGTCATGTATGACTCTTTGCGACTCCATGGACTGTAGCCCACCAGGTTCCTCTGTGCATGTAATTCTCTAGGCAAGAATATTGAAGTAGGTTGCCACTTCCTTCTCCAAGGGATCTTCCTAACCTAGGGATCGAACCCGTGTCTCCTGCACCAGGGAAGCCCAATCTTCCATAAAGGGTTTATGTGCTAGAAAAACTGCTACCTGTCTGCGGGCTTCGGCACGTTCCTTTTTCATTGACTAGAATGCCCTTTCTCTCCAGGTGGTCCACTAAGCAAATGTAGGACACCTACGTTGTCCTCACGGCCCCCTGTGGCTTCTCTTCACTCTCCAGGCAGAGGGAACATGTTCCCCATCTATGCCGACCCCATTCCTGCCACCAGACAGTGTTATGCCATCACCAAAGCTCTCTCCCACAGTAGACGCAGGTCAGTTTAAATTACAGATTCTATAAAAGTGAGTTATGGCAAATAAGAGGCTCTCCATTCATATTTAGTAGACTAATGTGTGTGTGTGTTTATGTATCTTTTCATTAAAAAGCAACTTCATATTTTACTTAGCATCATATGTTCTAGATCTAATCTTATAAGCGAATGCTTCAAGGGAGATTTCATTTATGTATATTACCATCAAGAATCCCGGAATTGGAATAAAATAAAAGAAAGCTCCTTCTCTAGAAAATTTAAAATCATCTTCAAGAAACTGTGAGCTTTTCTCTTTTTTTGGTAACAAATCTCTATTTTATGGTTGACTTAGTCAGCATAACTCCAGACCTCCAGAGGTGTCAGTAATCACAATGGGGACTCAGGATGCATCAGTAATCACGGTGGGGACTGAGGGCTCAGCCCGTCCTCAGGTGAAAGTTTGCCCTTTCTGCTCTGCCAGGTGCCTTCACAGCTGCTAGGGCTGTGCAGTAGGCGACAAATGCCCCTCGAGGGGTTTACACTTGGATGGAGGCACTTATGGGCTGGTCTAGTGACTGTGAAGAAACATAAGGCACAAAGATAAATAAAGCGTGCCCTACTTACACAGGAAATGAAGTTCAGAGGATGTAGACTGATACACACCCATGAACGATTTAGTACACAAAGGGATAGAACTATGCTCAAATTCAGAAAAGTAGGTGATCTCTTTGAATAGCAACTAAATTCATTTTTATAAGGAAAGGTGTCAAGTTGATGCTTAAAGAATGAGTGAGAATTAAGTACGTAAGCAAAACTGAAAACTCAATTTATTGCAGAAAGAACCGTTTATGAGAAGAAAAACATGAAATTCTTGATGTATTTCAACTAGTATTGTTGTTGTTGATCAGTTGCCAGATCATGTCCAACTCTTTTTGACCCCATGGACTGCAGCTCACCAGGCTCCTCTGTCCTCTACCATCTCCCAGAGTTTGCTCAGATTCATGTGCATTGAATCAATGATGCTATGTAAACATCTCATCCTCTGCCACTCCCTTCTCCTTTTGCCTTCAGTCTTTCTTAGCATCAGAGTCTTTTCCAATGAGTCAACTCTTCAAATCAGGTAGCCAAAGTATGGGAACTTGAGCTTCAGTATCAGTCCTGCCAATGGATATTCAGAGTTGATTTCCTTTAGGGTTGACTGGCTTAATCTTGCAGTCCAAAGGACTCTCAACAGTCGTCTCCAGCACCACACTTCGAAAGTTTCAATTCTTTGGTGCTCAGCCTTCTATATGGTCCGACTCACATTGTCTTTCTATACAGTTCATGGGGTTCTCACGGCAAGTACACTGGGATGGTTTGCCATCCTCTCCTCTGATGGATCACATTTGGTCAGAACTCTCCACTATGACCCGTCCCTCTTGGGTGGCCCTACATGGCATGGCTCATAGTTCCATTGAGTTACAAAAGTCCTTTAGCCATGATAAGGCAGTGATCCGTGAAGGGGGTCAGAGGATGAGATGGCATCACCGATCCAATGGACATGAACTTGGACAAACTGTGGGAGATAGTGGGGGAAAAGGAGGCCTGGTGTGCTGCAGTCCATGAGGTCACAAAGAGTCAGACCCAACTGGGTGACAGAATAGCAACAACAATCTCACATCTGTACATGACTACTAGAAAAACCATAGCTTTGACTCCACAGACCTTTGTCTACAAGGTGATGTCTCTGCTTTTTAATATGCTGTCTAGGTTAGTCATAGCTTTCCTTCCAAGGAGCAAACATCTTTTAATTTCATAGCTGCGGTCAACGTCAGCAGCTGATGTTTTGGAGCCCAAGAAAATAAAATCTACCACCATTTCCACTTTTCCCTCTTCTATTTGCAGCTAGTCTAAGTACTTCCTTTTCATCCACGCTCACAGTCACCCCTTCATTTCCACAGTGGAGTTGTTTATCACTTGGGTGGAGATCTGCTCATCCTATGAGCCAGTGTCCTTTCCTGGCATCAGATTTTTATTCTCAAGGAAGGCCCTGGGCTAGACTTACTCAGTGTAATTCCATCTCCCTACCTGTAGCTTATTGGGCAAGAAGTGGGCATGTGGCTTACGCTGGAACAATCAGATTCCTTTTCCTAAGGATTTGTATTTGGTACCTAGAAGCATCCAGTCAGTTTGTGAACTGAGCTGGAAATGTCTCTTGTAAGATTACAAGACGTGGGTACCACTTGGATGGAGAAACGGAATGAAGAATGAATAGCACTGACTTTCAAAGGTGACAGGAATGACCCAGAATGAGAGTCCTTGGTGCTGGAGGAGTTCTGAATGTTAGTGTAAGCTTGCTTTCTCCATGAGATCCACCTTGTTCCTGTCCCCAGTGCCATGTTTTAAAATCTTCACTGCTATCTATTTCCTTAAAGAACAGTTTCTGAAACTTGAAAGTTGAGCCTACATTAATGCATATGGTTTTGGCAACTCTCAAATCTATTTTTTTTTAACTTCAGTTTTCTCTACTAAGCCTCAGATATACACCAACCTACCTGCCAGAGAGCCCAAACCTGCAAATTCCACGTTTTTCTCATTGATAAGGTTCATCTCATCATGTTCTATCCACAGCGTGTCCTTGCATTCTTCTTTGCCTTCTATGTTGAATCACCCCGTGGCCCAGCATAGCAAGGAAGAAACCTTGGAGTTCAACTCAACTCCCCCATCCCCAGGCCCACTCAGCTGCCTGCCAGGCTCCCGAGGGTGGGGGTCTGCCATGGACTGCTGTCCCATCAGTCTGGACGGTTCTTTTGTCTGTGTTCCCCACTTATGCCCTTCAC
The DNA here is from genome assembly GCF_029378745.1 of Bos indicus. Classification (NCBI taxonomy): domain Eukaryota; kingdom Metazoa; phylum Chordata; class Mammalia; order Artiodactyla; family Bovidae; genus Bos; species Bos indicus. Next base: position 68,307,580 of record NC_091779.1, on the reverse strand, counting down.
TCGGCACCTGGATATTTTCCAGGTCCACTTTGATAACGATGTTCAGGTCAATGTAATGAAAAAAACTATTTACGTGAACCAAACATACAACTCTCTAGAGAACCTAATTTAAAACCCTTGTTACAATGTCCACATTCAGAGATGTGAGCGAAGATGTCCAAAAGCAGAGATGGGAGAGAAAAAAGAGGGAGGCGTGAAGAGGGTTGGAAGGGCCTTGCCCTCAGAGGTGGAGGGGGTCATCTCAGGACGATTGCTATTGCATGGCACTAATGGTCAACCCTGGGGACCCAGCATCAAGAGTTGAAATGTGTCTGACCTGATATTGGGGAAATTGGAAGGACTGGATGAGAGATGAGATGAAAGGAAGGTAAAGAAAGCGAGAACAATATGTTAATCGGAATAAAGGAATACGAGAGATGGCAGGACTGTGGTTGGTGTCAGAGCTTGAGCTTTTGGAAAGTTGAAAGCAATCTGCAGTCTCAGTAGTCATGGTGATGACGGGGTCTGGTGGAGAGGAAATGAAAACTGAACCCACAGAAGAAGTTGACTTATTCGGAAGGCAAGACGCTACACTACTCACAGTTTCAAGAGCAGCCCTCGTGGGCAGTGGGCAGACCACAGAAGCTGAGGAGACTGAAAACTCTGAATCTCAAACGTTGGAAGAGCTCCCTGTATCTTCCCCAAGGTCATCCCCAAGGTCATCCCCGAGCAGTCACTTTGTTCATACCCATTCTCAGAGCTGGAAGAAAATTTATTCATTTATTCAGTTTGAATAAAAAAAAATTCACATCATCTCAATAGGATTAACATAATCAAACACCTAATTCTTTTACCCTCCAGGATAGCATTAGACTTGTTGTCAGGAGTTCTTTTCGGCTATAGAGAAAGATCTTATTTATAAGCAGCCTCAAAATCACCGCAAAACACATCATCAGTCAGACAGGTCCTGCCTCACCCACTTTTCTTACTTCTTCGCATTAAAAGTCACCAATCATTCAGATATTGTGTAACTGTTTATTTAAAAGAACCACAGAGTTCCTTGTTCGATGAGGTTCATAACAGAAATCTTTTTGTTACACACCAAGGGACTTATTTGAATACGACTTACCTAAGAATGATACTAGAGGCTTTCTAATCTGTTAGTTATTAAATGGTTTATTCTAATTTATTGAAAAAAGTGAACACCATGGACCAGACTAGAGCTTGAAACTATTCAAATGGGGCCTTATTGGTTCCAGATGGTGGAGGGAGACGCTTTTGAGAGCCTTCTGACATTCTCTGGGATTCGGTTTTGTATTCAGGGGTTCATTTGCACCCCCTGGAAAATGGGGCAGGCCCCTGAGCTATATCGGGTCAGTGGGGCAGGACAGGGCTGTCACTGGCTTGAAAAATGGGTCACGGTTCAGACCAACCTTGGTAGAAAATGGTATGGTCCAGAATCCAGAGACGACCCTCTTCACTGGACAATCTCAAGGCAGGACTTCGGGACTCGGAAGAGGGACATGACTGGATACACACAGAGAAGAAGGAGGATTTCTTACCCTGAAAAGGCAGACTTCAGCTGATGGTTTGCAAGGCATATATCTACCCACCTGCCCAGATGGAGGCTACATGAGGATGTCTATATGTTTCCATTACATTGACGTTAGATTTCCTTAGGCAAATAGCAACTAAAAAGTCATCCGACAATTCCAAGAATAAAAATACATGAGGCACCTCGGAGGGAGCATCTGACAGCGTTGTGACTGTGCTGCCTCTGATTTAGGAAGTGCAGACAATACAGGGCTGGCAGAAAGTATATTCAAGACAGGCAGGGTGGTTCCAGAATGGGAATTAAAAGGGCACCCGCTGAATCTGTCAGAGGCATTTTCAAGATGTAGCACCAAAGAGTTATATCACAAAGGTCACTCAGAGAAATACGAGTGTCACAAAGTTAAGTACATCTAGGGAAGATCAGATAATAAGAAATATCCCTTTTTTTTTCAAAGCTGAAATGATAGATTGCAAAAGCAGTAAAGTGAAGCGCACGGCAGATATAAAGGGAGATCAAGACTATGGGAAAGAAATAAAATAGGAGGGTAATACAATAGAAGTGAAGCTGTAGAAATCATAAAAGGAATGCTTGGAAACAAGACTGAAACTTATTGAATAAAGTAAAATTTATTCAGAACATTCAGATGGCGAGATTCAGAAAAATAACCCATGGAGTGACATTCTGGCTGATTGCAAGATGCTGTGAAGAATACATTTAAAAAAAAATTGTCATATGTTCTCCTAGAACACCGTATGAATAATTTAACAGGAATGCCAAGATTTATGAAAAGAGCATTATCAGTGAAATGTTAACGCCAGCCCCAAGAATTTGTCTTTTAGGTGAGGTTTTGGTTCTAATCTACATAATTATTTCTGTTTGCCACCCCCGTGCTAAAAATGGAACAGAGAAAATTTCGAAGACCCTCAGCACGTGAGATGCGGTCCAAGATTTACTGCCTTGATGATTTAGAATGTGTGTGAGCTGCTGATTGAACTGTTCCGGCAGTATTATCAGCGGATGGGCCAGCCCCCTCCTCCTTTGCCGTCTGCGCTTTGCCGCGGCGTCGCTAACAGGATTTCCACGTGTCGCCCGTGGGAGTTTTCCTGCGCATCCTCTCAGTGGGAACCCCTTTGCCACTAGGCAAGGCACAACCAGGGCCAGACTTTCGTGGAGGAGGAAAATGAAACAATTCAGCACCCACTGCAGGCACCAAGTGACCCGACCTGCAGTCACACGTGAGGAGGCAGCCTTGGGCTGGGTACTTGCAAGGATGCCCTCCTGAAAGCTTACAGAAGCCACTGTCCACCGAGTGGGGGGCATGCTGGGTTAAGTCCTGCAATCCACATTAGCACCACCAGCACGGGCATGCGTGGTGGCCATGGGTCACCTAGCCTGGGAAGATGCTCACAATCACCAGAGCAGAAACTGGAGTTCTTTGTTGAACCTCATGAAGAGAAGGATGAAATGAGATGCTTGACTCCTGTGTCCATGATTTTGTCTTCGCAACCCTTGGAGAATCGGGCGAGCTCTTCACACTCTGTTACATATAACACACACATCCTGCTTAGGAAAGAACAGCAGGTCCACTGGATTTATTCTTTTGCAACCTTTTGCCCCCAGCTAATCTGTGCTTTACCCACTGATGCAAAGATAATTCAATTTACAGAATGTTATGCAAGCGCTCATTGAACTTTATGGGACTCTCCAACACCAGCTGAGGTTATAAGGAAACTTATAAAGGAAACTGAAGCAATGTATCGCCTTGCTGATGCTGTACTTTCAGACCTTTGTATGTAGGCAGGCTTTATACGTCTCTCCCTTCATACTGGCTGGACAGGTTTCCAAAGATACCATCAGTTCTTTCTGGCTCATAAAGAAAGAAAGAAAGAAAGCAAAGATTGTCAAGGGAGGCAGTGCCTTCAGACTCCACAAAGACACAGGTCTAAATTTAACGGACGACACTGAGCTTCTCACACCAGCCTCTGCGGCTTCTCACGGGGCCGTTTGCAAGGCATCCCTAGCGCCTTAGAAATAAAGCTCCTGTGCATGCTCAGTCACGCTGTTTCTAAGTCATGTCCAACTAATCGCAATCCCATGGACTGTGGCCTGCCAGGCTCCTCTGTCCATGGGATTTCCCAGGCAAAAATACTAGAGTGGGTTGTCACTTCCTTCTCCAAAATGTTCTGTAAACAGTCCTAAATTTAATTAACAACGCTTGAACTAGGTATGTCTTCATAAGCCACCAAGCTAAAATAGACCAGATAACATTCAATTGTATATACAAGTAGTAGCGAATAAACTACATAAAATCCATAATCTAACAAGTGTCCATTCAGGTGTAGCAAATGTCCTTGGGAAGCAAGTTTACAGCAATTTTTCAGGTACTGGTACTAAGCATGGTGCTCCTGAGCCCCTTCATCTGTCACCCCAAAGTCCTGCCAACAAGGCGTCCCAGGTACCCAACGACAGAGAGTTGGCACAGACAAGTGCTGTGGGCATGTCTATAACGTTATGGTTCTGTGCAAAGACCCTCAAAGCCCCCCATTCCTGTTGACACCAGCTGCAGCCTCAGGCCCCCCCTTCCCACTCATTGCCTGCACCCCAAGCTCCCACTGGCTCCACCAGCTACTCTCCTCCCCACTCTCAAAGCTCCCACTGAGCCAAGAATCCCCTCTTTGCTCAACTTCTCTTTCCCCACTACACCTTGCTCTTATGGACTCCTGCCCGTTCCAGATGATGCCATGTCCCCAGCAGCCCTTGCAGGGGGTCGGTTTTTACTCTCCCCTGTTGTGTGGAACACTTGCTGCTGTGGAACAGGGCATTGCCTGCCCTGTTCTTGGCATTTTACGGGTGGTAACCCATTTCACCCTCTCAACAGCCCCATTTTGCAGACAAGCAAACTGGGTACTGAGGGGAGAGAGCCCTTTTGTTCCATTTGCAGCCTGGAGTCGTTTCTATTCCAGCCCCTCTGCAAACACCCTGCTCCACTGAGGCGAGCTCCTCAGAGGGAACCATGCTGGGTCCTCATTATGGACACGGACAAGCCTCCCGGGGATGTCCCATCACTAAAGCGGTCAGCCTCTGGTCTGCTCTGTTCGCCATATCCTGTCTCCTGAGGACTTGGGCAGCCGTCTGGAAGATGACACCAATGGCGCATGTTCTCAGCACTCGTGTGTCAGTATTCCAGAGGTCACTTCCTCCAGCCCAGACAGTCACTGGCTTCCGTGGCCACATTCTCAGAACACAGCGTGGATAACTGAATCCCATGTAGGCTATCAAACCCAAACAAAAGTCCACCTTTGCTCAACACTATTTTTCTAAATGGTACTTTCATCTGACTAGTACTTCCAATCTATTGATTTCATAGCAATTAAAAAAAAATTCTCATTGTCTTCAGCATAATTTTAGAAATTCACTACTTTCTCCTGACTTAAAAATGAATACAAGTCAACAGTGTAAAATGTCACCCTCCTGTACCCCAATTCAATTTGCGGAGTTCTCACCACATACCTTCTGGACCTCACAGATCAAGAGTCAGTTTCTTGAGAAAACTTTCAGAATATGTTCCTGTGTATTCTAGCCAAAGCAAACAAGTGGTCTTAATGTCTGCATTTTTATTTAAAAGGTAGAGTGCTGTGCACACTATTCATCTTCCCTTTATTCACTTAATAAATCTTCAGGATACTTCTAGTAAGTCTATAAGAGCTTTCTTTATCTTTTTTTTAACAAAAAAATAATAATCTTAGCCATCTTTAAGTCTGCAGTTAATAGTGTTGATTAGGTTTGCGTTGTTCTGCTACAGATCTCTCTCCAGAACTTTTTCATCCGGCAAAATTGGAACTGATTTTTGTAAGCAGTGTAAGATAACGGTGCAATGTTCCTTTTCGTGTGGATATCCAGTTTTCCCAACACTCTTTGTTGAAGAAGCAGTTCTTTCTCCACTGTGTGATCTTTACATCCTTGTCGAAGACCATTTAACCAGGTACACCATGATTTCTGGGTCACCCATTCTGTTCTATTGGTTTATATTTCTGTCTCAATGTTGGTATGCCCTCTTTTGCTTACTGTAGTTTTGCAACATGTTTTGAAATAAGGAAGAGTGGACACCTCCAGACTTGTTTCTTGTTTTTAAGATTGTTTTGGTTCTTTGGGGCACCTTGAAATTGGACACGTAATTTAAGATGTCTTCTATTTCTGAAAAAAAATGCCTTTGGAATTTTAATAGATATTGCATTGAATCTGTATATCATTTTGGATGACTTAACATTTAAGCAATATTAAAAGTCTTTCAATCTACTATGGCTTTTATTTGTATTCTCTGTCTTTATTTTACTCTATTCTGTTATATGTTTGTATTGATTTATGTAGTTGGCAATTTAATAAATCTGTGCTTTGTTAACAATTATTGACATCGGTACAATTTTGCTATTAGAAATAATGCTGTAGCAAATAACCACATAGACACATGCTTTCTGTTATGCTAGGATAAATTTACAGGGCTGGAATTGCTGGGTCAAAATGCATAGGAGTCTGTAATTTTGAATAATGTGCCAAATTGCCTTCTACAGAGGTTATACTAATTTACACTTCTGATAGTCATGGTTTAGAATGCTCTCTTCTTCACTAATTCAGTGAAAGTACATGATCAAACTTTCAGATTTTTTCGATGTAGTGGGCAGAGCTTGGCACCTCAGTGTAATTTGAATGTGCTTTTCCTTTAGTAAAAATGTGGTTGAGTATCTTTTCTTACATTTCTATCTCCTTTCTTGTGATACCAGTTTATATACATTGCCTGTTTTTCTGTTGGGTTGTTGGTGTTTTCTTATCAGCTTGAGGAAAATGCTGTCTATTAGGGAGAATGGTACTTGGCTTGTGATATGTATTGTAAAAAGTCTTTTAAGTTTGACATTTATCTCAAGCTTTATTATTTTTTTTCTTTTTTGGTTCACACAGTAAATTTTAGCTTTTGCAATAAAATTTAATTATATTTTCTTTTATGACTTCTTGATTTTAGTCAGCTCTTTCTCCAAGATTATTAAGGCATTTTGCCATGCCTTCTGGTCCTTTAATAAGTTTACCTTTTATAATTAAATCTTTGAACCATTTGAAGTTTTCTGGGGTGTGGTGTAAAGAATGGGTCCAACATTCCCGTTTTCATAAATCAATCCAGTTGTCCCAATACCATGTATTGAGAAGTCTATCTTTACTCCTCTTACTTAATTGCCATATTAATAAAATTCCAAAGTCCCAGGGCATTTCAGGGTATTTCCTTTGGTCTATCTCTTCATGTGCCAGGACCCTAACACTTTATTAATGGAGAGTTTATTATGTGTTGTAAGATCTGGTGGGGCTGTCCACCTTCCACTGACTTTTCTCTTATAATGTTCTCTGAGTCTTTTCACTCCATATGAGCTTTAGGGTCCTTTAATTTTACTGCTCCCAAAATATCTCTTGGCATATTTTTAATGGAACTATGTGAAATTTGTAAATTAAATTGTAAGAACTTCATAAATCTTTATTTTTGAATATTCGTGTTCAAGAACATGGTATGCCTTTCATATGTTCAATTATTTTTGTGTTCTTTGTATAATATTGGAAAGGTTAGTTCAAGTAAGTATTGTTTTTTCCTCTTGAGTTTAGTCATTTTATATTTGAGTATATTTGGGTTTCATTACTTTAAATGGGCACTTTTCCATTACACAGGTGTAATGGAAATTATATATATATATATATATCAGTAAATTATATATACATATATATATCAGTTTATATATAAATAATTTTTTCACTGCACAATTTCTGAATTTTGATATTATTTTCAAAAGTATTTTGTTGATTCCCTTGGTTTTTTCATGTCACATATGATCATGTAGTGAGAAAATTATCTTACCTTTTCCATTTTTTTTCAACTTGCTTTATTTCTTATCTAATTGTGTTGGTTAGTGCCTCCTCCCAGTGTTAAATGATGCTGGTTTCATGCTGATAGTCAAAGGGATATTTTGCATACTAACATATCAGCAGTATATATCGACGTGTAGATATGAAAAATCCTAAATGTGAAATGAATAATCAAAGAACACTTTACTAACATAATTATTTAATAATCTTGAGCTGATTCCAGATGGTAGGATGGTTGAATATTAGGAAAGCTATTGATCTAATCCATAATATTAAAGATCTAAAGAAAAATATACTCATCCCCATACATGCTGACAGGCATTTGGAAATATTCAACAACTATTCATGATTTTAGAAAAAATTAATAAATCAAAAACAGATGGCCATTTCCTAATTGATAAAATGTGTCTACTTTTGCCCAAAAGCCAGAATTACACTCAGTGGTGAAACACAAGAAGCGTTGCCAGTTCTTGTATTTTGTTTGTGCCTCGTGTACGGGTATTTTAGTGGACACTCTACAGTCAGATACAAAGAAAACACGATCTCTGTTTCCTGGAGACAGTATTTGCTGTATATAAGGTAAATCTCCTTTACTAACGATACTATTAGTGCTTACAGTTCTTCTAGTTCTTCTTGCAGTCTCTGTGGTTTGTGCTTCATTAATACGGCAACTATGCTATTTCAGCATAGATGTTCATAACTGCTACATCTTTCTTATCGATAGTTCATTTTTATATTATACTTTCTTTTTAATCTTGTTTAAAGGTTTCACCCGAACTCCTTATTTTGTTTGATTTTAAATTTAAGTCACCTGCTTTCTCTTTTCCTCTTATAGCTCTTTGCTTGTTCTTTTGTTTTAAAGTTTTAAAATCAAAACATTTTAAGTGGAACAATATAAATTTGGGTTTTACTTTAAAGTGTGTTTATTTACATTCATCAAAATAATAAATATGTTTTTAGTCCTTTCATGTAATTTTGTGTATTATTTATGTGTAAAGCCTTTAATAGGTGTTCAACTTTTTTGTGCTTTTTTGGTGAATAGATTTTTGTACTTAGGAGGGCTGGCAGTTTTGGCTTTTCGTTTTGGTGATCACCTTTACAATTAAAACTTAATTTAGCACCCTTCATCTTTTCATTATTGAGGCAGGAGCTATTAATACCTCCTGTACGTAATAAGTAATAGGAAACATGGCATCATTTTTATGAGAATTTTTTTTAGCATTAGCATTATTTTGTTAAATATCTTTCTATTTTTTCTTAATGCTCCACTTAAAAAGAGATATCCTAGTCATAAAAATTGTGATCGTTTTTATCTTTGTGGAATCTTGGCTGGGTGCCTTCCTTCACGTCATGAAAGCAAACTCCGCTCGTGTGGTTATGCTCAGCGGTCCTCATCAGGAGGTGCAGTCATGGTTTCATGTGTTTGGAGTTTAGTTTCCTTGGTCACTGCTTGATTGGCTGAAGTTCTTCGTCTGTAGTTTTCATGGAGTTCATGGAAAAAAAGAATTGTCCTTGGTTCTTGCATGCTAAAGATAATGATTTTGCAAGTCCTTGGTTCCTGCATGCTAATGATAATGATTTTGACAGGATGGAGCTAACTTTTAGGTCAGTTTTTCCTTGACCAAAAATATGGTCTTTTAAAGTAAATATAAATTGTCTTCATTTCAGAAAGAAATTTGCTCAGGAAGTTGTCTCTCTCTGGAAAGCTACATGTTAAAGGAGGAGATGGATTTTTGGAGTTCGTGGCATCTGAAAAGTTTTTGCTCTAAAGAAAATTCTAGTTTTGTTTCATTTGCTTTATTTTATACTTTTGGAGATTTCAGTGATGGAGAAATTCGATTTTCATAGGATAATTGTTGATTTCAATAAGAATGCCTACAGAGATTTTAGTTAGGATTACTTTGAATTTATAAATCTGTGAGAGGAAATTGGGGCTTCCCAAGTAACTCTAGTGGTAAAGAACTCACCTGCCAATCAGGGGACGTAAGAGATGCAGGTTCAATCCCTGGCTTAGGAAAGTCCCCTGGCGGAGTGCATGGCAATCCATTCCAGCACTCTTCTCTGGAGAATCCCATGGGCAGTGGAGCCTAATGGCCTATGTGTCCAAAGAGGTGGACACAACTGAAGCGACTTAGCACTCATGCTCAAGGGAAATTGACATCTTAACAAAACTCAGACTTCCAATTCATGAAAAACAGTTGGATAATCTTGTGTATATATGTGTGTATATATAGGACTAACATATATGTGTGTGTGTGTAAACATATATTGATTAGTTCTTTGATTTTTCTCTTCTGTTTACTATTTTGCAAATCTCAAACAATTTTGTTGGGTCTGTCTCTAAATATTTCAAGTCTTTTGGCCTTACTGAAAATTTTTTCTTTAAAATTTTCCTATCTAATTGTTTATATCTAGTATATAAAAATGCAGTTCTTTTTGTTGGCTTTCAATACCACAATATTGCTGAACTCTTGTAATATCTACTACTGTTTTTCTAGATGCTTTGGAATTTTGACATAGATAATCTAGTCTATAAATAGAAATAAGTTTAGCCTTTATTTTTAATCTCCTATAATGCCACATCTCTCTTTTCCTTACTATACTGTACATCCTCCACATGCTATTTTGGTAGGCAGAATAATGCCCCCACCCCCAAAAAAGATGCTCACACCCTAATTACCAGAGCTTGTGAAAATATTGCCTTAAGTAGAAAAAGGGACTTTGCAGATGTGATTAAGAGTATGGACTTTGAGGTAAAGTGATTATTCTGGATTATCCAACTGGACACAATCAAATCATGCTAGAATTTAAGATTATAGGAGTCCTTTCATGTAGGGTTAACATGGCTGAGAAAAAGAAAAGAGAAGACCTCTGGTTGTAATACAGGCTCAGCCACCGTTGGTGACTTTGAACATGGTGAAAGGGACCATTAGTCAAAGAGTGTGGACGGACTCAAGGAAAGTGGAAACAGCCTTCAAGGACAGACAGCCAGACTCTGGGGACTTCAGTCCTACAACTGCAAGAAACTGAATTCTGCCAACAATCTGAATAGGCAGGAAGTGGGTTCACCTCTCAGGCCTCCAGTCAACAGGGTCCTGCTGACAACTGGATTTTCAATTCTGACCCATAGATAGATAAAATAATAAATACAAGTGATCCTAAGACACAAAGTTTTTGATGATTTGTTGGCTCATCAATAGAAAACTAATATAGGTATTGAATAGAAATGTTGATAGGAAACATCCTTGTTTTTATTCTCAATCAAGCAATGTATTTTATTCAATCTTGGGGGAAAGTATTGTCTATCACCATTAAGTATAATAGCTATGGTTCTGTGCAGCCTGCCCCTCTCAAGTTAAGGAAGCTTATTTTTCTGTTTTTTGTTTTAATAAAGCATAGTTGTTGGATTTTGTCAATGCTTTGTCTACAAAGCAAACAAACATTATGGAGATAATGTTTTTTCACCTGCAGCATATTCATATAGCAAATTATATTGATCAGTTTGCAAATGTTAACTGAGCCTTGTATTTCTGTTGATAAGTACCATTTAATCATGAGTTATTATGCTTTTTTTTTTATAATGCTAGATTTCATTTCCTTACTTTTTTAGAGCTATTGACCTATACTTTTTGTTTCTGTGGACTATTTTTGTCTAGTTTTGATATCAGAATAATGCTGGGCTAATAAAATAAACTTGTAATTTTCTCTATCCTGTATTTTCTGGACGAGATTATGTGGAACTGGTATTGGTATTATCTCTTCATCAGGTGTTGACAGAATTTGCCAGTAAAGATACTTGAATTCAGTGATAATAGTTTAAAACTTTATTTTATATATATATATATATACTATTCAGATAATCTATTTCTTCTTGAATGAGCTTTGATACTTTGTATTATTCAATCAATCTGTTTAGTCTATGACATTGTACACTGTATGTGTCTTTAGTATTAATATTGCTCTGCTCTCTTTTTAATATCTGCAGATTCTCTAGTGATGTCATTTTTTAATTTCTGATATTAGTAATTTATGTCCTGTCTCTCTCTTTTTTTTTTTTTTTGATCAGTCTGGCTAAAGGTTCATCAGTTTCATTGATCCTTTTGAAACAATCTCCTTTAATTCCATTGATTTTTCTTTTTTTCTGTTTTTAATTCCATTGAACACTACTGTTAAGTTTCTCATTTCCTTTTTTTATGATTAAGTTTAATTTTCTTTTCCTCTGTAATTTATTCCTATGTAAGTTTTAGCAATTAGTTTGAAACATCTGTTATTTTCAGTGTAAGCATTTAAAGAAAATTTCCTTCAAAGAATTGTTTTATCTCCATCTTATAAATTTGTATACAATGTATTTTAAATGCAATTCATTTTAATTTATATTCCAATTCTCTATGTGACTAACTCTTTGATTCATGAATTATTTAGAAGTGTACTGTTTATTTCTCAAATTTTGGAGAGCTATTTAGTTATCCAATATTGATTTCTAGTTTATTTTATTGTAGTCAGTGAAAAATATTATGCACAGCTTCAACTATTTTAAGTATTTTGAAGTTGATTTTTTTGAGACAGCAAATCTGTTTTCTCAATGCTATTTGTCACACAATCTATTTCTCAGGAGTTTAGAATGTCAGCATTACAGTATATACTAATCTCACACATTTTTGAACCACATAAAAATATTTGCAGTGTTTAATGCATCTCCACAGAAAATACATTTAATTTGTATCACAGGTTTGTCCATGTGAACTTTATTCCAAAGAAAACCCATTATGGGCATAAAACCATGAGTGATTCTCAGGACATATTTATTTTTCAAATCATCTTGAAAAAAGTTGTAGATTTTTTCAGGGATTTGGCTTATCCTTGTAAATAACTATTTTTAGCCAAGTACTTTTGTAACATATTATCAGCTATTCTGGACTCTTTCAAGCAATATGAGTTAAAAATCTCTTATGTAATTAGAGAAGGGCATTGTTTTTAGTATGGGCTTGACTTGCAGAATTGTGGATGTCAAGATCATGAAGATATCATTGATTTAAGACTGCACGTGTTACTACAGTTTGTGCTAGACTTGGAAAGAATGTTCAAGTCATACTCTCAGATCCAAGGACAAAGGTGAAGAGTTTTTAAAAATTTCTAATCATTTATTTTTTAAAGCACTTGACAAGGGTAGTCAGTGATGCACAAAAAAACCCAGGAGAATCCTTCTGCCTGCCCTAGGGGAACAGCAGCAGGAAGAGACAGGCATGCAAGTCACAGGGAAGGTGACACGGAGCGAAAGTAAGGGAGCGTGTGTGTGCTTCGTTACCCAGGTTTTCTGTATCTATATCCATATCTGTCTATATTTATACACAAAGGTAAAAGGCAACCTTTTGAAATAATCCTCGCTGCGAAAGGCTGAGAAAAAAGAATGAGAATAAGCTTCCCAGAGAAAGTGCTTTCAAGTTCGTAGTAGCTCAGGAGGCCTTAGAGAATTTACCTTAAGAGAGAAATCCAAGCTCCTGACAGAATGAGGGAAAGAGGCTGTGAACTAAAAATCAGTTATTATAAACTGAAGCACTTCTTCTAGAACAGAAGTGCATGAAAGAAGGAGGCATTGCATAGACAGAAGTGTCCCTCTCATAGTGTCGTGTTTTTTGTTTTTTGTTTGCTTAAATAGAGGCTACATTTAAGGAAGTGGATAATAGGAAGTGAACAAAAACAGAGCACAGAGCTGTGCAAGCCACTTCTCAGTAAGAGATCTCTCAGTAATGAACAGGTCCTTGAGTTGTTCTCTGGAAAATTACATTTTTTATTTTTTTGAGGAGTATGTCCTATACATGTAGACAGACACATCTACACAATTATTATTTCTTAATCAGGGAAGCATCTTTGCCCCTAGATGACATTTCATGTTGACAGTGCCTTCCAGGATATTTGTTCATTGATGATTGAGATCCCATGTTTATGGAGGAAATATTTTCTTTTTTTCTTTTTTTTTTCTTTACCTCCCTCAAGGTGCAGCTATCTTGCATCTTTGCAAAGTGCCCAGGGCAGAGTACTCTGGTGCTATCTGTTAATACCAGAAGGTTCTACATTACATATTTTATGTTAAGATGCAAAACAGTGTCCTCTAGGGGCCTCAGATATTTGAGGAAAAACGATATTTTGTAATGAGTTTGTGCCTTTCCTTCATCCGGTCACTTTTCTACACATAGAGGGATATGGCTTTTGGGAGTCTTCCTCCTTCGTCGTGTTATGAGGAATTTTCCATAAAGGATTTATTGGATGTAGAGAAAGTGAAACACATGCAGGAATTAAGTGGCTAGAAAACAGAAAGCCAGAGTAGTGAGTGTCTTGGGTTCATGGTTAATTTTTAAATCTCTTCCAGGTAACATGGGTCCATTTTATCTGATATGCTGACCTAACTAGAAGCCTTGGGGGTTAGCCTCCGAATTGGGTTTACTTCTTTTTAGGGTCCCTCTTCTTTCAGAGAAGCAACAAAGGAAGAAAGAACACTGCTGTTTTTACACAAAGCAGGCAACCCCCGAATAGTCACAATTTCACTATTCTGTTCTAAATATAATAGCAACTGTGCAAAAACATCTATATGTATATTATCGGGCAGGGGGACGCGAGGGAAACCACAGATGACAGCTAGTCACGACTGTCAATCTGCACGTTTAATGAGAAAGGCTGCCCGATTTAATGAATCCTGGTCCCTCATGCTGGCATCATTCTCGGCAGAACTTGTGTCTTAACACCTCGGTGGCGTCCTTTTCAGCCCCATTATGGCAGCTGGATGTGCCGTGATGGAAGGCGTTTGCCTTGTGAACTATTAAGCCTATATAAGCAATCACGACTCATTTACTGAGATGGAGAAGGCAGGGCAAGGCATGTGTGTGTGTGTGTGTGTGAGAGAGAGAGAGAGAGAGTGCTCACGAGCACGTAGAGGAAGAGGGTAGGGGAGGACACGTGAGTGACTGAGCAGTCTAAACTCAGGTGTTTAATTGCAGCGGTCATGTCCTGTGAGCCTTAGCACAGGGACCAAACAAGAAAGGAAAGTAGCATTTTACATCACGAGCACCGGGCAAACCAGACCTACCTGGGCCGCAGTGACGGACAGACCAGCAGGCCTGCAGCCACCAGCTGCCCACTTTTGCCACGGCCTGTGGCCTGATGCAAGCTGGTTCTGGGCCCCAGCCCTGGTCCTGCCTTTGTCTAAAATGCCTCTCCCCCTTTCTCCCTCTGCTGCTGACGTAAAGCTGGAAGGCAGGGTGAAGCCCTTTCTCTTACCTCCGGGATTTGGTGGCATTTCGGCTCCAACTTACTCTGCACGCCTGCCCTCTGCACAGCTGCTCCTCCAAGCTGTGCACCACCCAGACACACGTGAGATGCAAGAGGCGGGTGTGTTTCATCTCAGTCACTACTTAGAAAAAGGGAAAGAACCGTGCCAGCACCCTCAGGTGACACACACTCAGTGTCAAGGCCATGAGAGAGGCTCCGCACCCTGCCGCCCGCCCCTGCCCTCCCCCGTGCGCCCACCTGCCGCTCTGCTTGTCCTTTAAGGATGAGAGATGCCCGCACTTTCTCTGTGGTCCCAACACCTCTGCCTGGTATTAATAGATTTGAGGTGGAAGAACACAGCTTGTGTTGCCGCAGTGGAAACAGGGAGAGGAACAAATAATTCAGGTTAGGGCGACTCCAGAGACTGATGACTCTGATGACTAGCTGCTGTCACGGGCAAACAGCGGAGCAGCGGAGACAGGGGACAGGAAACTCAGGAAAGGGGGCAGCCCCCGCACATGCAGACCTTCCTGCTGGACTCCTGTGTCCCCTCACCCAGCCTGCTGCCAGGCCTGTGACAATGCTGCCACCTGCTGCTGCACCTGTGGGAGGAGGCGACACCTTCCCTTGGCTGGAGCCCTAGGAGGGGAGGGGAGGAGGGAGAGGAGCAAGGGAGGAGGCCTCTGCTCAGGGCCAAGCCGAACACCCCTCCCTGGACAGGGTTTCCAGGGGTGCTGGGCGGGCTCTGCAGGCAGGACCCATCTTAGATTGCCCCTGCTCACCCCAGGAGTGTTGGTTCAGGTGGAAACCAGACACATACTAGAGCCCCTGCGTCCCAGAGGCATGAGGCACTCCGCATCTGGGCATTCTTTGCGAAGCCGTGGGCACCTGGGATGCTCTGCACTAACAGGCTTTCTGCACTGGCATTCTGCTCCTGGGCAGCAGGATTTACAGTCTCAGCAACTGAAGGGCTACAGACCAAACACCAAGGCAGCTGGCATTTTCCTTCTCCACAGAGATAAAGGAAAGTTAAAAGTAGTGTCTGTCTGGCTGTGCTGTGGTGAGGAAGTGTGGCCGTAAATAATGAGAACTCATGTGACTGTGTTGTCTGTCTGAACAGGTCCCTGTGTCCGGTAGGTGAAGACACAGCAAGAGGCACCGGCTTCCTCCTTCCCCAGGGTCGCCGGCATCGTGGGCTCCTTCCCAGCCTCGTCTCCAGCTCTGTCAGGTCACACTCAGCAGGTCTTCCTCGTGTTTTCTTGTCTTGCAGGTGGAAGTTTGCTATGCACGAAGTCAGTGCCTCCTAATGGGCTTCAGCTATTTTGTGATTATTTATTTTTTTTTAGATTTTTCTTTGGAAAGTGATTCTCAAACGTTTCCTTGTTACTGTTCCTTGGTTCGAGTGAAAAAAAAAACTTGATTTTTTGGACTCTGTGAATGGAAGAAGATTTTGAATAATTTTTCAAAGTGACTATTTCAGAATTGACCTGGAGCTCCCTAAAGGGTGATTTAGCTATCTGATGTCAGGGATGTAGGTCAGTGAGCACGGCTTGCCGAGTGGATGGATAATGAGGGGTAGACGGGGGTTAATCGGGATCCAGTGCCCGCCAAGGGGAGGACCACATTTTGAGCACACCACGGGGGCAAAGATGGAGACCTGGGATCCCGTGGCCTCGGAAGAAAGAGGATGGGAACCACAGTGCCCTGGAGACATGAAGCCAACACCAGGGGAGATGCTTGTGATCAGTCCTATAATAATATTAACTGCGGGGAACTAGAAACAGAAAAGCACCGTTACCCAAGCAAAGCAACTGCTGAGGAATCTTTTTCTAACCCAGCCCCGCAAAAGTGGGCGTAAGAGCCTTGCACCCCCCAGCCTCCACCCAGCCAGCTCATCTGCATTTCCAGGGAAGACAAAAACTTCCTCTGGACTGACTTCTGAAAAATAACTGTTCAAAGTAGGACATTTTATTTTGGCTTCTGATAATAACGAGTGCTCTGAAATGAGTACTTGAAGAAGTATATATTTATCGTATAAGGCTTCCCAGGTGGCGCTAGTGGTAAAGAACCCGCTTGCGATGCGGGGAGGACCAGGTTGGATCCCTGGGTCAGGAAGGTCCTCTAGAGAAAGGAATGGCAACCTACTCCAGTATTCTTGCCTGGAGAATCCCACGGACAGAGAACCTGGCAGGTACAGTCCATGGAGTTGCAAAGAGTCAGACACAACTGAGCAGACACGTGATGTGAACTGGAGGGGAGGGGCAGCTCAGATTTATTGTATTTCTTCAAAATAAGAAGGGCAATTATCACCTGGAAAAAAAACAGCAGGAGGAAGAGAAGTTCAGTGACAGTGTGTTACCCTGAGAACAAAGTGCCTTCCTCACTGCTTTACCAGACTTGGATATTTTGTATCAGGTGGTAGGTTTTGATTTTACTAGGTAAGTCAAAATATCATGAATTCCTGAAAACTGCACCAGGTTTTGGTCTCCGATTATAATGTAGCCTCTGTGATCCTCTATCTGTAACTTCCTGTCTTAAAAAAGGTGTCACCTCCCCATGCCCACACACTTTTATACACAGCCCATCAAATATTTTGAGTAAAACCCACGGAGTCTAACAGGATGATGATCGCTTTCCAGGTGCTCGGCTGGAAACAGGCTCCTCTGCGTTGTTGTGGCCACAGCACACGATCAGTTTACTGAGGACAGAGGAGCCTGAGAGGCTGAATGTAGTCCGTGAGGTCGCAAAAGAGCTAGACGTGACTTAACGACTAAGCAACACAACGCATCCTTAGGAAATTGGTCACTGATCCCATTGCCTTAAAAAGCAGTGGCACTTGGCCAGCGAAAATGAACTTAGGTCCAACTCAGCTCATAGGAAGGCATCTGAAAAGACGGCCAAGGCACAGTTGCTTGGAGGAAACTTACAATACCTCCTTGTGAGGCATCCTAAATGTCTTGTTTCACATAAACACGGGCTCCCGTGGCATTGCACTCCCATAAGCAAATCAGGTGTTTCTCTGTTCCCTGATGTCAGCAGATATCAATCCCTGATTGATATTTACTTTATTCCCAGGGATCAGACTTCAAACAGCTATCCTCTGTAATAGAGTATAGAGCGAAGCGATGGAAAGGGAGAATGATACTGATCACCCCTTTGGGCAACAGCAATTCACTCTGATCCCTGACCTGTCTGCTGAGATTTGCTCTATCAGATCTAACGTGTTAAGGTTCCAGCTCCTCAGATAATTCACATTCCAACATGTGCTACGATTTATATGTCATGTATTAATTTCTAAGTAGGTTGTTTGCAATGTAAATATGTAATATTCATTCACTATAACTTCAAATCATTTTTTGTAAGAATAGACCTTGCAACAACATTATCACTTTCTGAGTCACAGACCAAACCAGGTGTTGCCCAATTTTACCTAACCAAATTGTGTCCTTTATTTCTTTCCAGTTTCTCCTAAATTTTCCCACTGACTTTGATTGTTTTCCAGATATCTTTTTCTGAGTTTTTCTGCCAACGTTCCTTTTGAGAATTCCCCCAAAGCGCTATGGGATAAAGACAAAACGCTGTTCACTATTATCTATGGCTCTTTTCATTCTCTCTCATAAATCAGTCCTTTCAGCGCTTTATCACTGCTTCGTCTCTTCTTTGTACTTTTGAGTTTGTCAACATCATTTTGATAATGAGGCTCCCTGACTCATATGGGTCTATCCAGATGATAGACACCACGCCAGGATCTCACAACTTCACAACACAGAAATACCATGTAGGGATTCACAGCCACACACACACACACGACACCCCTGCACCCATTCCAGCAGTCCAATCAATTTAAAGACCTGTCTAGTCTTAACTCTCAGTACAGACAGAGGCCTCTGCATTGCAGCCTGGTGCCAGAGGGCTTATACATAAACCCTGCTTGACTTGGAAATCAAAGAGAGGTGAGCAGAGTTCACATTTTCTCATGCTGAGGTATGAGGCTTGCCAAGAGACAAGACTGGACTAATAAGGTCTGGAACCGGCTTCATCTAGTTAATAGCAGCCTTTGACATCACAGGACAAGACGCTATTTCCCTGTGTTTATGTCCTTAGGAAGTGCCACAGGGAACGCAGACATGAAAGATGTTCTTCTGTGCACCAGCGCGTCGAGTGAAAATGCAGAGTGAATGTCAGGAATTAGGCACCTTTTCCCTTCACTGCAGTTGCAGGAGGAGGTTAATTGATGATACTGACAAGTCATGGGTGGTTTTCCCTGCTTTGCCGTCTACCTTTGTTTGTGGTTTCTCACCTGCCCCAGAAGTCCCAAATTGTCCTTCAGAGTCTGGTCTTCTTCCTGAGATGGTGCATCCCGCATGGCATGGCCGGGTCTCTCGAGCAAGGCTTCAGAGACGTGCGGAAGGAAGACTCACTGTCACTGGTACTACCTAGATGGCACAGAAGCCTCTGAGCTGGCGAATCTACCCCTGAACAAGCAGACCAGCAAACCCAACTCCCCTCTGAAGACTTCTCATGCACATTTTTTAAAATGGTAATTTTAATTGAATTGGAATGTATTTGAGTCATCACGTGCATTCATAATTTGGTATTAACAAATGTGATGAGAAATCATTTAATCCGGGGTGTCCCTTCTTTCTATTAAAAAGCTTTATGTATAGTAATTAACCTCCAATTAAAGTAAATAAATTTATATTAAAAATTAATAAAAAGCTTTATGTATGTTCACTATTCATAGAATGCCACTTAGACATCAGACTTCTATGGTTTCAAACATATTTACCAGGGTGGTGTTTGCTATTTCTTCTAGAGAGGATTCTTGGATTTATAGAAAGATGCATTTCCTCTGATTGAAGGGCTGAGTTAAATGTTAATGTTTCTGAAAGTGAGTTTTTACTCCTTGCCACAGAGGTTTTGCTGATTATAAGCTCAGGCTTTGGGGCAGTCTCTTACCTGTGGGAGAGAAAGGCCACTGTCCTAATGTTTCAGGTGCGCTCACCAAACCACAACATGCTAGTGATGGCGAGCGCTTTGGCTTTAAAATCTCCCAGCTGAGTGTTCTGCAGGGTTAGCCTTGGTTCACATTTTTAGCCAGTGGTCCGTGCTGTGAAATAAGCCACAGAGATAGGGTGACACCTGCTTCCACCCTGGCAGAGGGCACAGGAAGCTGGGGTCAGGGATCAGCGGGACTTCACTGCAGAGGGACGGGCACATCCCTGCCCCTGCGACACCCAGCCCGGTGCCAGCTGGGGACTTCTGGTTTCCGTTGGCATCCTTCTATGTCCACAAACAGGAAAACGGCGGTTTGAATGTGAATTTGACTGGCACTTAGGCCAGAATTCTATTAATATTAAGCCTCCAAGAAAGTCTTTCTTTCATTGAATACTTCCCAAATGGACCGAGAATGACAATGCCCTGGAGTAAAAATGGGCTTAACTGCATTCGGTCAATATTTATTTTGTGACCTCTCTGTGTGAGTATAAAAATTGGTAAGTTACCATCCCTAAACTAGATATTCTTACACTCTGGTAGAGGGAGGAGCGGACAGTAGGTTCACAAATAGCAATGAAGAGATAAATATGAGACACAAAAAAACTGATTAAAATTATTATTCAAAATACTTTATTTTTTCCTTTTTAAAAATGTATTTATTTTAAATTGGGGGATAATTGCTTAACAGTATTGTGTTGCTTTCTGCCACACAGCAGCATGAATCATAGCTGTCCATAGATCCTCTTCCTCCTGAACCTCCCTCCCACCTCCCACCCCATCCCAGCCTTCTACGTTGCCATAGAGCACTGGTTTGAGCTCCCTGAGTCATACAGCAATTCCAAAGGACACTTATAAATGTGTGTTTAACATTTACTTGTGCATTTATGGGCTTCCCTGATAGCTCAGTTGGTAAAGAATCTCCCTGCAATGCAGGAGACACCAGTTTGATTCCTGAGTCAGGAAGATCCCCTGGAGAAGGGATAGGTCACTCACTCCAGTGTTTTTGGGCTTCCCAGGCAGTGGCACCCCATTCAAGTACTCTTGCCTGGAAAATCCCATGGACAGAGGAGCCTGGCAGGCTGCAGTCCATGGGGTCGCTGAGTCGGACACGACTGAGTGACTTCACTTTCACTTTTCACTGTCATGCATTGGAGAAGGAAATGGCAACCCACTCCAGTGTTCTTGCCTGGAGAATCCCAGGGACTGGGGAGCCTGGTGGGTTGCCCTCTATGGGGTCACACAGAATCGGACACGACTGAAGCGACTTAGCAGCAGCAGCACACTAAAAGACAAATATAGAAGAAGCCCAAGTGACTATCAACAGAAGAGTGAAAATATAGATATGGCGCATACATATATATATATTTTTTCAATTGCTTCAAGGCCTGATCACTGGTTGGTTTAGTAGAAGTAACTTGCCTCCCTTCTAACTTTCCTTTCTCCTTCACGCCCTTCTCTTCTTCTTCTTCTCTTTCTTGCTCCTGCAGCTCCTGTCCTCCCCCACATCTTCTGATTTGGCGCTAGACTGATTATTCACCCCCTACAGCAACAGAGGTCTTCCCAGCTGGGGCTAGAGGTAAGTAACTCACCTGCCAATGCAGGACATGTAAGAGACTCGGATTTAATTCCTGGGTTGGGAGGATCCCCTGGAGAAGGGGATGGCAACCCTCTCCAGTATCCCTGCCTGGACAGTCCCACAGACTGAGCAGCCTGGTGGGCTACACGTCCACGGGGTCACAAAGAGCTGTACACGACTGAAGTGACTTAGTGCGCATGCACAGCAGCCGAATTGAGTGGCAGATGCGTCTTTTGGTTCACTGTGTGCTCAGTTACTCAGTCACGTCCCACTCTTTGCCACCCCATGGACTGCAGCCCACCAGGCAACTCTGTCCATGGGATTTTTCCAAGCAAGAACACTGGAGTGGGTTGCCATTTCCTTCCCCAGAGTTTGGTTCACTAACTTCCACTTAATTCATTAGTAATTTGCCTTCTAGGGACAAAATCACAAAATTTTAACACATAAATGGCCCTTCAATGCATCATTTCACTTTATTTCACATTTTTTGGAAACTTTTCTCATTTAGGGATTCAGTTAAGTGGTAGAATTTGTTTTTTTCCTTTCTTTTTAAATTAATTTATTTATTTTAATTGGAGGCTAATTATTTTACAATATTGTAGTGGGTTTTGCCACACATTGACATGAATCGGCCATGGGTGTACACGTGTCCCCCATCCTGAACCCCTCTCCTACCTCCCTCCCCAGCCCATCCCTCAGGTCATCCCAGTGTACTGGCCCTGAGCACCCTGTCTCATGCATCTAACCTGGACTGGCGATCTATTTCACGTATGGTAATTGTAGCCATTCTGGATTTTGACAATAGTGAAAAAAATAGATCAATTCTGATATGTTCATGCTACCTTACAAAATGGCTCAAATGCCTTTGAATTTAAATAATTTAAATAGAGATAGAGTTTTACAAAGAAAATCTGATTCACTTAACATTAAATGAAAGCATTTGTTTTGAAAAATATCCGGAATAAATTCATGCCATGGAGGTGCCTTGGGAGGCCGAGGAGTTGCCGTGTATCCTCAGGGCTTGTGCTCCTGAGCCCTCAGGACGCCCTCGAGCTGCACTTGGGCTTCCCTGTGGAGGACAGGCGGGTCTAGAAGGAATAGTAGGTGAGATAACGGTGTCTCCACCGGCCCTGGCTCCTTGGGGCATTCCTTGCCACTCTCACAGAAGTTATCAGTGATATCCCTAAGAAATCTTAGATTTACAAGGAGAAAACAGTGAACACTGTTTTAGTAAATAATATACACTTGGATGTGATTTTATGAAGCAGACAAATTTCAAAATTATACTATTAGAAGCCTCATCATCTATTTACCTAAGAATCTTTGGTTTAAGCAAATTATTTTATGTAAAACATATGTTATCAGTTGAATGTGCTGACTATAACAGTAATCCAATACTATCAATGAGAAACACAATCTGATAGTTGTTTTAGAACTTGAGCAATCTATTTTTCCCCTCTGTACATTTACTGGTAACAAGTGAGCGGATCTCGGTATCACACAGTGAGGCTGACAAATTAATTAGGATAGTTCAAGTAGAGCATAGAGTTGCCTATCCTCTTGATTTCAGTAAAGATTTTTAGTTTAGTGACATATGCATGTGATCTACAATAATCATAGAAATATGATTTGATTCTATCATTAAAGAATATTTTATAGATATGATTCTATGATATGGAAAGGAATAAGTTAATTGTTAAAGCACAAATCAAGAAAGAAAAGTGTGCAAAGACAAAGGTAGATTAATTAATGTCAGTGCTTTCAATATAATGCATGATTAAAGTCCAGCCCTGGCTGATCCAGGGTATTTGAAGGGGAGACGGCGTCGGCGAGGATCAGGATACAATAGCTTCAATTAGATATTAATTAGAGATATAAAGAGTAATAGAATGAGGATAGCTTAGTAGGAAAATTCAGTGGAGAAAAGAGGCTAAGTAGCTTGATTTACGCAGGAGACCAATAAAACTTCAAGACAAGAAGCTTGCACCACTTACGTAGGCCGCAGGCGTCCTTCTGTTCTCCCGAAGGAGAGGAGACACTGAGGCCTCCCCGGTCGGATCTTAGAAGCCCAGGCATAATTAGTAAGCATGGCGGGCTCCGTGCTCCAGATGGAGACTCAGCCAGAATTTGAGAGAGAGACATGGGGAGACCAGTATTTCGAGGAACTGATTCCAATTCTTTATTTTCCAGAGTCTGTTTTTATACACTGAGATGTTATACAAAAGTCACGTGGGGACAGCAGTCCTGACTTTTATTAAAGTCAGGTGCTTCATACAAATGTATACAGAGGTCTTAGGGGTGTTACATCATCTTCTGGCCAGGGGGGCCTGCCGACAATTTATGACCCTCTCCTTGTGACAGCGGTCAGTCAACCAGAACACTTATTTCTCCAGGGGTGATTATTCTTAAAACAGACGCCACCCAAATAAAGTTACATTCCTATAGGGTGAGGGTGTAGTGGGTTTTAGTTAAGGAAAGAATTTACTTAGCCTAAGGTCTAACGTGATTAATATCAAAGGTTAATACTTATTTCTTCTATATATTCATTAATGTGTGTAAGGGCAGGGGATGTGGAGACTTAGCAACAAACATTGGCTCAACAAATGAAAAACCCTTCACCAATACAATTTCTAATCAGCCCATTATACTTATACTAATAGTTTTCTAACTTCTCTAAAGAACCTGTTTTTAGAAGGTTTAAAGCATCTCGTGCCTCTCACAGTTGGGAGGCTGTGAGCAATCACATGTGGCCGGACAAGCTTGTCAGGCAGGCTAGAGAACCTTCAGAGGAGTTTGTAGGTTGAAATACTCCTGTCACACACAGGAATTATTATTAACGGGAGTTCTAAGTTAAATCCTTCTCC
This sequence comes from Bos indicus, assembly GCF_029378745.1. Lineage (NCBI taxonomy): Eukaryota > Metazoa > Chordata > Mammalia > Artiodactyla > Bovidae > Bos > Bos indicus. The sequence goes on along the minus strand of NC_091779.1, from coordinate 68,283,447 downwards.
GAAAGAGGTGGTGGGGGACAGCCCCCCGTAAAGTCAGAGGTGTAGGTGAGAGCACAAAGTAGTAAAGTAGGCAGGCTCTGGTTATGGGGGTAGATGCTCGAGGATTTCCAGGGGGACTCCTGAGGCTCAATCCCGCCTTTGCGTATGTCGAGCCTCCTTCTTCATGACCTTTGCCATGAGCGGAGGTCCTCCCGCTGGCTACCCGCATGTATTAATACATATTATATGTTTGATGGTATCATTTGAAAATGACAATACATGCCACGGTATTATTTACTCAAAACTTTATGTATTTACATGTATATTGAATTTATACATAGGTACTTGATTTTTTTAGAAAGTTTTAAAACTGTTTATGGAACACATAGTAAATTGTCTATTAGCTAAATGGATGCTGAGAATAGGAAAACTTTTTGTGTGCCAGCAAATATCAAATTATAGCTCACTTAGTAATTTATACTGCTGCTGCTGCTGCTGCTAAGTCGCTTCAGTCGTGTCCGACTCTGTGTGACCCCATAGATGGCAGCCCACCAGGCTCCCCCATCCCTGGGATTCTCCAGGCAAGAACACTGGAGTGGGTTGCCATTTCCTTCTCCAATGCATGAAAGTGAAAAGTGAAAGTGAAGTCATTCAGTCGTGCCCGACTCTTAGCGACCCCATGGACTGCAGCCACCAGGCTCCTCTGTCCATGGTATTTTCCAAGCGAGAGTACTGGAGTGGGGTGCCATTGCCTTCTCCGAATTTATACTAATTTTATACAATTTGCATATTTTACCTTTATAAAACTAATCACTACCTCCTGCTCAGATTGTTTTATTTAACAGACAGAAATTTTATAAATAGTAAAACATAAATTGTTTATGTCATTTCTCTTTTGTGCTGGATCTTTTGAACTGCATAAGAAATTTAAATAAACCCAAAGATTCTTACTCATAGTGCTTCATCAGGTTTTGACTTGAGTCTCATAATTAGAAGAACAAGCCATTGGAATAATGTCATTGCCAAAAATAGTAGGAAATTGAGATGAGCTTATAAATATCCTTATATTACACCAAAATGTCATAGAGTGCCTTCCGCTGTGTTCCTAACAGTCTGACAATTAGAATTATACTAAGACCTAGCCTAGTCATTGGATACCTTTGCATGGATGGTTATTTGAATAAGCTCTTAATTAAAAAGCACACAAACCCCTCTAAAAATGCAAGTGGAGCAGGGCTCAGCTAATCTGAGCTTCTTTCAGGCTGGTTTTGAAGTCCTGGCATGCAGAGACTGCATTTTCCATGATGTCATGACTCTGGCCCAGGGTGGTGGCAGGGTGTGATGGGGAGCAGAGTTGCCAGACACCCTCCCAGGACCCGTGCTCAAAACTGCCATAAGCCCGAGGGGCTAGATGAGCGACTGGATGGCATTGTGGTGAATTTCCTAATTCAAATGGTAGCGCTTCTGGCCATAAAACGTAGCATTTTTCTCAGTCCTCTAAGGGTTTAAGATTTGGAGCGAAACTGGTAAGACTAATATGGAGATCAAGAAAGTGTGTTTTTTGCTCAGAAGGAGGACCCTCCACTTTTCTTGAAAGTGATGTGCTTGCAAAGAGACAGGTCATAATGAGAAGGCACATGGCATTTGCCTATCTGCCTCAGACACAGGCCCAATGTGGAGAGGGTGTAATTAGGGCTTGCTCGGTACAGGAACAAAGGCCTGTCAGGAGGAAGAAAAGCCCCCAGCTAAGCAAAACCCCCACCGGTTACATCTTTCCCTTCCCTCTCCCTGCCTGGGAGAGAGGAAAGAGAAGAAAACAGGTGTGGGCGGATTCCCCAATGTGAGGATGGGAGGCTCTCTCTGTTCAAACTACTGTGTGTGTTAGTTGCTCAGTCCTGTCTGACTTTTTGCAACCCCATGGACTGTAGCCCACCAGGCTCCTCTGTCTTTGGCATTCTCCAGGCAAGAATACTGGAGTGGGTTGCCATTCCCTTCTCCAGAGGATCTTCCTGACCCAGGGATCGAACCTCGGTCTCCTGCACTGCAGGCAGATTCTTTACCGTTTGAGCTACAGGGAAGTCTCTGTTCATATTATTTACTAGGAGTCATGCCATGGTTTTGAGTCCAGAGAGCATCTCGACACTTGTTGGGCTGAGTAACTGCAGAAAAGTGTGAGGATGGAACGAGACGCTGCAGACTCTGCATCCCTTGGTCTTGCTAATTTCTTCAACAAACAGAAACCTGCACCGTGTGTGGCTTTCCCTTGGCACAGCGGGCACAGATGGCCTGCCAGCCACTTGGCTGCTTGAGTCCCTCCTTCAGTGTGCTTGGGTTTCCAGACAAAGAGACGTTGTTGTAGCTCAGAAGTTATGCATTTCTAAACAGAACTTGGTTTACTTGCTCCATTAGCGTTAAATAATGGCAAAGTGCGCCTTCTTTAAGAATTCTGATATCTGTCCCTTGTGTATATTTATTCTCTCCACAAATGTGTCTTAATTCTGAGATACCTCAGGGCAAGATTTCCATGTCCACAGAGTATGTAGGTAATACTATTAGGGCTGAATGCTTAGATTTCACACTTTAGTAAATTTCATCAGGGAAACCTTATTTTTAGGGGATTAAAAAGAAAAGTTGTTAGGTAGAGGCTAAAGACAGTCACAGGCTTCCCACGTGGCACTAGTGGTAAAGAGACTGCCTGCAATGCAAGAGCCCTAAGAGATGCAGGTTTGATCCCTGGGTCAGGAAGATCCCCTGTAGGAGGGCATGGCAACCCACTCCAGTATTCTTGCCAGGGGAATCCCATGGACAGAGGAGCCTGGTGGGCTATGGTCCATAGGATCGCAAAAAGGTGGACACGACTGAAGTGATTTAGCATGCAAAGACAGCCATAAGAAGTGAATAATTTTCCAGTTTGTGTGTGTCCCCAGGTCTGAAGGGGGTCTCCTGGAGACAGCATATATACAGGTTTTGGTTTTGTTTCCAGTCAGTCTGTGTCTTTTGGTTTGAGCATTTAATCCATTTACACTTAAGGTAATTATCAATAGATATGTTCCTACTACCATTTTCTTAATTGTTATGGGTTTGTTTTTGCAGGCCATTTTCTTCTCTCATGTTTTCCACCTAAAAGAAAAGAAAAGGGGAGTCAATGATTTGGATGGTGTGTTTCCATTAACTTCAGTGGTGTGAATAATTTGGTCAGTTGAACTGTATGTTTACATTATGATCTAGATTTATTGTTCACCTTTAAGCAGTGCACAGTTAACCACACTCTAAGCAGACATTTGTCTTCTGAGTGTTTAAGTGTCATAAATTAGAAGTCATACATAAAGAGCTTTGAGAGCTCGGGAAATGGGCCTGTTATTTGCAGGCCCATCACATAGTAACAGGCTTCTGTGGTAGGGCTTCCTTGGTGTTTCAGACAGTAGAGAATACATCTGCCATGAAGGAGACTCAGGTTCAATCCCTGGGTCAGAAAGATCCCCCGGAGAAAGAGATGGTAATCCATGCCAATAATTTTGCTTGGGAAATCCTATGGACGGAAGAGCCTGGAAGATGACAGTCCATGAGGTCGAAAGAGTCAGACATGCTTATTGACTAAACTACAAGTAATGGGCTTCCCTGATGACTCAGGTGGTAATGAATCTGTCTGCAATGTAGAACACCCGAGTTCAGTACCTGGGTTTGGAAGATCCCCTGGAGAAGGGAATGGCTACCTGCTCCAGTATTCCTGCCTGGAGAAGCCCATGGACAGAGGAGCCTAGTGGGCTACAGTCCCTGGGTTGGCAAAGAGTTGGATGTGACTGAGCCACTAACACTTTCACTTTCACATAGTAAGGCTCTGTTCTTAATGTGTTCAGTTTTAAACTTCCGTAGTCCTAAAAGGGGGATTTCTCTTAGTTTCCATCCCCTATCCACATATGTTTTTGAAAACACAGATTATTTTGCAAGAGATAAAATATATTTTCATGATAGTGGATGTTATATATATTAGTGATAGAACTTAGTCATTAAATTATGTATAGTAGTGACAGATGTCTTCTGTTTTGTCCAGCACACTGTATCACCTTTTACTGTGCATGGATAAATCTCTTTGACAATACCCCTAGGTGGCAGGGTAATATTATGATGCTTTAGTTATTAAAACACTCAGTCTTCTTTAAGAAAAGAGACACAAGATCAAAAACAAATTTCTTGAATAATTACTCTTGAATTTGGACATCTCCAAAAATAGAAGGACAATGTACACATTTGTTTGGTAGCTGGCCATAAGTAGGTGTCATCACAAATATAGAACCATACAATGCATTGGAGTATTCCAAGAATTATCTTAATAAACGTTCCCTTTATATTGAGGAACTGGAAAGAGAGGGAAGAGTTGCAGAGCTTTACTCTCTGTCCCTTCCAGGCAAACCAAGGCTTATTTATTAGATTATAAATTCTTCCCAAAATACCACAATTTCTTAAGACCAATCAAGCAAAACCCAACAAAACAAAATAATAATAATAAAAACATAACCAGGACTTAGGGGGATGGGGTATAGTTGAATTCTTTCTAATTTTGCCAAAGTAAAATTGTAGAACACATTGTGAAATAGCTTTCATTTAAGTTGTGGCATAAGAGGCCTTTGCAAATCTGCTCATGAAATCAGTACAGTCATTTGTCACAGTAATTGGATATTTGGAAAAAGAAGCTCAGATGTTTAAGAAATTTGACCTTGTGCTTCCATTTTACAAATCAGACACAAGGAAGTTTTAATTAAATATAATAGCAGGAATCAGTTCAGTTCAGTCGCTCAGTCATGTCCGACTCTTTGTGACCCCATGAATCGCAGCACACCAGGCCTCTCTGTCCATCACCAACTCCCGGAGTTCACTCAGACTCACGTCCATCAAGTCAGTGATGCCATCCAGCCATCTCATCCTCTGTTGTCCCCTTTTCCTCCTGCTCCCAATCCCTCCCAGCATCAGGGTCTTTTCCAATGAGTCAGCTCTTCATATGAGGTGGCCAAAGTACTGGAGTTTCAGCTTTAGCATCATTTCTTCCAAAGAAATCCCAGGGCTGATCTCCTTCAGAATGGACTGGTTGAATCTCCTTGCAGTCCAAGGGACTCTCAAGAGTTTTCTCCAACACCACAGGTCAAAAGCATCAATTCTTTGGCGCTCAGCTTTCTTCACAGTCCAACTCTCATATCCATACATGACCACTGGAAAAACCATAGCCTTGACTAGACAGACATTTGCTGGCAAAATAATGTCTCTGCTTTACAATATGCTATCTAGGTTGGTCATAACGCAATAACCCTTATGAATTTTGATGTACATCTAAAATTATATAGAAATTTCTAGTGAAAATAAATGTGTATTCATGTACTATGTAACAGACAACCATAAAATTAGGTTTATAAGTAACATTTAATACATTGGGAAATGATTGATATAATATTAAGTTAAAAAATAAAATCCAAGTTGTTTTTTTAATTTTTATTACATATTCAAATTTTTATTCATCTTCAAATGTCAATTGCAATAAAATATTCAAAATACAAAGTCTAATATAATATGTAACAAAATAAAACAAAAATAGCTCTAGGTGAGTGACTACGTCATGGTGATCCAGGTCATTTAGAGCTTTTTTGTATAGTTTTTCTGGGTATTCTTGCCACCTCTTCTTAATGTCTTCTGTTTCTGTTAAATCCTTACCATTTCTGTCCTTTATCGGGCCCATCCTTACATGAAATATCTCCAGTTTTCAAAGAGATATCATCTCACTGAAAGAGACCTCTCATCTTTCCCATTCAATTGTCTTCCTCTATTTACACTGTTCAGTGAAGAAGGTCTTCTTATCACTCCTGGCTATTCTCTGGAACTCTGCATTTATTTTTCCCTTTCTCCTTTGCCTTTCCCTTCTCTTCTCTCTTCAGTGATGTGTAAAGGCTCCCCAGACATTCACTTTGCCTTCTTACTTTTCTTTTTCTTTGGGATGGTTTAGGTTCATAATCATTAAAACTTCATAAATGAGGTATTTTAATGTGGCTATATATATGTGTATATATTATTCATTTTCATAATCTCATTGAGCTACGTTCTTCTGCTTAAACATATGCACTTTAGTGACTAATAGTGAACAAAAAAATTGCCTAACTGTACATACATTTGCAAACGGTGCAAACGATGTTTTTCCCACAGTGGCTGAGACCACTCTTGCATGGGTCTGTTTATACATTTTAAAGGTGTGGTTATCACCCCCATGGTGGAGGTTACAACCGGAGGAAGGTCAGATGGAGTCCTGTATAGCGTGCTGACCTGAGTGCCTTGGACGTTCTTATGCAGGTTGGGGAGACCCCACCCCATGCCCACGTGGGGAGCCAGGAGGTTTCTGTAGGGCAGAGGGTATCTACGCTCAGGCACAGAGGAGGGGTCACCTGTGAACAGGAAAACAAGATGCTGCCAGCAGGAGACAATCTGAACCACGAGCTGGTTATTTGGGACACAGAGGAAAAAGAGCACAGCCCTGAGTCCCCGCTCCGCCTAAGAGGCTGGCAACGCAGAGCAAGTAACGGTGTTACTCTGAGAATGAAATAGGGTCATAGCAAGATTAAACGGGGTCATAACTTTGAACAGTTCCTGACACATAGCGACGTGCAGGAGACGTGAGCGGTGACAGCAGAGAAGGAGGAAGGGCAGACTTAGGAAGGCCCCCGAAGCCAGAGTCTGTGATTGACCCCAGGAGCTGAAAGGCATCCCTGAAGCCAAAGAAGAGGGGAGGAAGGGAGCTGGAGCCTGGCCCCAGGCGAGAAGCGATGTGGCCGACACCGTGCAAGTGGCTGTTGGCGTATGATGGAGACGAGCGGGAAGGAGGGACGTGTCAGAGACAGGCAGGAGGGGCGTCGGCAAAGCTGTCGGGAGATGGAGTGAGAGGCAGAGAGGGAGGGCTCAGGACAGCCCCCGCATCCTTGCCTGGATGACGGCCTGGCATCAGGCCCTTAAAACGGAGAAGGCAGAGGCCCCGGGGGTGGGATTTGGAGAAGATGATGGCTTTGCTTCTGGACATGGGATGTGTCACTTGGCAGGTCAGCATCCCGGGGGCCAGCCGCCTGAATGCTGGCGGCACTGGGAGGGGCCCGGGATGCAGAGAGACTTTCATTCCATATCATCAAAGAGAAGCCTTGAAGTCACAAAGGTGGGCAAGGATCCTCAGAAAGAGCGAGTGAGCAGGAAGCAGGAGTGACTCAGGGCAGGGTCTGAGGGATGCAGACACTGGCAGGACAGCAAGAATCAGAGCTGCAGGCGCTCCAGGGAGGGACCGCAGGTGCCCAAACTAAATGACTCCTGTAGAGTCACAGAGAAGAAGGGAAGTCTGACCGCACCAAATGCCAGTCGGGCTAGGTGGTGGGAAGAGGGGACTGATTATTCAGAAAGAGTTCTTCATGGAACGATGCCGAAAACCGGTAGAGGCTGAGAAGTAAATGCGAGGTAAAGACCTTTACCATCTCTGGCTAAGTCTGCGTCCATGTCTGTTTGTCTGTCTGTGTGCGTGCGCACATGTGTGCTCCGTCAGGTCCGACTGTTTGCGACCCCTTGGACTGCAGCCCTGAAGGCTCCTCTGTCCACGGGAGTCTCCAGGCAAGAACACTGTAGTGGGTTGCCATGTCCTCCTCCAGGGGACCTTCTCAACCCAGGGACTGAACCCGTTTCTCTCATGTCTTCCGCATTGGCAGGCAGATTCTTTACCACTGAGCCACCAGGGAAGCACCCACAGCTATTCCTTCATCTATCTCTGACTTGTATTGACATCACCTGTGCCTGTGTCTCTGTCTGATCCTACGTCTACATCCACATCCAGGTTCAGGCTCATGTTCACATCCCCATGCATTTCCATGTCTACACACAGAACTGCAAATAGACTCCTAACTGGCTCCATCACAGTGGATGACCTATTCTGTCTGGATGCAGAAAGAACACCACCATGGTTATTAGTGGCACTTGTATTTCTCCTTGGTCATCTATTCAGTTCCTTTTCCTTTTCTCTGCCTGTTACTTAGAATTAAACTTGTCCTCTGAACCACAGAACAGGACTTCACCTTCTGAATATTGCAAATCAAACTCATCCCTGACTTTCTCTTCATTCCCTAACTTTATTGTCATCCCAGCTACAGTTGCACAATTATTTGAAATTTACTTTAATGTACAAAAAATGTGATTCATTATATGCTTTATGTAATGTGATTCACTAAATGCATTACTAATACTAGCTGAAAGTTGGAGCATAAATAAGGCTGAGTGCCCAGTAACTGATGCTTTCAAATTGTGGTGCTGGAGAAGACTCTTGAGAGTCCTTTGGACAGCAAAGTGATCAAACCAGTCAATTCTAAAGGAAATCAACCCTGAATATTCATTGGAAAATCGATTACTGAAGCTGAAGCTCCAATACTTTGGCCATAAGATGCAAAGTATTGACTCATTGGAAAAGATCCTGATGCTGGGAATGATTGAAGGCAGGAGGAGGAGGGGGCCACAGATGATGAGATGGTTGGATGGCATCACTGACTCGATGGACATGAGTTTGAGCAAGCTTCGGGAGATAGTGAAGGACAGGGAAGCCTGGTGTGCTGTAGTTCATGGGGTCACAAAGAGTCAGCCTCTACTTAGCAACTGAACAGCAACAATAACAACACTAACATGTGATCAGGCCCAATGCATGATGTGTGGATGCGGTAAAAGCAGCTCATTTCTCTCTCAGAAGTTTGACTGGTGACCCTAAATGACGGCAGGCTGTGCTCCAAATCAGCAGTCCTCCCACCTTCAACTAACGGTGTCCATGTTTATTCATCTCTCCTGTCAGTGGACAGAAAGAGAAATACCATAACGTGCATGGTGAGAGGTCATGTGAGACCTGCATGGAATGTCATGCAGGTTGGGCATGCTTCCAGGCTCCACTGCATACATGTGAGCCCTCAATCATTGAACGGCCTCAAGTCCTCCTTTGTAGACGGTGAACAATGACAGTACCTGGGTCATCAAGCTATTGTTTCACAGAAGAATCAGAGTGATAAGCCTGTACAGAGTCCATGTTAAAAATATTAGGGAATTTTCACTATAGATGTGAAGACTGAACAATGATATAATATGCTCAGTGGTGAAGCCAAGAGACAAAAGAATCAGGGATGTCAGAGGGTAAGGTCAGCCCTTGAAGTGAGAAAGACTGTTTTCCACCAAATGAAAAGAAACACCTCTATGACCAGCAGGCAATAGGAAGGTTAAACTTCATTCTCCCCAAGAACTTTTCAGAACTTCAAACCTTCAAGATCAGAACATGTGGCAATTTCCATTAATTCACAAATGGTGGATTAAAATGGAATATTTCTAAGATAAAAGAATGGAATCTCTGAGCTCTTTATTCTGTGTCACAACTTAATGTTCTGGGGTGGGTACATGGAGGCTCTTGCCTGAGCAGAATGCCTGAACACTCAGGTCTTATTTTACTATCGGTTGAAAAGGTCAGCATTTGTATATCATGTTTATTTTGTGATCTCTTGCTAAAATAGAATTTAAAAGTTGTGTTATGTGTACAAACATATGATGTATGTTTTGAAAAACTGCAAGCATATCAGATAGGAAAGTTACATTTCATAAAGATACCAAATCTTCCCAGTCTTATTTGTGAATTTAATGACATCTTAACAGAGATTTACCCTGGTATTTTAAGAACACAACAAAAGTTATTCTAAATCTTACCCAGAAAATGAACATAGACAAATAAGATTGAGAAGTATGAAAAGAAGTACAAAGACTATCACATGACTCGCCAGATAATAAAATGTATATTTGGCAAAACTAATACAATTTTGTAAAGTTTAAAAAATAAAATAAAATAAAATAAAATTGTAGTTGGAACAAAAAAAAAAACTAAATAATTAAAGTGCTATGGTACGGTTTGGGCACAGCAATTGATGGCAGGATTAGAGGAATAGAATCTAAAAATAGATCCAGTTTTATATGCAAATCTCATATTTGACAGAGATGGCCTTTCAACTCTGGGGAAAATTTGAGCTTTCAATAAATGTTGTCCCTTCAACTGACAAGTATTTAAAAAGGAAAAAAATGTAGAAACTTTCTCATTCTTTATGTGGAAAAAGAATTTCAAATGAAAACACAAAAAAATTGTATCTTATACTCTTAAAAAAGCAGGAGCAAAAATTATCTTTCAGTCACATATTATAGTTCAGTCAATATTGTTGAAATAATTTAACAGTACAGTAGTGGTGGATAACGTAGAAAAGACCTGGAATTATCCCCTCCTCCAAAAATAAAAATATATGAAGAAAGACATAAGATTTAAGTATGGAAAAAAATAGGTAGGGAAAAGTTAAGAGACAAGCAGATAAATGTAAAGAGACACCAAACAGCAAAAAACACATATTCACTGTCTAGGTTCTAAAGTAGTTCAGCATCAAGACCAGCGATAGGTAGTGAGGACAAAACACCAGGAAGCAATTGACAAAAGAAAAAACAAACATGCAAATGAACATGGGGAGAGGGGTAAATTAGGCTGTTGGGATTAACATATGCATGTATGTATTCTAAATCCCTTCAGTCATGTCCTTGTCAAACTCTTTGCAACCCCATGGACTGTAGCCTGCCAGGTTCCTCTGTCCATGGGGTTTTCCAGGTAAGAATACTGGAGTGGGTTGCCATGTCCTCCTCCAGGGAATCTTCCTGAGCCAGGGATTGAACCCCAATCTCCTGTGGCTCCTGCCTTGCAGGTGGATTCCTTTCCACTGAACCAGCAGGTGAAGCCAGAGATGAACGTATACACACTACCATATACATCAAGGACCCTACTGTGCAGCACTCAGGATCTTGCAACAACGTACAACAGAAAACAACACATGCACACTGAATCACATTGCTGTACATTCGAAGCTAGCACAACATTATAAATCAGCCACAATCAACTAAAGTTCAAATAATAAACAGAGATGTAGATGGCAGCATCCTCTTTGCCGATGTCAGTGTGTGTAAGTGATCGTGTGTGACACGCACCAAGGTTAATCACAGACATTGCTAAACTGAACTTCATGATGAGCAGGTAAACAGGAATTTCATAGAGAGTAGGAACACACCTCCCTTTAAAAGACACAAAGGAAGAAAGAAATAAAATAATATTTCCATGCAGTGGCTCAGTTTTGTCACCAGAAGTCCATGAGGATCACATGTTTTTGTAACACATGCTTCTGTTGGTTTGGCTCAGGACACCTGGAGGCCTGTATGTGGCCCCAAATAACCTCTGTGGAGTGCATGATTCCATGCTTTTTGGACAGAGTGAAATATCCTTCTGATTAACATTTCTTTCTTTTAATCTTTTGAATATAAGTTTTCAAATTTGGGGGAAAAAAGTCATGGATTCTAGAAAGCAGAGCACAGGTCCATGAAACACTTGAAAAGTATAGGTTCTTATACACTAATAATGAGAAAACAGAAAGAGAAATTAAGGAAAGAATTCCATTCAGCATTGCAACGAAAAGAATAAAATACTTAGGAATATATCTACCTAAAGAAACTAAAGACCTATATATAGAAAACTATAAAACACTGGTGAAAGAAATCAAAGAGGACACTAATAGATGGAGAAATATACCATGTTCATGGATTGGAAGAATCAATATAGTGAAAATGAGTATACTACCCAAAGCAATTTATAGATTCAATGCAATCCCTATCAAGCTACCAACGGTATTCTTCACAGAGCTAGAACAAATAATTTCACAATTTGTATGGAAATACAAAAAACCTCAAATAGCCAAAGCTATCTTGAGAAAGAAGAATGGAACTGGAGGAATCAACCTGCCTGACTTCAGGCTCTACTACAAAGCCACAGTTATCAAGACAGTATGGTACTGGCACAAAGACAGAAATATAGATCAATGGAACAAAATAGAAAGCCCAGAGATAAATCCACGCACATATGGACACCTTATCTTTGACAAAGGAGGCAAGAATATACAGTGGATTAAAGACAATCTCTTTAAAAAGTGGTGCTGGGAAAACTGGTCAACCACTTGTAAAAGAATGAAACTAGAACACTTTCTAACACTATACACAAAAATAAACTCAAAATGGATTAAAGATCTAAACGTAAGACCAGAAACCATAAAACTCCTAGAGGAGAACATAGGTAAAACACTCACCAACATACATCACAGCAGGATCCTCTATGACCCACCTCCCAGAATATTGGAAATAAAAGCAAATATAAACAAATGGGACCTAATTAAACTTAAAAGCTTCTGCACAACAAAGGAAACTATAAGCAAGGTGAAAAGACAGCCTTCAGAATGGGAGAAAATAATAGCAAATTAAGCAACTGACAAACAACTAATCTCAAAAATATACAAGCAACTCCTACAGCAATTCCAGAAAAATACATGACCCAATGAAAAAATGGGCCAAAGAACTAAATAGACATTTCTCCAAAGAAGACATACAGATGGCTAACAAACACATGAAAAGATCTCAACATCACTCATTATCAGAGAAATGCAAATCAAAACCACCATGAGGTACCATTTCATGCCAGTCAGAATGGCTGCAATCCAAAAGTCTACAAGCAATAAATGCTGGAGAGGGTGTGGAGAAAAGGGAACCCTCTTACACTGTTGGTGGGAATGCAAACTAGTACAGCCACTATGGAGAACAGTGTGGAGATTCCTTAAAAAACTGGAAATAGAACTGCCTTATGATCCAGCAATCCCACTGCTGGGCATACACACTGAGGAAACCAGAATTGAAAGAGACATGTATAGTCCAATGTTCATTGCAGCACTGTTTATAATAGCCAGGACATGGAAGCAACCTGGATGTCCACCAGCAGATGAATGGATAAGAAAGCAGTGGTACATATACACAATGGAGTATTACTCAGCCATTAAAAAGAATACATTTGAATCAGTTCTAATGAGGTGGATGAAACTGGAGCCTCATTATACAGAGTGAAGTAAGCCAGAAAGAAAAAAACCAATACAGTATACTAATGCATATATATGGAATTTAGAAAGATGGTAACAATAACCCTGTATACGAGACAGCAAAAGAGACACTGATGAACAGTCTTTTGGACTCTGTGGGAGAGGGAGAGGGTGGGAAGATTTGGGAGAATGGCATTGAAACATGTATAATATCATATATGAAACGAGTTGCCAGTCCAGGTTCAATGCACGATACTGGATGCTTGGGGCTGGTGCACCGGGATGACCCAGAGGGATGGTATGGGGAGGAGGTGGGAGGGGGGTTCAGGATGGGGAACATGTGTATACCTGTGGTGGATTCATGTTGATATATGGCAAAACCAATACAATATTGTAAAGTTAAAAAATAAAATAAATTAATGATAAAAAAAAAAGACAGAAAAGTATAGGTTCAGAGATAAAAGATGCTGTGTAGATTGTCAAGGGGGAGGGAATGGGGAAGGGAAGGATTGGGAGTTTGGGATTAGTGGATACAACCTATTATATACAGGATGGAATATATATATACAGGATGGAATGTATATATATATATATATATAGTATATACATATATATATGTATATACAGGATGGAATATATATGTATATAGTTGAGTCACTGTTGTACAAATTATGACACTTATGTAGAAATTATTATAAGACAACACTGTAAATCAACTATAAATTATGGAAGTGTTAGTTGCTTAGTCATGTCCACCTCTTTGCACCCACATGGACTGTATCCACCAGGCTCCTCTGTCCATGGAATTCTCCAGGCAGGAATATTGGAGTAGGTTTTCATTTCCTTCTCCAGGGCATCCTCCTGACCCAGGGATCGAACCCAGATCTTCAGATTGCAGGCAGATTCTTTACTGTCTGAGCCACCAGGGAAGCTCCGATTATACTTCTGTTATTTAAAGTGTCATTAAATGTTTTTAAAAAACAATTATGAGCCTAGAGCCTATTATACAGAATAAACTAGGTCAGAAAGATAAAAACAAATATCGTATGTTAACACGTATCTATGTCTGGAAAAACGGAACTGGAGAACCTATTTTCAGAGATGGAATGGAGGTGCAGACATAGAAGACATACTTGTGGACGCAGCGGGAGGGAGAAGGAGGGGTGACTGGGGAGAGTAGCTGGACATGTATACATTATCAGGTGTAAAATAGACAGCTGGTGAGAAGGTGCTGCGTGGCGCAGGGAGCCCAATCTGGCGCTCTGGGATGACCTAGAGGGGTGGGAGGGGGAAGGGAGGGGGCTCGGGAGGGAGGGGTGTATGTATAAGGGTGGTTGATTCACATTGTTGTATGGCAGAAACCAGCACAAGATCTTAAAACCAAAAAAAAGAATAAAAATAATAAAAAGAAAAATTAGTTTAAAAAAAAACCAAATCTTAATTTTTTATTATCTCTGTCAAAAGACTCGCTACAGGTCAGATTCTGGTAAAGCCGTGAGCTCCTTCCCAGGAGCGTTTGCTGGACTTGCAGGCATGGTGCACGAAGGGAAAGTAGCCGCAGAGCGTTCGGACTCGAGCCACCAGCTGACAGAAAGCCACACGCCTGCTGCATTTATGTTTCGTTTCAAGATGCTCCTTCTTGAGGTTCCTGTTAAAATGACACCCCCTCGTGATGTCCCAAAACTTTCAAAGGCTTGGAGGATGAGGACAGACATCAAAGAATCAAGCCAGTTCCACCGGTGAAAGTGTTTAGGCATCACTGGACTCCAGGCAGGCGCTGGACTGCACGCAGGTCACGCTCCTCCATTTGTCTTTGTCTTTCCTACAGGCAGTTCTCCCAAGTCCTTTGATCAGAGTATTTGAATATTGCTAATCATAGAGTTACACCACCGAGCGGCCATTGCTAAGCAGTAATGGTTTGTTTATTCCACTTTTCACAAAACGCTGTGAGACTGATGTTCTAATCCCCTGAAATCACAAGAAACCCAGCTCCAGACGATTTCTTCTAAATCTTACACCATCCAATAGAAGTAGCCTGGACTGCCAGGCAGACATTTATCATACAAGGTCATTACCCATTAACTGCCAGAGAGTGCCTGCATGTTTTGACTTCCAGTAAATATTCCAAGTATTTTCATTCCAGCCCACTCATTGCTGATGAGTTTCCTTGAAGCTGTCATGAATTCTGTTCCTATATTGTAAGAACAGGACTTTTCTAGAAGTAAACAAAATGTCACGCTGAATCACTGTTTCATTGATTAATATAAAATTATTATTCAAAACACTTTAAAATATTTTTAGTGGTTTAGACATTTTGGTTGCATGTCCAACTCTTGCAGCCCCGACTGTAGCCCACTAGGCTCCTCTGTCCATGGGCTTTCCCAGGCAAGAATACTGGCGTGGGCTGCCATCCCCTTCTCCAAGGGATCCTCCCGACCCAGGGATCGAACCTGGGTTTTGGGCATTATGCTGCTGCTACTGCTGCTAAGTCGCTTCAGTTGTATCCGACTCTGTGAGACCTCATAGACGGCAGCCCACCAGGCTCCTCTGTCCCTGGGATTCTCCAGGCAAGAACACTGGAGTGGGTTGCCATTTCCTTCTCCAATGCATGAAAGTGAAAAGTGAAAGTGAAGTCGCTCAATTGTGCCCGACGCTTAGCGACCCCATGGGACTGGAGCCTACCAGGCTCCTCCATCCATGGGAATTTCCAGGCAAGAGTATTGGAGTGGGGTGCCATTGCCTTCTCCATCAGGCATTATAGGCAGATTCTTTACCAGATTCTTTACCAACTGAGCCACCAGGGAAGCTGTTGAGTGACTGATACTAACTAACTAATGGAAGCTGAAGAATATTTGGGCCTGATTAGATGGTCCTCGCATTAATGCCTGAAATAGCGGCATGCCTCAGAGGATTGGGTAGAAAAAGCAGGACAGGATGTCCTGACATTTTGTCAATGATTAAACCAAAGAGTGCACAGTTTGGTGTGATTCTGTGCCCCATCTGCCGCCTTGCACACTGAAGGTGACTTCCTCCCAGGGCTCCTGGCCCTGGGCTGTGTTACGAGTCCCTGGACCTCCCTCCCCGACCTTTCAGAGGACATGTGTTTCTTAACTCAGGTGGTTGAGTAGTTGAGCCAGGAAACAGCGTTGAGGACACAGACCGGGATGTCACTCACTGGTCCTAACACTTCAGCTTTACCCAACAATGTGTGCATGAGCCGGAATTTCACACCCTCTTTCGAGAGGAGAAATAACACAAGGCGTTTCTCCTGGGAGCATAAATGTGCCCAGAAAGGGACCCAGGAGAAGGCTGGGCTACAGGCTTCCTCCCTTACCTGTGACCTTGAAATGCTAAGGCAAAGGTAGAGAGAAAAGCAATTTCATCTTTGAAATTACACACCACTGTTCTCATTCATCTTGATAAGCACTTTTAAGGAGCCAAAAAAAAAAAAAAAAAAAGAGAGGTAGGAATATTGCTTCTATAAGGGTTATAGAGACCTTCCTTCTACAGAGTCAGTTTAAAGTAAATTTAGATGTTCAAAGATGCATTTGATTTCTATTGTGAGACCAAATTCGCCACTTTGAAAAGGTTGGGGGAAAAAAAGAAGAAGAAGACAGGCACAAAAGAAAACAAGTGGGAGAAAATGTATTTAAAAATAAAACTATTTTGTATCCCATGCTTAAAGTAGACATAAAACGAATAGTCCTGAAACGAACTGTGCTCTGAAATGTGCCATCAACCGTCACTGTTCACTGATGTCACAGGCATTTTCATTAATGACTTAAAATTGTTCAAATGATTCCCCTGGAAATGCTACATTGATTAGCAAATGTTATCAAATTTTGGTAATAATAGGTTAAATAAAGGGATTTGACAATGTGACAATAATATTAGAACATCAAATAGTTTCCTCATTAGAAAATAATAAGCAGATATATTCTGATTATGAATTTATTTAGACATAAATCTAGCTAGCTAATTTTTCTTATAATTCCAGTTGTGTTAATTTAGTGTGTGTATCTGTGTGTGTGTGTGTGTATGTGGCCTTTGCCTTGAGAATAACCTCCATTGGCTCACTAGTGTAATTATCAGCATTTGGAGCCCACCTAGCTAGGGTTTCTCTCAAATGTTCACAAAATAACCCAATGTCTAACCCCAAACCCTCCCTTCTCCCCAAAGTCTAGTATGTCTGCATTGTGATAGGAAAAGGATGCTCCTCTTTGGAGCCCAACACTTGACAATAGCCTCCCCCTGTTAGCATGAGTGCCTCTTGAGAAAAAAGCCGAGTTGTGGTTTTCAACCCAAGAGGAAGCTGTTTCAGGCAGAAGCAAAGAGCAAAGGCACCAGGGTTCAGTCAGGAGATGGAGCGTCTCAGGAGTGTCTGCAAGAGTGAGCTGTGCCGCATTAGAAGTTGCTGGAAGAGCCCGGGCCTCACACTGAGCCCGGAGAAGGGCCAGGCCCTCCATGGCTTCTAAGAAGAAGACAACCAGGGCTGTATGAAGACATTCTGGGTGGTTAGCAGGTAGAAAGCAGAAATCACCTTCAAAAGCCACCCTTTCCTTTCCTGAAGGCCCCTCAGGACTACTAGAAGCAGCTATGGCGTCTGACCTGCTGCGATCAACAGTCACTCAGCACCCTGAGTGGTTCCTCCCCAGAATCTGCACCCTCTCCTTCCAGCACCAGTGCGTCTGATGCATTACGGGATCAGGGACACGCCCTGTGGTGGATGAGAGTGAGAAGAGAGACAGAAAACAGCACTCCTAACAAGTTCTAGAATCCTCCACCCCCTGTAGAAGACCAGGGCGTGGGTCTTCTCCCAGCGAGGCTGTCTGCTCTTCTACCCCTCCTGCCTGCAGCCTTGGTGGCAGCCTCTCTCTGCCTCATCGTGTCCAGGGCAAGTCTGCATACGTCAGCTTGCTGTCCTTCCACAGAAGGCTCTCAGGCCACGGGCAGGAGAGCGGGAGGGCGGTCACGGAACCCAAAGCCTGGCTGACCGCATTGCAGAGACATGGGAATCTGGGAGAGCAGCTCCTCCGTTTCAGGGGTGCTCAGTGTCCCCTGACCTCTCCCCTCCAGACAGCATCCTCAGGAGCATGGAGAACATGCAGTGTCATGCTTACATGTCCCTACGGGGACCCTTCCTCCACCAGACCAGGCTTTGAGGCTTGGGGCAAACTACAAACCTCTTTGCACTCTCTCCTTACTTTTGCATAACAGGGATCACACAATACATACAACCTGAGGTCCTATATGTGTGAAATACTTGGGATTATGTGGGATGCGGGTTCACACTAAGAGCATCCTTGTTTTCCTTGTAGTGATACTCAATCCTGGAGAAAAATCCTCTTGGTTTCATCTTCTCACACTTAGAACTTCCATTGTGATGGTAGAATGCTGGTAGTGACAGTAATGCGAATACTGTCAGAGGATGAAGCATGACTGCGGTAGTGAACTCACGCACATTATCAGCGGCTCCTGACTCTAAAGTAGCCTAGAAGACAACCACCTTTAGACACTGTGGTGCTGGAGAAGGCTCTTGAGAGTCCCATGGATTGCAAGGAGATCAAACCAGTCCATCCTAAGAGAAATCAACCTTGAATATTCACTGGAAGGACTGATGCTGAAGCTGAAGCCCTAGTCCTGTAGCCACCTGATGTGAAGAGCTGACTCGTTGGAAAAGACCCTGATGCTGGGAAAGACTGTGGGCAGGAGGAGATGGGGATGGCAGAGAATGAGATGGATAGTATCACCAACTCAATGCACATGAATCTGAGCAAACGCCAAGAGATCGTGAAGGGCAGGGGAGCCTGGTGTGCTGCAGTCCACAGGGTCGCAAAGAGTCAGACGGGACTTAGTGACTTAACAACAACAAACTCTCAACTTTCTGCCTCCTTGTCAGGTGACATTTATTAAGCTGACATTTATTAAACTGTGAGAGAGTGCATATGTGATGTCCTTATATACATACATTCATTCAGTCTAGACTTTATGGATTCAATCCTTAAAAATATTAACATGATTTTAATCAGCTAATTTACTCAGTCCTTTCTTGTCTGCTTAAGGGACATGGGATTTGAACTGAGAGGGACAACATTTACTGGGATTCATCTAGGAACACTGATATTCTTAAGAAACCCAATGGGGTGGAATTAAGTACCAGCTTCCAGGAGGATACTGTTGATGCAATAACTGAACAGTGTAGCCTTCAGCCACTTCCCAGCCTACTCTGGAAATTCCCCGGGTGCTCTGTCTGAGATTAGTTTTGGCACCTCCAAATTTCCATGAATATCTCCCCACAGGCAAAAAGGATGAGTGCTGTTTATTACTGAGCAAGAAGTTATTTTACCTTTGAAGGTAATTATTCTTTTCAAAAGGCATGGAACCACCCTCTCCTTTAAAATAACTGAAAACCCTTTCCTGGATCTCCAGATTTGCGTGGTTTACCAGATGGCAGACATCCACTAATGAGTAATTCATTTCTCAAGTAAGAGTCTCAAATGTTGAAAGCAGATTCGCTCACTCCTAGAATCCAGAAGCTGGTGAGACAAGCTCTTCATCAGGTAAATTGAGAGATAATCTCTACTGTAGATTGAATTTGAGAGACTTGAGAAAAATGCTGACTTCTTGGGTATTGGGTGTTATGAGGAGACTTCCCTGGTGGCTCAGACGGTAAAGCGTCTGCCTACAATGTGAGAGACCCAGGTTCAATCCCTGGGTTGGGAAGATCCCCTGGAGAAGGAAATGGCAACCCGCTGCAGTATTCTTGCCTGGAAAATCCCATGGACAGAGGAGCCTTGTGGTCTACAGTCCATGGGGTACAAAGAGTCGGACACAACTGAGCGACTTCACTTTCACTTTCACTAAAGTATGTTCAATACTCTAAGAGAAATTTTCAGTAATATTTAAAAAGTAAGCCTTCCACTTAAAGTACTTATACATTAATGCATCTTGGTGAATGGTTAAAGTACAAAGGTAGTGAGCACTTGATTTCATAAGAAAAAAAAAAGTGAGTGTACAAAATGGAGAAAACAGGATTATTACTAAAGATTTGCTCTTATGTTGTATTTCTATGCCAACAACACAAGACCTTCACTCACGGCAGAGTTTAATTGTGACAATGACACAGAAGTGGCTTTTTGAACGGGGTGTCCCAGTGGATGGGAACAAACTTGTCCATACAAACCAGATGTGGGAGGCATGTGATATAAATAATAGGTACAAGCTC